>NC_071569.1:1458504-1766393 GCF_026979565.1 Vidua chalybeata
CTTGGAACACAAGCCCTATGAGGAACGTTTGAAGGAGCTGGGGTTGTTTAGCCTGGAGAAGAGGAGGCTTAGAGGTGACCTTATTGCTCTTTACAGCTTCCTGAAGGGAGGTTGTAGACAGGTGGGGGTTGGTCTCTTCCACCGGGCAGCAACTGACAGAACAAGAGGACACAGTCTCAAGCTACGTCAGGGAAGGTACAGGTTGGATATTAGGAAGAAATTTTTCACTGAAAGAATAATAAAGTACTGGAATTGTCTTCCCAGGGAGGTGGTAGAATCACCATCTCTGGATATGTTTAAAAAAAGACTGGACATGGCACTTGGTGCTATAGTCTATTTGAGGTGTTAAGGCATAGGTTGGACTTGATGATCTTAGAGGTCTCTTCCAACCTCATTATTCTGTGATACTGGAGCTTACTGGGATCATATTGGGGTTGAAAGACAGTGACTGGGATCACACTTTGGGCTACTGGGAGCAACTGAGAGAAACTAGGATCATGCTGCAAGCAAATTGGAGGAACAGGGAATGACTGGATGTATGCTGGAGGCAACTGGGATATTCTGGGCATGTCTGGGGGATCACACTGGGATGACTAACACCTTCCGGGGCCACTGGCAGTGTCTGGAAATTACTACAGACATGCTGGGGGCAACTGGGATATACTGAGAGTGTCTGTAACCATACTGGGGTGACTGGAACCACACTGGGAACAACTGGGACCATGCTGGGGGGAACTGGGACCACGCTGGGGGACACTGGGAGTGAGTGGGACCATGCTAGGAGGGACTGGGATCATATGGGAAGTGACTGAGACTATAGCAGGGGCAACTGGGTTCAACTGGGACCATACTGGGAGTGTCTGGAACCATAGTGGAGTGATGGAACCACACTGGGAACAGCTGGGACCATTCTGGGAGCAACTGGGATCACACTGAGGGTGACTGGAATCATGCTGGGGACAGCTGGGAGTGGCTGGGAGCAACTGGAATTGTGCTGAAAGCAACTGGGAGAAAGTGGGAGTGACTGGGAGCATGCTGGGGGTTACTAGGATAAACTGGGAGACACAGGGAGTCACTGGGATCATACTGGAGGCTACTGGGGTCATGCTGGCATTCACAGGGAGCAACTGCAGATCCTCACTATCCATACTTAAAGTTGCAGTGATGTATAGCCCACAGAGAAGGGCTGTAGCTATTTTTTTCTCATTCAACTAATTAAGGACTGGTGTAGTCTATTTCCTGTTTGTGAGGGAATGAGCAACACTTTTCCTCTGCTCCATTGCTCTCCAGATGTAATAATAACCGTTTCTGCCGAGCAAAATTCATCTAAGGTTGCAAGACAAATCAAATTGCATGCATGTGATCTCAAGTATTCAAATAAGTACAATTTTGTGAATTTAAAGGCTTTATAAAACATAGAGGCACAAAAAAAAAAAAAACTCAGTATCAGACAAATCCCTATTTGTTTGACACTGAAAATTTACAAAAAGCATGAGTCAATGCAATAAGTGAGCTACTGGCAACTCATTCAGATTTTTTTCACTGGGGTTGGTAGATCATTGCAATATACCTGCCTGCAACTGCGCGCTGCGGTCACAGGGAAGATGTTCTCCAGCCAGCTCACTCCCTGAGACCAGTGTGCAGTTATGAGAGTGGCCGCCCCCGGATCTCTACTGAGTCCTCCCGGGTAGCGGTGCGTACAGGGGAATCGCAGCTCCCTGCAGCAGACGGCTGTGGCGTGGGTAACGCAGCAGCACAGTACGAGAAACCAAGGCAAAGGAATAGAGAGGGGCCACTTGTTTGAGTTCCAGGAAAGTTTTATTTCCCCAGAGGATTCAGGGACAAATTACGATATTTGGGGGCAAAAAGCTGCTTTTAAGGAGAGGCGGGAATAAGGGGAGGACACAACCTTTTACCAATAGGAAGGCATTAGGGGAGGAGTGCAGGGTAAGGGCTTCCAATAGAAGCCACCAAGGGGAAGGAGCAAACCTTGCACCTCAATCTTGCTTTGAGGAAGGGGTGAAGGACAGGAAACATTCCAGAAGGGAACAAAGAAGGTACAAAGAGACTGGGGTAAACAACTCAGGACTGAACCATTAGGGAAGCCAAATGGGGTACATTGAATGAACCATTATAAACTTATAACAAGGAATATTTAAAACCTACTACAGAAGAACAAACTGTAAAACAACAGACTACCACAATCTGGAATAGCTCAGCATTTGTCATTTTGTAGCCTGCTGTCTGTGGCTTCCCACTCAAACTTTGCCCTCCAGAAGCACCTTCATCTGGCCCTGGAGCCCAGAGCCTGCACTTCCTTCTGCTCCCTCCCCTGTGCCCTGCCTGGGATCCATCCAGGTGCTTCATTTTCCTTAATGAAAAGCAAGTTGGATGCCTTTGGATGCTTTTCAAGGTCTTGCTGTGTCTGTGCAGGGTTTCTGGGAATGTGAGGGAGATGGAGAGGCAAGGCAGCTCACAGGACCTCCCCTGGGCCCTCCTGCACATGCCAGACATGTGCAGGGATGCCCCCCGGTGCAGGCTGATGGGTGACTTGGAAGAAAAAAAAATACTCCTGGGGAAAAAAATCTTAGTTCTGCATGCACATCTTGGATTAGCACTGTCCCTGAGGATGGCATCAATTTTTAGCCCATCTATATTTTGCCTGGGATTTCACAGACCTGTCCAGCGGCCAAAACATTTTTTTTTGTTACCTCATTTGCAAAAGGTTTTTCATTCCTCTTTCTCTCTTCATCACACCAGGTCACTTATCCTGAGTTCTACCCCCAAACAGGCCAAGCCCTGGTTGTTTTCTCCACTGTGCAGTCAGCTTGCTTCCATGCCTGCTGTGAAATGTTCAACATGCCCACAAAGTCTCATCAAATGCTCTCAAGTCCCCCCATATCTGCTGGGCATCTCAGGGGGCTGCAGGGCTGAGCCTGGGCTGCAAGGAGCAAGTGGGGCAGATCCTGTCCCTTCTCCTGGGAGTGTGTTTTAATCCAGAGCTACATCCAGAGATACTGGATTTACTCTGGGCCAAATCCTAAACCGTTCTATTCCAGAGAAGTGTTCCCATCTGCTTCAGGAAGTGATGGATGGGGTCACATGCCTTTGTAAATGGAGCCATGCAGCATCTGGGTAATCTTTGTCCCCATCCCTGCCTTGAGCTGCTTCAGCATCTGCCACCCTGCATCCCACCCTCAGCTCCCAACCACCACGCCAGCATCATCCCACCATCCTATTCGCGCCATGTCTCTTGCACGGGCATGGGACTCCCGTAAATCCCCAGGCACAGGGATCCTGCAAATCCCCCTGCCCACCACAGCCAGTGCCAGCAGTCAAGGGAACATGTTAGTAACTAATTGATGTGGGCATTATTTACATGCTTAATTAGCTCTGCTTTTATTTGCTGTATTCACAAAGCAGAATATTTTCCCAAAAAGCCCTATGCCTAGAGCCTGTTTGATTACCTGCAGAAAAGGAAGCGTTCAGCAGCACAAAGCTAAACCACCAGAAAGTCAATACACATTAAAAGATTTGAAATGTTGTCTCCCTGCACCCCCCAACTAAACACATTTTACAAACAGCAGGAAATTCTGAATTCAGTGCTAGTTATTATTTTTTTTTCCCTTGCTGCACTGTCTCAAGGTCTTTGGGGTTTTTTTTTTTCACTGGAGGAAAAATTAGTGATGCAGAGCCTGGAATTTTTCATAATCCAACTTATTTCCTCTATGTCAAACTTTGTAGAAGGGCCAAAGTGGAGATATGAAATCCCTTTGGCAAGAATTCTGCCCACACACCAGCAGTCCCAGAGAATTATTCGGCTCAGAGAAATTAAGGTAAAAAGGTTGCTGTTTGCAGCAGCACCCTAAAAATAGGAATAATAAAATTTAGATCCCGAATTGCAGAAAGCTTGTGTGGCATTTTGGAAAGAAACCTGGAGCAGCCGTGTGTGCCAGCACCATCTATCTGTTGGCTGCATTACTGCTTACAGGGTGCAAGCTGCAGCCCATGGCATAACATGACGGACAGTGCCAGCTTTAGGGAGCATTTTCTGGACAAACAGCAAGGCAGATGGCAGCAGGAATCACCAAATAATCCAGCAATTTGCACGAAGTCACCCAGCCTCCAGAAGGGGAACTTGGTGTCTCTACCTGGGCCCGCCATTCTGATACCCTCTAGAGCAGCCTGACAAATGTTATGGTTAAGGATGCTCCATCATTCCCTTTTCCTAAACAAAGAACATCTTTTGACCTCAGCAGCTAAGAAAATGAATTCAATCAAGGTTTTGAGAGCATTCAGGGTATTTGGCCACTACTCCTGTTCAATCATTTGAAGAACAAAGGGCTAAAAATCTGCAGCAATTTACAATCTGACTTTCCAATTAAGGATTTGATGTGGGTTTATGCCTTGAAAGTGACAATATTTGTCAGGTCATTTGTTCAGGTGCATTGTCTGCATGTGCACTTACACAGGAATTGGTCTAATTAAGATGAATTGGTGCATAATTAGAGCTGCTGCCCACACAAAAGAATGGCTGCAGACCAGGGGGAGAGTCCATTTCTATCCAGCTCCAAAGGACAAATGCTGTAAAGGGGACATTACAGTTGAGTGGGAAAAACCTAAACTGCTTCAAATTGTAGCTCCAATGTTTGTAAAACCACATGCCTGAGTGTATGGCAGGGCTCTCGCCAGGGAACAGAGCCCTGTCCCACTCAATGGCGCATTTTTCATGGTAGAAGGTGTTTGTGCTAATGAAACTTTGCAGCTGGATACTCTCATTTCCCAGCACAGAGGAACCATACAGGATGCACCTCTGGGAATCAAAACTGCACGAAAAGGGTAGGAGGGGGGTGCTTTGAAGAAGCTGTGATTTATTGCACTAGAAACTCAACTGAGATTGCTGGTCTGGCACAAACCCAGTGGGAGCAGCAGCTCAGCCTTTCTGTGATGCTCCCTGGTTATGCCACCAGCAGCTGAAGGAAAACTGTGCAGAAGTTCTGCCATTGGTGCCTTGTTCTGCAGCAGTCCAGTGGGATGATCAGCACAGAGCACTTGTTATGCTGTGTTTAACTCTCCTTCCCGAAGTTACCCAATTGTCATGGTTTGACACTGGCGCAATGCCAGCATCTTCATGAAAATGCACTTTTTTTAAATAAATGCTGTGAGATGTTATTAGGGATAGAGCAGAGCAGGCTTAAGCTTAATAACAAAAGAAAAAAACTTTATTAAACTACTACTAATATAGAAAACACATAAATTAAATTTAGGATGAAGACTTTTTAAAACTACCTTTCTTCTTCTTAATTTTAAAAACATTCAGCTATGAAACATTACTTGGGATTCTTGATTAAATTACTACCTTTCAGGTAATCTATGTTTAAACTATCAAGGGAGAGATAAGTCTCTCTTGTACTACAGGCTCCCCAGGAAACACAGCTGCTACTCTGTGTTTCTCTGTCACACATGGCAACTGCCTGGAAGAAAAATCTGCCAGTGTGACACTCTCTTTTCTATGTCACAGTGCTCTCACTACTGTGTATGGACAGACTGCTCGTAGGGCTCTTTTAAGGATGTTTTGCTACGGACTTAAAGATATAACAGTTCAGTTTCTCATCCTGGGACTACAGTCCCCCCCATTTTCTCTTGGGGCCGAGGGGTCTAAAAACAGGACTCATCTTCTTCTTGAAGATAGAGGGTATCACCATTCTCTTTTTAGTTCTCTTCGTTTTTCATTATTCTTGTGCTGTTCGAAGCTGAAACAGGTCTCTCTGGGTCACCACCGCATCTCCTTAAAATGCAGTCTCTATTGCAGGAGATTTTGGTTCAGTCTATGGCTAACAAGAAAAGTCCAGCTAAAAGCTACTTCATCATCTCCTCCCACCTAAATATTTCTTCTTCTAACATCTCAGGTCCCGGACTATCTCTCTTCCACTACAAATCAAGGAGGAGTAATACTTTTAAAAAGCCTTCATTTCTTGGAAAGGGTTAAAAGTTCAGACTCCCTGGACGGTCGATATCTCAGTCCGGCGTTCTGCCTCTCACGCTGGGCATTCCCCCCCGCTTCTCCTTCTCCTCTGCCGGCAGATTTCCAGGTGCCGCCAGGCTCTCTGTCTCTTTCCCTCTTAGGTGGGGGGGGGGATAAAGGCATCTCCACTTCTCTCCACCCTTCTGTCTACAAAAGCTGGCTAGGTTCTAGACCCTCAGCCCCCTCAGCCTACCTAGACAAAGCCGCGTGGCTTCCCCTCCCCCACCCAGCCTAAGGCTGGGCAAGGGGGGAGTCTGCACTCTCTAACAACCAGAACCAAAAGAGAAAGTTCTCCTAAAAGTTCTTGCTTTTAACCCCCTGTGTTCTCAAAAGCGTATCCATACTTTCAGTAGTCACTCCAAGTGCCAATATCTAAACCTAACCACTGATTAGTTTAACCTAACTTCCTAAAAAAAATTCACTTCCATGTCAAACCACGACACCAATGTTTTAGCACTGAAAGCAAAGCCAAAAGAACAGTGCCCAACTGTGAACTCACCTGCTGCCTCCATCCTGGCTCCACTTTCAGCTCTCCAAGCCAAGGGCTCCCAGCTACCCCTGTTCAGGGCTGCTGGGAGCAACGTCCCCCTCTCCTCTGAGGTGAAGGTCACTGGGACAGGGGGTCCTGGGCCACCACGCAGCCTCTTACTCCAGATGCTCCCATGGACACACAGCCCTGGCAGCCTTTCCAGATGTCAAACCTTGCTCCAGCAGTGTGTGAAGATTTCAAAATGATGAAGGAACATGAGATGTGGCAAGTGGAAGCATGTAAGACAGGAATGAATCTACGGGAAACAAGGAGAAGACCCCACCAGACAGAAATTAAGCTCTGACCATTGTGGTCCTATGCCGGACACAGTAAATTAGGGAGGGAGGGGTTGTCCTCCATCCCACAGGCGCAGCTGCTTTCCCTGAGTTATTATTTCAGCACTGACAGAATCCTGCACCTGCTGAGGGGAACATGATCCTACCTCTGCCAAGCAAGGAATTGCAGGTGTAATGAACAGTTTCCACGTGTTCCCCAGAGACGCGGGCAGGGCCTTCCTAGTTCCCATGGCAACACTAAAAAAACTACTAACTCTAGCTAAGTACCGATATTGAAATGCTAATTAGCTAATTGCTCTGTTTGTTTTCTCTAAACTACCTGGAGATAACTGGCCTCCCACCCCTCCACACTGCCATTCTGGGACTAACATGCAAATAAAAACCCCTTAGGATCATGGGAGTATTTTTAGGAGATAAAAAGGAATAAAAATCAAAAACTGAACACAGTAGAGGAGTCTAGACAAATGCCCTAGCTGAGGAAGAGAGAAACACATCCCCTGATTTACTTTTAACCGTCGCCATCACCTAAGAAAGAACAAACTATATTAGGCTCTGAGAAGCAGGGAGAGAGAGAGACAGAGAGCCCTGGTGCTGCCACCAGGGAAGGAGCAGGGACAGCTGTTGTTCTGGACTTCAGCAACAGACTCTGCACTCCACACCTCCTCATCCTCGGGCCACCGGTGTGCCACAAGGAAAGAAGAAAGGACAGCTGCTGCTCGGGACTCCAGTGACAGACTCTGCACGCCTCCTTCCTTTTGGCTGCCTGTGAAAGCTACGACTGCCCCCTGCTCAGCTGATCTTTTTTAATAAAGAGCTGAACATTAATAAAGGCATTAGCGCTGTTCATTTCACAGGGATCTACCAAGAAGGCAATTGCCTCCTCCACTCCCCTTGACCATAGAGTTTTTCCAAGAAAACTCTCCACTGCCCCTAGTAAAATACTACAGACCATTCCCATCCCCAGTGCATACAAATTTCTCCCTACCATGGTGAAAGGAGTAGCACTGACTCTCCCAGCCAGATCAGCATCAACTTCGCCTCTGTCCTCATGCACAAGCTCCTCATAAGACAGCAAAATGGTCAGCAAGACAAAATCAGAGAGAAGAAAACCCTGTTGTTGGCAGAATTCCCTCATCTGTCGCCCTGTCCACAGCAGCTCCTGATAAACAGGGAAGTACTGTGGGAAGCATTACTTGCAGCCATGTCAGAAGTACTGGAAGCAACTTATGATTTTATTGATGTTTGAGAAAAGCCAAAAGCTCCCGAGAGATGTCACAGAGCACATGTGTAGCACAGACGCTGAAAAGGGGCAAAGCTAAATACGCTTGTTATAGGCAAAAATTGACTCAGCTGAATTAAAAAAGGAAAAAAATTAATTTTTATTTTAAAGATCAAATTCTATCTGAGCCAGTCACAAAAGGGGACAGTGCCGAGCCCGGGATCGGCACTGGGTGAGACACAGGTTCAACCACTCTGGCAGAGGGTCTTTCCTATGCTCCACACCACCAGTCCTGCGTGAGCAGTTTTTATACAGTTTATTTTGCTCGAGGCCAGGATTTCGGTGATCAGCCTTTTCTTTCTATTCAAAGTCCCACATATTCATAAAGTCTCATTTCTCTGGGTTGAACAATCCGAGGTCCGGGAAGCGATGTACATCGATGATGGAGTTACGGGAACCCGGCATTGAGATGTATCTTTTGGTGGTTCCAGTGATCTTAATCTCGGGTAGTTGTTGGGGACGATCATCGCCTGGGAGTTCCTAGATTATCTCGAGAAATGGCCCATCTCCGAACAAGCCACTTACATTAACTTGTAAATGAAGCCTTGTCTGCAATGGTTTCGACATACATGAGACAGCCTTCCCACTCCTTCTACCCTGGCTCGCTTGCTTTGAGTCTATATTTTTATCATATAAAAACTCCTATCTATATATATATTACTCTATAGGCACGAATTATGCCTATTACACATAACACGCTTGCTCAGCATCAGTCCTGTGCAGATCACAGAAGGCAAATGTGAAAAACGCCAATCACTTGGTTTTTAAAATTTTTAAAGTTTAATAATAATAAAATGGTTATAAAAATAGTAATACAATTAGACTAATAAAAATTTAGAGTTAGGACAATTACAAGACAATAAAAAGCAAAGAATTACGGACGTCCGGATGCTCTCGGGCACTTAAGCCATGACAAGCATGCCTTGTGAACAAAGGAATAACCTTAAATGCAATAGCCTGTTGCATATACAAAACACTTAATGATTATGCATATATTTTATTTAAAACAAGAAATTTGTCTGGTACTTGTCAAAAAGTTTCTGTTAATTCCCAGGCGCCTTCAAGTTTAAGTCAGGCTTGAAGAAGTTCTTTTCTGTTGATAAGCAAAGCCATAAATTCCTCTCCTCTGGAAAATTTAGGGGTTTCTGTAATTGTTATCCTTGTGCGAAGAATTCCTTGATTATATCATCTCTTTCTTGAGCTACTTAAAAAGTATCTTACATAGTATAGTTTCTATTTTAACATTGTGTTATAACCTAAAAATACATTCAACACACTACTTGAGAGAATTAATACAGCATAACTTTCCAACATTACACATATAATATTCATTGTAACTATTGCGAAAAGCCAATCATAAAATATGCATTTTTCACAGCAAAGAATGAAGCAGCAGAGCACGGGGCTTTTGTGCGCAGTGAAGGGAATGTGATGTGATGCTGGGACCCAGACTCAACACCAAGAGGGAGGACAAGGAGGGGGACATCTGGACTCATCACTGGCTGATGATCTGATGCTCGGAAGACATCAGCGACCAAAATGCCTTCTCTGTGAGGGAAGACTGCATGAATATGCAGCTTGCCTCAATGACTTATAGCCAAAGGTGGAATAAAAAGTATAAAAACCCTCTGCAGAAATACAATGAGGCGCAAAAAATCGAAGGAGGCACTGACTCTGGCTCCGTTTTACACCCGGAGCTGCTCTGTAGACGGTGGGTTGACCCAACAGGGCTGCGGTTGGGGAAATTTCAACTCTAAATTGTTACACGATCGCAAAATAAATTTATGCTATTAATTAATTCAAATTGGCTTGTCTCTATTTACAACAAGCCGAAAGACTCTCGGGACCGGCACTTACCTTTGGAGCACTCCGGAGCCCCTTATTCTGCATCTCTTGTCATCTGCATCTTAGCGAAAAGCTTTTCCACGAAGTCTCGCAAGGAGAAAGTGTGCCAGCACAGCACATTTACCCCGATCTTGCCCTTGAAGCTTGTATTTGCGGCACATTCCAAGGGCACTCCTCTTTCTTAAGCAACCTGCAAACTGCTGTCAGATGGCCATGCTCTGCATGCTCCTGCCCAGCTCCTTGTAGCAGTAGGCACATTCCAGCCTGGCAAAGGCAAAAAATCCCAAGAAATGTCACCATGCATACATGTAACACGTGTAGCCTCACTCAGCTTCAGTCCAGAGCAGATCACAGAAGGCAAAGAATGAAGCAGCAGAGCACGGGGCTTTTGTGCGCAGTGAAAGGAATTGCAAAAATCCAACAGCTGCACCTTCACAAGCACAGTCAGCTACTTATGCTCTTGCTTCTTGAAAAACTCACCGGTGCCCTTCTTTTCTGCAGCTGCCATCGAGTTCTCTGCATCTCAGCGCCTAAAGGGATGTCGCTATTGAGTAAGAAAGTGGTACAGACTCCAAGAAGGCTGGTTTGCACAATAGCAGCTTTAATGCAAAAAACTCTTCTCTATAGACTGACTCGACACATTCTCCCTGATTGGCTAATTAACAAAACCACTTTTTTCACAAACAGTCCTTGAGAAGAACAGAAACACAAAGAGTAGAAAAACACCACCTGCAGGTTGTTTACAATAACAAACTATCATAGTTTCTCTACCAGTCCCTAAAAGTCTCACAAGTCCGCCACGAGAAACCTTATCTCGTTTTCTCGCTCTCTGACCAGACTGTCTCATCCACTGGTCCCCCTTTTTGTTTAAAGAAGGAGGTGGTGTTTGTAATACTCTGTGGGGCCCCTTGCAGGAAGGAGAACAAACACAGCTCCAGAAGTTCCTCAATCGGATGCCAATTAAAAATGCTCAGAGAGATTGGATCTTCTGATTCCCTCTTACAAGAGATGCATTATCAATCCTAAAATCATTTACTTATTCTAATACAATCTCAATACTGCATCTAATATAATAACAACTCATCATTCATTTGTTCAAAGAATCAACAGTCTCAGCCTGTCAACAGTCCTTTTTCAAAAGCAAAGAAAGGATGGAATGTTCACTCCCCACTCGTAGAGGGGCCATCTGATTGATGGTCATCATCTCGATCATCATTCAAAGGTTGCCTGTTGGCCACATTCCAGTTTTGGTGTTGCAAGTCAGGGCGGACACACCTCGCAGGTACCCATCGCACTCCAGTATCTGTGGAAACACATGCATACCCGCCACCCCAAGTGATAAGGTTGTACAGGCCCTCCCACTTATTAATGGTTAGATCCCATATCCGGACCTTTGCCCAAGGCAGGTGCGTCTCACCTGAAGAATGCAGTGAGACAAAATTATTTAGAATGACAGGATTCTCTGAATTCTGTGGCACCATAAGATGGTTAATTGTGAATAGAGCTTTTTCCAATCAACTGTGTGGGGTTTCTCCAGGCATTCCCCTTTTCTGTTTGTCCAGAACACGCTTCAAGGTACCATGAGCGTGTTCAACAATGGCCTGGCCTGTTGGAGAGTGTGGGATACCAATACTCCCCATAGGCATAGAAACTGCCGTGTCTTCTGTGAGGAGTACGCAGGGCCATTGTCAGTTTTCACAGAAGAAGCTATTCCCAAGACTGCAAAAGCCATCCTCCAATGGGCAGTCATGCCGCGACTTTCTCCAGTGTGAGCAGATGCTCATATGGCAGAGGAAAATGTGTCAATAGACACGTGCACATACTTAAGTTGGCCAAATTCAGCTATGCGAGTGACATCTGTTTGCGAAAGCTGCAAAGACGTTAGGCCTCTGGGGTTCAGCCACGCTGGTAAAGGTGCAGCAAGTCCGTGACAGTCAGCACAAGAACCGACAATGTCACGACCCTCAGTTGGCATCAAATGAAACTGCTTCTGCAGAGTATGTGCATTTTGATGGAAAAAATCGTGTGACGCCTTGGCTTGCGCAATCTTGTCAGGCTGACACGCCACCCACGCAGGGTTAGCTGACCTGTCAGCCCTGGCCTTACCTTCTGCTATGAAACCTGGTAAATTGGTGTGTGTGACTCCAAATGTGCAAGATGTAATATGGATGGACTCAGGCTTGAATTGCACTCCACAAGGCTTTCAATAACTGAAACAAAACTGCGTTACTGACCTCCTTCAGAATTGAACAATCCAAATGCTTGGCTATGTCTGCAACATAAGCAGAATCAGTAACCAAATTCAGAGGCATGTGAGAAAATTCCTGGAATGCCATGACAATGGCCTTTAACTCAACCAGTTGGGCCAAGCCTGACTCATGGCCCTCCAGCATCTGCCATCCAGATTCATCCTTCCAGGTAACAATGGTCTTCGCCATTTTCCCGGAACTGTCAGTGAAGACAGTGGGCCCTTGCACAGGCACCCAGCTGCTTTTCAGCTGCAATGACAAGCTGGTTGTTTTTGCCAACTGTAGTAACCTATGACTGGGCAGATGATAGGCAATCTGCCCTGAAAAGTTCTGCAATGCACTTTGTAAAGCAGTGCTGTTAGCAAAGCTCCATTCAAAGTCTTCCCTTTCTACTGGAAGAATGATTTTTGTGGGATTGGCAGCCATCAATTGCAAACACCGTTGGCGGCATTTGATTATCAATTGAGTGATCAGCTCAAACAATGAGGGTGCTGTCTTTTTTGGCTGATGGGGCAAGAAGACCCATTCCAAAATGTGCAAGGGATCAGACCACTTGTCACTCCATTGGCCAATGATACCTGCAGGATGAAAATCTGGATTGGTAACAAAGACAGTGATATCAATGGAGGGATCTAGTCGATTAACCTGATGAGCAGAATCAGCCTTTTGGACCTCCTCCAGCACTTGTTGCGCCGCAGGAGTCAATTCCTGAGGTGACTTCCAGTCAGGGTCCCCCTTTAGAGTGTCATACAATGGGGACAATTGCTTTCTGGTCAGTCCCAAGTAGGGATGCAACCAGCTGATGACACCCAGCAATTTCTGGGCATCGTTCAAGGTCAGAATAGAATCTGAGAACTGCACCTCCTGATGCTGAACAGTTCAGTCAAGAATTTTGACCCCCAGATACTTCCAGGGAGGGTGCTGTTGAACCTTCTCCAGGGTCACCTGCAGCCCATAAGCATGCAGGGCAGCAAACAACTGAGGCCATATCCTCAGCAGCTCATCCTGGGTGGGAGCTGCCACCAGGATGCCATCCATATAATGATAACAAAACACATCAGGAAACTGATCGCGAACCCCAGACAAGGCCTGAGCCACATACCACTGACAGATATTCGGGCTATTGCGACAGCCCTGTGGCAAAAACTTCCATTGATATCTCTGCACAGGTTCAGCATTGTTGACTGAAGGCACTGTGAAAGCAAACTTTGGTTTGTCATCAGGACGCAAAGGAATAGTGAAAAAACAATCCTTTAAATCAATGATCAAGATCTCCCACCCTGCAGGGATCATGGTGGGTGAGGGCATACCAGGCTGCAATGCCTCCATGCTCTCCATCACCACACTGATATTCTGGAGGTCCTGTAACAACCTCCATTTCCCAGATTTTTTCTTTATCACAAAGATGGGGGTATTCCAGGGACTAGTAGAAGGCTCAATGTGTCCCTGTTGCAGTTGTTCCTGAACCAGTTCCCGAAGGGCGACCAGTTTCTCTTCTGTCAGGGGCCACTGATGAACCCAATGGGTTTGTCCACCAGCCACCGCAAAGGTAGCGTGGGATATCTTTTGCCCTTCAAGGCAGTGGCCCCAATTAAAAATTTGCACCCCCCAGGCAGCCAATACATCCCGCCCCCATAGACTGATCGGAGTAGGAACAACATAGGGTCGAACCGCGGCCACCTGCCCACTTGCATTACTGATGAGCACGGACCGTTGGCTCACCCAAGCAAGTGTCACACCCCCCACCCCTACGACGGGTGCCCTCACGGGGGCCAAAGGCCACTCAGGAGGCCACACAGAGAGTGAGATGACTGTCACGTCCGCCACTGTGTCGATCAAACCTTGAAGCTCGATCATCAGCAGGCGGGCACCTGGTAGGGTCAGGGTACACACCATCTGGGGTCACTGAGCAGAAATGTCTGCAGACCAGAGGGCTTGTGGCAGTCCCGTGGATCCAAAGCCACCACTTCCATGAATCTCCTGGCCAGTCCTGGGGATACATGACTGAAAAAACACAAGTTGAGCAATCCAAGTCCCTGCTGGAATAGTGACAGGGGGAAGGGCGTGAAAACTGTGGCACAAATCAGACCTGAAAAGTCAGAGTCAATGACTCCTAGGTGAACAAAGATTCCTTGGTGGGTGACACTAGATTTCCCCACAAGCAGCAATCCCAGTCCTTGTCCCAAAGGTCCAAACATGTCCAAAGGAACCTTATGTTCATGACAGGAGTCTAAGATGACTGCGCCAGTGGTACATACATCCATGCCGGCAGAGCCGTGGGTGATGCGTCTGATCTGGCTGAGCAGACTTGAGCCAGTGCCATGATCTGAGGAATCACTTGTGTCAGGGTGCAATTCCCCTGTGCGCTCGTCTTCCCATTTCCCGGTCCTGCCAAAGACTGACGATTGGCATGAAATTTAGCCTTGCATTGGTTTGAATAATGACCTGGCCTTAGGCATCTAGAGCGCAAAAAGGTGGCACCCGGCCCTGTCGGTTTGCATGTTCCTTGCTTTCTCTTGCCCTTATTTTTGCCCTTCTTCTGTTGTCCATCCCCTAAGGGTACCTGGACTGGCTGTGAAGCAACTGCCAGAGTGGACACCTTGTGGTCTACAGAACCCATCTTGGCACATGCATTGACTATGTCCGCCAGCACTGGGTCACCTGGAAGAGCATCTATGATCTTCCAGCACTCACTGTTTGAGTTGACCCGAGCCAGCTGCTGGCATAAAATCTGCCTTAAGGCATCATCCTCAACCTGTTTCTCCAGGGCAGCTGAAAGCCTTTCGGCAAATAGGAAAAAAGGCTCACCGGCACCTTGAACTATCGTTGGAAACTGTGGCCTGGGGGAGGCCATCTCAGCAGTTTTCAACAATGTGTTAAATCCTACCCTTTGACACTGATCAAGAATGGCAGAGTTCCAGGTAGCCTGAAAATCAGGATTGGAAAAGGCCTGTTCTCTGAGGAGAGCGTCCACCCCCCACACCATACCTAGGGTCCTCCCAAGGCAGAAGCCTGTTGCTTGCTGCCACCTTTGCAGCAGCCTGCATCCAGCTGTTAAAAAAAACCTCATACTGCACAGGCTGAAACAGTGCCTGAGCAATATGTTTAATATCAAATGGAGCAAGCATGTCCGTGTTTATCACTCTGAGAGCCTGCATAACTTGCACAGAGCCAAGGCCATGTTTAGCAATCCTGTCCTGCAAATCCTGGATCACCCACCAGGCAATCACCTCATGCTTGTTGGTGCATCCTGAATTTGGGACAGGTTTATACATGGGAAAAGCTTGCATCTGGCCTTGCGGCAGAACGTGGTCCTCCTGAACCACCTGCGTCCCCCCCACGAATGCCGGATAAGCTGTCTGACTGACATCTGTGGCCCCTCTCCCCAGGGCAAGCGTGGTGTCAGATGTACACCATGGCCTCCCTGCCCGGTCTGACAGATCCCCATCCCCAGCTTCTGAAGCCCGAATCTTAACGGCATTCCAAAAGCTGCGAGGGTTCTTGGGGCACACGGTCACCCAACAGGGAGGCAAAGTCCAGAGATTTCTCACGGATGATGATTCCACCCATTGGTGCCGGCATTCCACCACCAGGGCACGCCCCCAGTGGGGACCTGGCCACTGGAAGTCATCGCTGTCGCTGTCCCCATCCAGGGATGGGGACGACAACCTGCAAGCAGCAGGGGGTGGTGGGTTAGCTGAAGGCTCCAAAGCTGACTGGGTCGCAGGCCCAGATGCACAGGGGCTGGCCGCCAGCTGTACCACGGCTGGGGGCCCTGCCGCCGCCGCCGCGGGCTGCACTGGCATAGGTGTAAAAGACATTAAGTCAACCAAGACAGCCACCGCGCCGGGAGGAGGAGGAGGAGGCAGCTGCCCCGCAACCAAAGACAGGGGACCAAAAGGAGACACAGCCTCTGTTGCATGATTTAGTATTCGGAGGGCCATGGAAAAGGAAGGGAAGACCAGCTGGGGGCGTGACGTTGGCTGAAACAGACACTCGCTGGCAGGCATGGATGATGGGCATGGCCGGTACAGCTACGCAAGCTCCGTGGCTGACGACAAGGGAGCTGACAGAGGGGCCAGTGTTGTCGTGGTGACCGCCGATGGTGAAGCAGACCCTGTCCCCACCCGCGACGGGGGCGGGGGGGGGGGGGGGGAATCTTGAGACGGTAGCTGCAGCGATCTGCCTGCCGCCTGCCACAGAAAGGGGGAGAACCGACCCGCCGGTGACAGACGGGCCGAAAGCAGCGCAGGCGGAGAAGTGCCATCTCCCAGGCGCAGCCGGGATGCGTCTATCGCTCTTGGCGGCGTTAATGTTGTGAAGGGAGGAGATGGCGACCTCCCAGAGATGTAGGGATCAGGACTCGTCAGTGGAACATAATCCCCAGACGAGAGACAGGTTCCGCGGGGAGTCCCCACACCTCCCTCCGGCCCACACGGAGCCGGGGAAAAACTGGCAGTCGCCCGATCCAGCAGTCTTCCCTCCAGGGTGCTGTCACCACCTCCTCCCTCCGAACTCCCCACCTCCGACCCACTGCCCGGGGTCAGGATGGCACGGAACAGACACCTCCACACAGCCATGAGCTGAGGCACGGCAAAATCCCCTCCAGAAAACTCCTCCGCGAGCCGGTAGCCCAATGCCTCCCACAGGATCGGACTAAAAGCAGCGTCCATACCCACTGGGAAATCATGAGACTTGGCCCATGCTAATAAATCGCCGAGGGAGTCATCCGACACAGAGAGTCCCCTAAAGGAAACCATGTCCCTCCACACAGAAACAACCGTGTCCTCTTCCTTAGAAGTGGGGCTCCCCATCCCGAAAACACCTGCACCCAACCCCAGCAAAGCACGGACTGTCCGCTGTGCTGGGAAACTCCGTCCTCACTCATTGTCCTAAGTTGTCAGGGCAAAACTGCAGTCCCAGTCCCTACCAAGAGGACGTGGGGAGAAGTTGTTACCACTCCAGGGGAACAGAAGGTGTCCGGGCGCGGGCGGACTGCACAGGAGCCGTGAGGTCCTGGCGGGGTTCCAGCGGGGGTCCTGAGGGTCCCTGGTTGTTCCGCTATACACAAGGGGCCAATCGGTGCAATTGACAGCATTGGTCACCAGATGTCGCTATTGAGTAAGAAAGCAGCGCAGACTCCAAGAAGGCTGGTTTGCACAATAGCAGCTTTAATGCAAAAAATTCTCCTCTTTATAGACTGACTCGACACATTCTACCTGATTGGCTAATTAACAAAAGCATTTTTCTCCCAGACAATCCTTGAGAAGAACAAAAAAACAAAGAGTAGAAAAACACCACCTGCAGGTTTTTTTTACAATAACAAGCTATCATAATTTCTCTACAACTCCCTAAAAGTCTCACAAGTCTTCCGTGAGAAAACTTATCTCATTTTCTCGCTCTCTAACCGGGCTGTCACATCCACAAAGAGAAGCGCAAGAATTTCCATGGAGGGCTGAAGGAGGACTAGGCAGAAGCACAGGAAAGTTGTCCAGGAACTCCTTCCATATGAATGATAACATGAATTCAACAGGCAGGTGAGTATCAGCCACCATCCCCTAGCAGTCTGAACGCTGCACACACAAGACTGGTGCTTTGCATCTTTGTTCGTCGCCTCTTGCAAGCTGCCGCGTTCTCTATCTCCCAGAGGCAAAGAAGTGGCTACTTCTCGCACAGATCACTGAGGCAGCAGCGGTATGCTCCAGAGCACTGCTTCTGCTGAAAGATGCTTGGGACCAGCACTTACCTTTGGAGCGCTCCTTAGCCTCATATTCTGAGTCTCTTGTTGTCTGCATCTTGGCAAAAAGCTTTTCCACTACTTCTCACAAGGAGAACCTGTGCCAGCACAGCACAGTTACCCTGATCTTGCCCCTGAAACTTGTATTTGCTGCACATTCAAGGGGCACTCCTCTTTTCTAGGCAACCTGCAAACTGCTGTTGGATTGCCGTGCTCTCTGCCTGCTCGTCCCCAGCTCAAATACCAGCAGGCACATTCCAGCCTGGCAAAGGCAAAAATACCCAAGAGATGTCACAGTGTATACGTGTAGCACAGATGCTGAAAAGCGGCAAAGCTGAACACCCTCGCTCAGCTTCAGTTGTGTGCAGATCATAGAAGATGAAGAATGAAGCAGCAGAGCACGGGACTTTTGTGCACAGTGAAGGGAATTGCAAAAATCCAGCAGCTGCTCATTCACAAGCACAGTCAGCTGCGTATGCTCGTGCCTCTTGAAAATGTAACCTGCAGTCGTGGGACCTCCTCTCTAAACATGGACATAGCACTTTCCTAAACGTTCATTTTAGTAGGTTTCTGTGGAACGCAAAGCGTTCTTTATGCAAACAGCTTTGGAAGAATGCACAACACTCTGCTGCTTGGCACTCCCCTTCTCAGCAAGACGAGCCATCCCATTTTTCACTCTCACAACTCTTCTGACATCTTTCAGCAGCTGCTCCCGTCACAATAGGCTGTAGAAGTAAAAGCCAGCCATGGGCTGCACCTTTCCCCTTGTGCCACGTAAACCACATCAAACTCACTGGTGCCCTTCTTTTCTTCAGGTGCCATAGAGTTCTCTGGATCTTGGAGCCTAAAAGGAAGCGCAGGAATTTCCACAGAGGGATGGAGGCTGTCATGTATGTGATTGTATTTCGAACTGAGAAGGACTGGTGAGACAGTACCATGATCTTACAGAGCTTTGCAGATTGTATAAGGAAAGGGGCTCCATGTTGAATATGGTGCAAATACAATTTCTACAAGTTCCAGGGGAAGGGTCCGTGTGAGGGTGTTGTTGAGGCACATTTTCTCCGGGCGAGATGTAGGCCAAATGCTTTCCATCTATATTTTGATGCCAAGAGAGGCAGATTGTGGGGATATGCAGCTCTGATGAGGTTAGTGCATAGTCTAGGTGTCTTTCTGACGAAGCACTGCACGGGAGAGCTTCACAGCTCACACAGTGTTTTGTGAGAGAAGCAGACGATGATTTGCCTCCGGGAGAACAAATGTGCCACAGCTTACCAGAGGCAAAGAACGAAGTCGTAAAGCACTGGGCTTGTGTGCGCAGCGTTCAGATTGCTAGAGAAGCGTGCATGCCACTTACCTTCCTGCCAAATTCACATTAGCATTCGCATGGAGGAAGCTCATGAACAACATTCTTCTGCTTTGACCTAGTATTCTTCCAGCTGCATGCAGAAACTATTGCGCTTCCCTTTAGGCTTCCAAATAGAGAGAACCCTATGATAGATGCAGCAGAGTAAAGTTGTAGAAAGTTTGTTTGATGTGGCTTACCTGCGGAAGAGGAAAAATGCAGCCCAGCACTGGCTTTTACTTCTACAGCCTTTTTCTGTGGGAGCAGATGCTGAAAGTCGGCAAGGGAGTTGTGAGAGTGAAAAATGGGACGGCGCATCAATTTGTGAAGGAAAGCACAGTGTGTTGTGTGTGGTTTCAAGGCTTCTTGGAGAAGGGGCACTTCAAGAACACCTATTTTTTCCCCCATAAAACCTGGAAAGCATGGTCAGATCGCAGTGCTCTCTGCACAGTCCTTCCCAGTTGGAAGTACATCTGTGTACATTGCAGCTTCAGGAGGACTAAAGATCTCCAAAGATGTCACCGTGGATGCATGCAGCATCCATGCGGAAAAGCGGCAAATTTGAGTTCCGTCGCCTGACTTCTACAATGTGCAGATGACAGAAGGTGAAAAATGAAGCAGCAGAGTAGAGGGCTTGTGTGCATAGTGTACCGAACTGCAAACCTTCAGCAAAAGCTTGTCCACAAAAAGAGTCAGCAGAGAATAAGCTTGCTGTTCGGAACAGTAACACGCTGCCGTTACACCTCATCCCAAACCAGGG
Organism: Vidua chalybeata; assembly: GCF_026979565.1. Classification (NCBI taxonomy): domain Eukaryota; kingdom Metazoa; phylum Chordata; class Aves; order Passeriformes; family Viduidae; genus Vidua; species Vidua chalybeata. Next base: position 1,478,567 of record NC_071569.1, read on the forward strand.
AGATAAGCACTTTCCACTGAGGGATGGAAGAGGACTAGGTCGAAGTACAAGAAAGTTGCCCATGAACTTCCTCCATAAGAATGCTAATGTGAATTTGGCAGGCAGATGAATGGCATGCACGCTTCTCTAGCAATCTGAACGCTGCGCACACAAGCCCAGTGCTTTACGACTTCGTTCTTTGCCTCTTGGAAGCTGTAGTGCTTTCATTCTCCCAGAGGCAAATAGTTATCTACTTCTCACACCAAACACTGTGTCAGCTGTGAAGGTCTCCAGCACAGTGCTTAGTCAGAAAGACACCTAGACTATGCACTAACCTCGTCAGAGCTGCGTATCCCCACAATCTGCCTCTCTTGGCAACAAAATCTAGATGGAAAGCATTTGGCCTACATCTTGCCCGGAGAAAATGTGCCTTGACAACACCCTCACACGGACCCTTCCCCTGGAACTTGTAGAAATTGTATTTGCACCATATTCAACATGGAGCCCCTTTCCTTATACAATCTGCAAAGCGCTGTAAGATCATGGTACTGACTCACCAGTCCTTCTCAGTTCAAAATACAATCACGTACACGAGCGGTGAGTTTGATGTGGTTTACGTGGTGCAAGGGGAAAGATGCAGCCCTTGGCTGGCTTTTACTTCTACAGCCTGTTGCTAGGGGCTTTCGGCCGAAAGACGCCTAGACCTTGCGCAAACGCTCTCAGCTCTTTGTATCTCCACAATCTTCCCCGCTTGGCGTCTAAATCTAGATGGAAAGCATTACGTCTACATCTCGCATGGAGAAAATATGCCACAACCACACACTTGCACAGAGCCTTCCCCTGGAACTTGTAGAAACTTTTATTTGCACCCCTTCAAGCTGCAGTCCTTTTTTCTATACAACCTGTAAACTGCTGGCAGATTGTGGTGCTTTCTGTCCCCTCCTTCCCAGCTCAAAGTATCAGCGTGCAAATCACAGCCTCACAGGAACGAAAGGTCCTGAGAGATGTCACACTGCATACGCATAGCCCTGGCGCTGAAAAGCAACAAAGCAGAATGCTTTCGCTGAGCTTCAATTCTGGTAGATCACAGAAGGTGAAGAATGAAGCAGTACAGCACTGGGCTTTTGTGCACAGTGAACGGAATTGCAAAATCCCAGCAAGATATCATTCACAATCAGAGTCCCCTTGGTATGCTCTTGCTTCTTGAGAATATAATGTGCAGCCCTGGCACCTAATGGCACAAACGTGGAGATAAGCACTTTCTTAAGCATTCACTGTGGCAGGTTTCTGCGAAACGCAAGGCATTCCTTCTCCAAATAGCTTTGGAAGAGGGCACAACACCTTGCTGTTTGGCACTCTCCTTCTCAGATAGATGTGCCAGCCCATTTATCACCCCCATGACTCTCATGGCAACTTAGAGCACCTGCTCCCACAGAAAAAGGCTGTAGGAGTAGAAGCCATCCATGGGATGCACCTTCCCTGTTCCTCAAGTAATCCACATCAAACTCACCGGTGTACTCTCTTCTACACTTCTCTGCTGCATCTATCATAGGGTTCTTGGCATATCGAAGCATAAGGAAGTGCAAGAGTTTCCAGAGAGGGCTGGAAAAGGAATAGGTAGCTTTCGTTGTGGCCTTCAGGTACTTAAAGTGGGCTACCAAAAAGGAGGGACAGCAAGAGATTTAGATTAGATGTTAGGAAGTTCTTTACTCAGAGAGTGGTGAGGCACCCTATATTACCTAGAGAAGTTGTGGATGTCCCATCCCTGGAAGTGTTCAAGGCCAAGTTGCATGGGGCCCTGAGCAACCTGGTCTAGTAGAAGGTGTCCCTGACCATGGCAGGGCGGTTGGAACTAGATGATCTTGAAGGTGCCCTCCAACCCAAACCATTCTATGATTCTATGATTCTATGATTCTATGATTCTATGATTAATGTCAATCACTTTATATGGATCTACAGTCATGAACACATTATGCTTGAACATTATAATTGCAGATGCTAAATACATCTAAATATTCATTAAAATATTTATTGAAGAGTGTATATCTAAATAATTTGTTCAAGCATGTCTATAGCTGATTTAATAATGTGACTGTGACAGGACCTTTCACCCCCTGACACAGTAAAAGCTTATTGATTTCCTACATGTCTAAGTCAGCCAAATGGTTTGTCTTGTGATGAATTATCATGTCTGAAAACACCCTTAGCCAGCAATAAGTACCCTGCCTCATGGGTGAGAAATGATGAGCTAAAATTAGTGACTGCAGAACACAAGCACGTCTTACAACTATATAAAAGATCACTATGATTTTCATGAAATCAGAAATCTCTTATACACTCTCTGAGTGTGTAGAGTTCTCCTCAATGACCAAGACATGGGTATCGAGTTACTTCCCCAGGGGATTGAGAGAAATTAAGGAGATTCTCTGCACAACGCTATCATTTGTTGGCAAGTGACATCGAGTCTTAATGTATCCTATTTCTTTGCTATCTGTAACATAGGTACCTTTATTATCTACTAGTAGTTCTTTTTGGTTTTCCTGTGTAGTAAGTCTGTTTAAGTCTTATGTCTGTTTTCCTTGGTCTCCTCAATAAATAATTCATGTTGTAGTAGGCCTTGATGAGAACAGAGGCTAGACAAGATTAAGAGAATAAAGTGGGTATTTATTAAAGGCCTTCAATAGGTACACCTTGGGCAGTCAGAAGCCTCCATGAGGCTACACCCAAGATGGACGATGGTCACAAGTTTTTCTGACAGATATAAGTTTCGTCCATTTACATATCAGGGGTTAATTCTCTAATTACAGCTTCAGATAATGAAGTAAAATACACCCAGTTTGCTCCCCCCCCACCCCTCACTTTTTGTTTATACTTTTTGGGGCCTGAGGCAGTATGAGGTCCTTGAGTTTCAGGCCTAGAGGAATTGTTTTGTCTAATCAAAATGTGAAGACATTAACTAACACTCTATATGGAGTTTAGAGTTATACACTAATGCAGTATAGGATCTGAAAAATATAAAAACTAAAATCCTAAGGCATCATTCCCCCCCCTTTAGAGGCTTGAAAACGCCTCTACCTTGTCGAGTCTATACTAAATATCCACTAGTAGTATGTATCTAACAACAGGAAATATCTAACAACAGTGATGTTTATCCACAAATGACACCAACCTGCCATTCCCAGGAAAGCTTGCATCTCTCTCACAGTGTGGGGTTCTTGGAAGTTGACAGATGGCTTCTTTCCATTCTTTGCTGAGCTGTAGGTGTCCACAAAAGATCTCAAGCCCCAAATAAACTACTGCTTCTTTAGCAATCTGTGCCTTGTCTTTAGAAACTCTGTAACCACTCAGTCCCAAAAAGTTTAATGAACTTACAGTTGTGGATGCGACAGTTTGGTCAGGGAGTGAAAGAGGTAATCATTCTGGGAAAAGCTGTGAGAAGCTCAGAGAAAAGAATTAAAACAACTCTTAAGTCTCAGCAGCTGGTGTTTGCGATCATGTTAACGTGTGCTACGTGATGTTTACAGTAAGATGTTTGCAAGAAGGTGTTGTTCCTAATTAGCCAATGGTATGAGGGATATTGATAGAGGACCAATCAGATCCACCTGTATCGTAACTGTCTATAAAAGGTGTGTGGTTTCTAATAAAGTCTGCTTTTTCTGCCTTCTGAGCATGGAGTTAAGTGTCGTTGCTTCTCGCTGTTCCTAATACAGCGACGACATCTGGTGACCCCGACGTGAACTGCAGGACAACCGGGACGCTTCGCATTGACCCTGGCGGGGGGGGACGCCCTGACCGCCTCGCCGGTCTCCACAGAATGGACTGAACGCTGCTGTCCACCGAAGAGAGGTAACAGTGATTTTCCTGTGCCCTCCTTGAGATGGCTGTTCCTTTCCTGACCAACGGGTAGCAGCCCAAGGCCAAAGAGCTAAAAGTGTGTCCCAGACTGAGAAGCAAGATGTTTTCTATTGCCATCTGTGTGATAAACTGTGGTAACTTGTTTGTTCATCAAAAGAATTAGAATATTAAAGGGGGAAATATAAAATTAAAGTATAAGGGACCAGCTTGCTTGTTAAGAGATAGGGGAAGCATCTGTGAAGTTGGGAAACAGCAACTTGTGAGATTTACTAAAAAAAGGACAATAAGGAAGCAACTGCTACAAACTGCAAGGCTATAGACATATTGCAAAACGAAAGACCAAAAGTATGATTAATCACCATTTAGGGAGCTTTTCTTAGCTTTTTTTTGCAGACACAGGCTAAGGATGTCAGGGGATGGCCGGAGCTGATTATGAAATCAGCGACCACCAGGCAACGGCCACTGGACTAGACAATGTAGGAGTGCTCCGGGTATGCCCATCACTGTCCGGAACCGATTGTGAAACCAACGATCACCTGCCTCGACACAATGCAGACACGATGCAGAGGGATGCTCAAGCTACGCCCACCGCTATCGCAAGAGACGTGAATGAAGAAACCTCCAAGAAACTATAAAAGAGACTGAATAAGGGGGGTGGGGCGTGGGGCACTGCAGTGTGGGACACTGCAGGAGGGGCGGTTAGGAGACCCCTACCCACCCAGCGCTGTTTTGCTTGCTACTGCTTGCTGTAATTAATAAAATTCTAATTGACCTTAAAAAGGCTGAATCAAATTATTTGCCCCAATTTATCACAATTTGGTGCCGTGACTCGGATAAAGGAAACCCGGGAGGGAGGCCCCACTAGGGTGAGGCGCCCCACCGCCTTGGGTCTTTACTGACGAACCTAAAACTCAGTAGCAAGCAAAGGTACCCCCGTTAATCTTTGTGCACGAAGAACCGTGGAAGAGTGAACACGCAGGAAGCGTAAGTAGCCCCCGGTGGGTGGTGGGCCTCCTTTTTCCAGGGTTGATTAAAACCTGCTGGATTGAGGGATTAATATTCCAAGACCATCCAGGGTTGATTCAAACCTGCTGGATTGAGGGATTAATATTCCAAGAGCATCCAGGGTTGATTCAAACCTGCTGGATTGAGGGACTAATGTTCCAAGAGCATCCAGGGTTGCTTCAAACCTGCTGGATTGAGGGACTAATGTTCCAAGAGCATCCAGGGTTGGGGGACGTAGGAGGGGGAGAGCTGCACCCCCTCGGCGTCGAGTTATCCTCGGTGGGGAGGCTCCTGGGTTAGGAGGAGAGCAAGCGGGCCTAACCAGACGCGGAGGTGGACTGCGTCAAAGTTCCTGGGGCGGGGGATCCCCGGAGAAACTTCCCCAAGTTTCGGCTTACTAATTTAGTATAAGTGTATGTGCTCGGTGGGCCCCGTACAAGCGGGCTCCGGAGTGCATGTAAAAGGGACAAAGCCTCGACCCTGGAAACAGGGTCTTTAAGAGTCGTTTAGGGGTGTGTAGTCCCGGGGTGATTGAGGTGAATAAGAAGACACACAGGGCGAAGCCCCGGTCGAGAAACAGAGGCGCCGGAAAGACGTGAGTAGTCCGGTCCGCTCGGTCGCTCGGTCAGGGGTGGGAGTCCTGGAGTGTAGCGAATGCGAATGTCTGTGTGAGAGGGGAACTGGCAGCTCAGATTCCCCAAATGAGTGTGGACCCCATAGTAGTGCATTTCCCATATCCGGTGACGGAGTGGGCCATGAATTGGGGGAAGCGACTGTCGTATTGTTTGTGTTGAGTGTGAGAAGGCACTCTAGAAGATGGGTCAGAGAAAAAGTAAATCTGCTGAACCCATGGGTGGGAGAATCTCAGTAAAACTTCCACTAGGCTTAATGGTAGAGTATTGGGATGCCTTTCCTTCTAGAAAAGGAAAAGATAAGGTTAAAATGATCCATTATTGTATGGAAATTTGGGGAGGTAAACAAATAAGGGGAGACCAACTATATTGGCCCGTATTTGGGTCGTTTGAGGATTGGATCTGTCAAGCTCTAAATATATATGTTAACTCCAAAGAGCCCTTTAACCAAGAGGAGAGCGAATATGCAGCTCTTTGGATAGTGGGAGAGATTGAAGAAAGCTTTCCAGTTGTATTCAGGGGTGGACCCCAATACCCCAGAGGGTGAGACACTTTTGAAGGTGCATTTTGTGGTCGATTCTTGGGTGGACATTTGGAAGAAGTTGGAGAGGTTGGAGGGATGGCAGGCGAGAGGATTGGATGAGTTGTTGTGAGAGGCTCAAAAGGTGTGTGTTGGGAGAGAGGATGAGAGTTTTAAAAAGCAGTCTGGAATCGTGTTAGCAGCAGTGGCGGGGGGACAGCGGAGTCCCCGGGGGGGGAACTGGAGGTCGGTCCAGAGGTCGGACTGACGTCCAGCAAAGTTGGTTTGAAGGGAAGTCGAGAGTTGGTTTGAAGGGAAGTCGAGAGGTGGAGAGAGCATTGTCTGTTTCTATTGTGGGAGGAAGGGACACATGAGGAGAGAGTGTCGGCAGAGGATTGCTGATGAGGAACAGTTCAAAGAAGATTAGGGGGGTCGGGGGCTCTATTTGCTGGGGATAAGGGAAAGAACAGAGCCCCTGGTAAAATTAAAGATAGGTCCCCAGCAACAAGAATATGAGTTCCTTGTGGACTCAGGGGCGGAGAGATCAAACGTCCAGACCCTTCCCCAAGGGTGTAAGGTTTCACCTGAAATAATACAGGTGATTGGGGCCAAAGGGGAACCCTTTGGAGTACCTGTAATTAAGGATGTACTCTTAGAAAGTGATTCTAAATTAAGAATTGGGTCATTTTTACTAGTTCCAGAAGCAGATTATAATCTATTAGGGAGAGATTTGATGGTCGAGTTGGGGATAGGGATAGAGGCAAAAAAAAAAAAAAGGGAGAACTAACAGTAAAACTATATCCTCTCCGGGCTGAAGACGAGGAAAGGATTAACCCAGAAGTTTAGTATACCCCCGACAGTGTGGGGAAATTAAATATTGAACCCTTTGAGGTAACTATCAGGAACCCAGAAATCCCTGTCAGGATTCGGCAATATCCCATACCCAAAGAGGGGAGGGAAGGACTAAAAACAGAAATAAAGAGACTTTTAGAAAAGGGACTTTTAGAACCCTGCATGTCCCCTTTCAATACCCCCAGTCTGCCAGTAAAGAAACCGAATGGCAGCTACAGATTGGTGCATGACTTGCGGGAAATCAATAAAAGAACAGTTGAAAGATTCCCGGTCGTAGCCAATCCACATACTATTTTAAGCCAACTTGGCCCAGAAAACCAGTGGTATAGTGTAATAGATCTTAAGGATGCTTTTTGGGCCTGTCCCCTTAAGGAAACTTCTAGAGATTATTTTGCTTTCGAATGGGAAGACCCAGATACACATAGAAAACAACAATTGAGGTGGACAGTCCTTCCCCAGGGGTTTACCGAATCCCCAAATTTGTTTGGGCAAGCTCTGGAACAAATATTGGCAGAATATTCACAGGGGGAGGGGATTGTGCTTCTACAATACGTAGATGATTTATTAATTGCAGGGAAAGAAGAAGAAAAAGTAAGGGACCTTAAAAAGGCTGAATCAAATTATTCGCCTCAATTTATCACAATCTGTGTAGCAGTTGTTTTCTGTTAAGTGAGCAGTTTTCCTTATCTCTTTTACAACGAATCCTCTCTCAGGGGAGACATCTGTTGATAGTAGGCTATTGAATGTCACTGCGCGACTGATAAGAACTCTAACATCCCATTGTGAGATGCTTTGCCCAGAGGGAGAAGCCAAGCATTCCTAACTGGATATAATCTGGATTTTGGGGACATCAGTCAGCCTTCCCACAGCTTTCCAAGAGGAACAGCTGGGGTTTTCCACTGGACCTTCAGAGGAAGACTACACCCTTCTACAGGATTACTGCTCCAACAGAACCACATCTGCCACTCCAGGAGGACTGCAGCCATTCAAATTTAGACTGCTACCAACACGCTGACCAAAGGGGTGTCAAGTTGTATTCTGACTCTGTCAGTGGTTTTTCTTTTGTATTATTGCATGGATTTTGTTTCTTTTCCCTTTTCCTAATAAATTGTATTTCTGACTTGGAGTCTCTCACTGGTTTTGCTTTCAAACCAGAACAGGGTGGAACAGCTTTTCCCAGCATAGCTAAATGGTCTACATCCCGGGGTAGATTACTGCTTTGTGCCAGCTGTTGGGAAGGGTTTCCTTTAAAATGGGAAGTCAATTTTCTACGGAAGAAGACCTAGTTCTTTCTATATGGAAGGATGCTTTGCCATGTATGGGTGTTCCTGTGTCAGATCACTCCCTCTGTGCCTTGCTTGCATGGGCAAAATCCCATGACTTTTCGGTAGATGCCAATGTGATAAGTTAGAAAAGACTCTTTGTTCATCAGGACAAAAAGGGGAAAGCCTTGTGTAAATAACAGGAAGCCAAAGGGGAAGCCTTGTGTAGGTAACAGGATTTGAGCTTAGGTGCATATAACATATAACCTTATATGGAAAAGACCATTACAGGGCCGTGGACTTTCACCGAGGAAAAAGAGAGGAGCCTTCCTCAAACGACCACCAGAGAGTAAAAGAAGACCCCCTAGCAACAGAGGGCGCAAGCGCAGAGTACACCCAGAGATACAGCAGACACGGAAGAAAAAGAGTATAAAAAGACTGTGGGAAGAGGGAAACGGCATGAGCCGTTTGCGGAGCGCTGACTCCCCGGCTGCACCCAGCGCTGTTTGCTTGCCATCACTTGCTGTAACCAATAAATTTCTTATTGACTCTCGAAAGGCTGAACAAATTATTCGCCTCAATTTATATCACCAACACCGCATTCTATCTAGAGACTTGGCAGTCTTTCAGTAACTGTCTGTGGGAGGAGATCATCAACGGAGATAACACTTCCCCCCAGCTATCTGTGACTTGGAGTGTCCTTTCGAGAGCCTTGCAAGGTGGGACCCCAAGAGGAAGTGAAACAGAAATGGGAAATTCAGTAAGTGAAGATGTTCTCTCTGACCAAGAAGATACCCTGGGGGGAGAGGGGGCCAGGTGGGTGTCTGCTGGCTCCTGCTCGGCTCCTCCTGGACCCCCAAGGGACATGGGGACTCCCCACAGAATCTGCCCCTCGCCCAGGGACTATGTTCTGCCGAAATAGTCTTCCCCCCGTGACTATATAAAGACAACATATCCTTCCCCCTGTGATTATGTGAAGCTGAAATATCCTTCTCCTGCAACGCCCCCCCCCCCCCCCCCAGCCCGCGATTCCGGCTCCCCCTGCACCGTGGGAGACTGCGGGGGGGTCTCAGCTGCAATTGGCTTTGCCCTGCCCACCGATGCCAGCTTTCCCTGCGCCGCAAGAAGTCGCGGGGGAACCCTTGCCACAATTGGCTCCGTCCCAGCCAGCGGCGCCAGCCTTCCTTGCTCCATCAGTGGCGGCTGGCGTTTCCAGCTCTCCCTGCACCGCAGCTGGCTGGAGGACAGCCTGTATATGGCTAGCTGGCTTCTCTGCCCCTGTCGCCAGTTCCATCTTCCCCTGCAGTGCAGGCTCCGGCACCTCCTGCCTTCCCATCGCCAACTGCGACAGAGGCGGCTCCACTCCAGGAGGGTGGCGTGGCAGGAGCTGTGGTCCCCTCAGCCCCCCCGTTCCCATTTCAACCAGCAGAGTCAGCGCAAGGGTTTGCACAACCCCCCCCCTTCCCCCACCGTAAGCGGAGCTGCGGGTGCCGTGCCTTCTGTTTCATCTGTACCGACGTCACCGCCCGCAGCGGCTGCCAACACCCTCCTTCCCGGCTTTGTGGCGCAGGCGCAAGAAGCACTAGCAGAGGCATCTGCACCGCTTTCACGGTCGACAAATGCCGCGACCGGAGCCGGGGTCTCTTTCGCCCCTCCTCTTTCATCTGCAGGAATGGCGCAACTGCCTGTGCCTACTACTCCTCCTCCCTGTGCTGCGTACGGATCAGCGAGCATCATGTCTCTTGCAGCTTTATTGCCACAGCCAGCCCCGCCCGCCATGGCCGGGCAGCTTCCTCTGCCAGCTGCTGCCCACTTCCCCACCCCGGGATTGGCATCCGGCTCCACCACTTCGGTGTCTCCAGCTGGCCTGTCATCCTCTGCCTCCCACAGGCTGTCCCTCCTGCCCCAGCTCCAGGATGCGGACAGTGATCAGCAACCTGCCCCCACCGGGGGCGTGCCGACACTGACGAGCAGCGACATCATATCAGAGTCATCTCTGGAGGCTGCCCCCTTGTCGGGTCACGGTGCGGCTGACGAACCCTCGCCGGTTTTGGGAGTTGGTCAAGTTGCGAGCCTTGGAGAATGGGGACTGGGACCTGTTAGACAAAGTGGGGATGCCCGAGGGTGGGCTCATTAAAGCGATAAACGCGAAGGGGCCACAGGGGACAGTCAAGTAGCTAATTCAGCATTTGGGGAGGGAACACAGGTGGATCAGGGAGGCAATGTTCCATCACAAAGGGGAGTCCAAGCCTTTCCCATGTGTAAAGCAGTTCCAAATATGGGACAAGCCGACAAGCACGGTGTCATAACATGACTAGTCGTGCAAGATTTGCAGGATAAAGTAGCAAAATATGGGCTTGGTTCTTCACACACTATGCAAATTATCAGAGTGTTATACACTGACCTGCTAGCTCCATTTGCTATTAAACGTATAGATCAAATATTGTTCCAACCTGTACAATTCAAAGTTTTTAAGGACAACTGGAGGCAGGTGGATGATAGAGCTGCAGCAGAGAACCTGTGATTGCCTCAGACTGATCCCAGGTATGCCGTGGGAGTGGATGCTCTCATGGGGAAGAATGCCTTCTCTAATCCTGATCTTCAGGCTACCTGAGTTCTTGCCATTCTCGAGCAGAGTCAAAAGATAGGCTTTGGAGCATTGTTAAAAACTATAGAAACAGCGGCTCCCAAGCCATGATATGTGACAATAACTCAAGGAGTAAGAGAACCATTTCTACCATTCATTGAGAAAATTGCAACAGCCCTGGAAAAGCAGGTTGAGGACGATAATTTGATGCACCTGTTATGTACGCAATTAGCGAGAGACAATGCAAACAATGATTGTAGGAAGATCATATGTGGGAACCCAGGGCACAGGGAATATTTCTCTGTCTGCTCTGAGGGGTCCTGACCCCCAGAGAAGCACTGACTTTGACCCTCATTCATGGAGAAAGCTTCCAAGACTTCAAGATAGACTAGAGTCCACAAAAGTGTGAAATAGATTATAGAGAGTAGTATAGCATGTCACTTGGGTGAGAAATTTAGGTTTTGGGATTTTTAGCATGTTGCAGAAGGGAACAAGATGGAGCTTTTAGGGCAGAGGCAGGTTGTTCTTCTTCACCACCTTCTTTCTTCTTCCTTCTTCTTCATGGGTTTGGGTGATGTGTTGTAATTGGACAGAAAAGTCCGCATTGCGGGCTCTGAGGGATCAGTTATTGGGTTAAAAGGAAAAATAATTTAGGTGTAATTTCTTAATTGGATAGTTTAGTCTTAAAAGACCTTGTAACAAGAGATTGTTAGCCAATTTTGCATCTGGTATAGATGGTGCACAAAACTTTAGATAAGATAATAATAAACAAGAAGCTGAAGACTGAAAAAGTCCTGTGCGTCTCCTTTTCCTGACACAGAACCTCTCCAGAAGGGTTTCCCCCCGACAGGGGAACCTCCAGGGAGGGGCCCAACGTGGGGCCAAGAAACAGAGAACTGGTGCCCTCATGTCAGTGCGACCCAGCTCAGAAGAGATCATCCCAGGAGTCCCTGGAACGAAGCCAGATTCAGCCAAATTCCTCCGGAGGTGAAAGAACTCAGCTATCGGACATCCCAACTCCTTGCGGCCAGAGGATTCAGATCCCGTGCTCTGCAGGACGGAAAGTGGGACTGAGAGCTGAACCCCTAATTCGGTAAGATCTCAAGGGGACCAAGATGGGAGGGAATCTCTTCAGAAATGACGTAGACACTTTTCAAAAATTAGAATTCTTAGTAAAGCAGCACCCAGCAAAAGTGCAGAAAAAGGATTTGGAATCCCTGTTGCTTTGGGCAAAGGAAACCTACCCAACTCTTAAAGAAAAAGATCTATTTCAACCCTGTTTATGGGCAGATGCTAGCATGAAGTTATATGAGTGTGTCACCTTGCAGGACCCAAATGCAGGGGTGCTATTGGCTGCTTGTAGACCTCTCTACCAAGTAACATACGCGAAATACCCAGAATCTGTTGCACACCCGCCCTTGCAGATGCCCAGGGCAACTGAGGGCTTTTCCCCAGGGGCAGAAGGGCAGGAGCCCTCTACCCCCCGACCTGGATCCCCAGAGACGTCCCCTGAAACTCGTGACCCACCGCGCCCCCCCCCCTCCCCCAGATCCTGGATGAAGTCACTCCCTTTGAGGAAGAAGGGGATTTTCCCGGGGAGGAGGGGGAGGTGGGAGGGGACTCGGAGGGAGAGGAGGACAATCGGGAGGCTGCGGCTCAAGCAGACCCCGAGAGGCAACAAGTCTCCAAGTTGAAGTTACTCCTCGGTGAAGAGGAAGATGATGATTCGCCTTTTTTTTTTTAATTCCTTACATCTGTGCATGTCCCTGAGGTGGGAGAGGGGGGATTTGAGGGGCCGCCCTGCTCCCCGCCAGTTTCCCTGCCCCTTTCCCCTCCCTGGGAGGCGTCACAGGCGCCCAAGGCTTTGGTGGCAATGCTTCCTGTTTTCGGCGGGCCACCCACAGCCTCTGTCGCCACTCAGCCTCCGAAAAAGACGTCAAAAGAGCCCGCCCCGCCCCGTCGCTGGGTTAGAGTGGTCCCGGGGCCGTCTGACGTCATCCAGGTCCCACCCACCCCCGCCCCTGAAGCCCGAACCGCGGCACGGAGGGCGGGACCCACGGCAAGTGGGTCTGACGTCACCACACGCCTCTCCCGCCGGTCCTCGTAGGCTCAGTCCCAGCCAGGGGTGGTGCATGCTCCCTGCGCACCCCCAGTCCAACCCGTAGCCCCCCCCCCCATCGGAACCGCAGCAACACCCCCCTCCCTCTGCTGCACCGGCGGCTGTGCCTCGCCGGCGGCCGATGCGGTCAAGCATCGCCGATCTGGGGCAGCCACTGTCCCTCGAAGAGGCACACCCTGCCCCACCACGTCCCCACCAACCGGAGCCTTTCAAAGAATCCCAAGCCGCGGCAGCCTGTGCCACTGCCGCTGCGAAAAGCGGGTCATTCATGGAGCAACATTGCCACCTGGTGGGATTACGGCAAAATTACAACAAGCATTACAAAACCTGCAAAAAAAAAAGCAAGATTATTGTAATGAAGGACGTGCCCACCCGATGGCAATCAATCAAAGCCCTCAAAGCATCTCTTGCAGAAGAAGACCAAGACACAATAGTCATCTTCCCAGGTAAATGGGACATGTCTGGCCAAGACACAGTGCACATTGAACAGGAGACCAGCACTCAAGCCATGGATGATCCAGAACAACAACAACTCCCTGCAACCCAGGATGACAGCGAGGAAAATGTTATCTCCATCACAGCAGGACAAGGCATTCCTATGTCATTCAAAGAACCACCTGGCTTTTGGATGTCATCAGGCACTTCAGCTTTTTACATGCCTGCTCTGAAGACTTGGCTTTCAGGGCAACAATCCAGTTCCTTGACCCAGCCACGATTTTTTTTCATTTTCTCAAGATTTTGTAACACAGCTTTACTTCCAGCTTCAGGAATGTGCTCATCACTTTCAATCACAAAAACACCTTGCTCACTCTCTTCCACCCTCTTCATTACCAACACAGACAGCAGATTCAACCATTGCCTCTTCAGTTCCCTGATACCCACAGCCTGCATCCCCTTTTACCTGCCCTCAAACAGAAGGGGGAGGGGTGCCTGGGATGCATGCACCCTTTGGGCCAGAAGAAGGTGCATCCAGGTGAATTACAAGCCCACTGGATACAGGTGTGGATTTGGTTCCCATTCCCAGAAATCTCTTAAGAGATGCCTCGTCGACAAATTGGGCAAACATCAGAAGGACAGCATTGCAAAACAGAGATTATGAAATACTAGATACAGACAGCATTGCAATGCCAGTGAGGTACAGAAGAAGAAATGAAAGCCCTAGATGGGAACCTTTGGACCATCAGGTCTTGAAAGACTTATTAGAAGCTGCAAGAAAAGAAGGACTTGGTTCACCATATTACCAGCAGCTTTTGAGAGGCATCTTCAGCAATTATGACTTTGGTGCCTTTTGACTGTAGGTACATTGCCTCGACAATTTTTTCAGATTCATAACTCCTGCTGTGGGATGCCAGATGGCAAAGGGCTCTCACTCAACTGAGAAACAGATATGCAGGAGGGCCACATGCAGGTCTCACATTGGCTCAATTGGCAGGAGATGAGCCTCACGATAAACCAGAAGACCAGTCAGTGGAATTGCCTCGAGATGCGATTGCAGACATCAAAGAGGCAGCCCAAAGGGCAATTTTGCAAATTCAAACAATTGGAGCTCTAGAAGGTGTTTACACAGAAGTAAAGCAAGGTGTCTCCGAGCCTTTCAATTCATTCATCGATTGTCTCACACAAGCAGTGGACAAAAAGTGAGTGATGAAGCAGCGAAGCCACACTTGCTTTGTAGTCTCACTTTTGCAAATGCCAACGCAGAGTGCAAATGTATCATCAGTGCCCTGCCTGGTTCACCAACCATGACTGATATGATAGAAGCATGTAGCAAGGTGGATACACCTCAGCACATCACAGCAGTTCAAGCAGGCATTTGGACGGAACAGGTCGGAAAAATTCTTCAAGAGAAGTGCGAAGAATTTTTGAAAACTCTTGAAGCGCTTCGTCCAGCTCTTCAACAGGCAGGTTCCACAAAAGTGATGGCAACAACATTTACCGGAGGACTATTCTTCAGATGTGGAAGATATGGACACGTGAAAAAGAACCGTCCAGAACCAGCAAAAAGTGTGAAAGTGCCAAGCTTTTGTCCAAGATGTAGAAGAGGAAAACATCATGCAAATCAATGTTACTCCAAAACAGATGTAGACAGAAAACAACCTGTTGTAGTGTACAGCTATGCAAACGGAGCAAAAAGGCTTTGTGAATTTGAAATGGGAGTTTCTGTTTCCTAAACCTAAAGCTGGAGTTTCTATTCTGTATTTTTACGTGTATTCATCCTTCCCCCTGGAGTTATTCCCATTGGATTTTACCTATAATGTATTCACACTGGGCATTGTTCTATTGGTCTCACCTTATCTCTTATTTTCCCCTATATAACCTGTGTCTGGACCCCTGATCATTGTCACTTGTACGTGCGGCGATCGGGCAAATACAACCTACTTTGGACTGCACAACAAGTGTCCAATCTCTTGAGTCTCTTTATCCCGGTCTTGATCACGCTCTCTAAATAGCTCTGCCTGTATCAAACAAACCCCCAAAGGTGTTTGTTGCTTCTCTCTGGCTGCTCCCGGAAGCGCCTGGCCAGCGCCCCGGGAAAGAGGAGCCAGGCGAAAACAAGGAAGTCGGAGAGAAAAGAAGCAACAAGTGGCGCCCGAACGCGTGGCTCTGATGCGGCAGCTGTTTTCAAAGCACGACAGATAGCGCTCCGGTTTGGGGCTTTTCCAGACGCTGATTTCCACCGCCGCCACTGCGGGAGACACGGCTGCTGACGCCGCCACCATTGAGCCGTCAGCGCCAGAGTCCACCCGGCAGGAAAAACCTCTTAGACCATGGCGAGCCCGAGGGGGTTTCCGCTCCTTCTGCTCAGCTCTGCAGCACTATCGCCGCTGAGAAACTGTTCTAGCTCCTGCCTGGTTCCAGGTTTCCAGCGGCGTGAAGACGCAGCTTCTGCACACCCCAGGAGAGGACTTCAGACCGGGAACCGCTGTTGTTTTTTGTTTTCTAAGAGTCGACGGTTCGGTAAGATTCAATACTAGCGCGGGAGGGCCCCGGTTAGTGAATCTGGGTGGAGGGACGCCCGTTCCCGCAGAGGGAAAGGGCACGTGAGCGCGCAGCGTGCGGGGTACCGCCGTTGGTTTTTAGACTTTTTAAGTTTTTTTTTCTTTGTTTTTTCAGCAGCAGGCGGGTGAGGCTTGCTGATGGGCAACATGGGTGGGAAATTGTCCACGGAGCAGAAAGAGATTTATTACCAAGTAAAAGTAACCCTGACAGAGTCAGGAGAAAGTTTTTCTAAAGTTTTGTGAAAAAGTTTATAAAGTGGTTGATTTAAAAGTTTCCAAACGTCTCAGCTCAGGATGTGAGGCAGAAAGTTTTTTGGAAGGGGGTTGGCACAGTTTCAACAGAAGGCACCAATAAGGGGGATCCTTCAGTGAAAAAAGGCTTCATGATGATCTTTTTGTTAGTTTATGACATTGTTAAAGAGGGCGCAGACAGTCGGGAAACACGGGAAACTGAAAAGAGCCCATCTGCTTTATTCCCCCCGTCTCCCCGACCCCCACAGTCTGAAAATGCTAATCGCTCTGTTGAAACTTCTCTTCCTAAACCTTCTGCTTCTTTCCAGGGTTGTTGCTGTTCCCAAAACTTCTGTACTCCTTTTAACCCCTTCCCTCACCCCCCACGGGACGAACCGCCACAAGATGGCGGCGGCCGCGTGGCGGGGGTCTTTGTCTCATCACCAGATGGACAAAGAAGCGCGGCGGGAACTCCTTCTTCCCAGGTACCCCCCCACACACACCAGTCCCTGACCCTCCTTCCCTTTGTCCTGACCCCTCCTCCTCCTCTCTTGTGGCAGACCAAACCCCTCCAAAATGCTACTGCAGGCCTCCGCCCACAGCACCGCCCCTCCAGGTGGTTCCTTCAGCTCCACCCCTCGAGGTTGCAACATCTGATCCCGCCCTGCTCCACACGGCATCACCAACTTCAGCCACTGCCACACAAACCTCTACCCCCGAGCCTCCGGACCCTGCCCCCCTCCTCCTGTTTCCCAAGGCCCGGCCTCTGGTTCCCATGGCGAAGGGAAAGGCGGGGAAGCCGAAGCTGGGAAACAGAAAGCAGGCAGGGATTCAAACTCCTTGTTTCTCGTGCCAGTGTTGTACAACGCGAGAGGACAAAACCCCAGATGGGAACCACTTTCATACGAAAGCATAAAGGAACTCTGCAAAACAAATCGTGAATTTGGGCAAAAAAGTGAATTTTTTAGGAGCATGTTAAAAGCAACTTTCAATTCTAACACCTTAGTTCCCACTGATTTAAAGCGCTTGTTCAGTTGCTTGCTCCCTCCATCAGAATACAAAATGTGGGAAAGAACTTGGAAAAGGTTTGCAGGAGACCTTCTTCCAGGAATTTTGCAGAGTCCCGATTATGCAAAAGATATAGAGGATGACGAGATCACCCTCAAACATCTTGTGGGTGAAGGGGATTGGAACCAAGCCCAAAAACAAGCAGCAGGGATTCCAAAACCAGTGTTAGACCTCACAAAAGGCGCAGCAGAACGGGCATTTCTCAGTATGCCCTCAAAAGTGCTTATAATACCTTATATCGCTCTCAAGCAATCTGTTTCAGAGCCATTCATGGATTTTGTTGATCGAGAGACACGGTCGAGAAAAAGGTGGAAAGGCAAGAAGTACGAGATGAAATCATGTTTGAAATTGTCACCACAAATGCAAATGATGCCTGTCGGCGAGTCATCATGGCTCTTCCAGCGTCACCTCCACCTACGCTGGATCGGCTCATTGAGGAGTGCACAAGAAAAGCCACACTGATTGCAGAGGACCTGGTGGAAAGCCCTCCGGAAAAAGTGGTTGCTCCGACATTCTTGTATTGCCCAGGCACTCTTTCCCGGAGCGCTGGCCAGGCGCCTCCGGGAGCCGCCGGAGAGAGAGAGAAGCGACAAACACCTTCACAGGTTCGTTTGATACGGACACAGCTGTTTAGAGAGCGCGAGCAAGACCGAGACAAAGAGACTTAAGAGAGTGGACACTTGTTGTGCAGTCCAAAGTAGGTTGTATTTGCCCGATCGTCGCACGTACAAGTGACCCCGGTCTGGGGTCCAGACAAAGGTTTTATAGGGGAAAATAAGAGATAAGGTGAGACCAATAGAACAATGCCCAGTGTGAATACATTATAGGTAAAATCCAATGGGAATAACTTCAGGGGGAAGGATGAATACACGTAAAAATACAGAATAGAAACTCCAGCTTTAGGTTTAGGAAATAGAGACTCCCATCTCAAATTCACAAAGCCCTTTTGCTCCGTTTGCGTAGCTGCACACTGCAACACAGAACCAGCAAAACGTGTGAAAGCGCCAAACCTTTGTCCAAGATGTAGAAGAGGAAAACTTCATGCAAATCAATGTTACTCCAAAACAGATGTAGACAGAAAACCCCTATCCATCCCGGGAATCTCGAAAAAGAGCACGGAACGCCAACATGCCATGACAGAAGTGATGGCGATGCCTCAGCCACAAATCCCGCTGGGGTTCTTAGTGGGAACACAACCATTGGGGAACGTCAATCAGATTCCATCAGCAGGACCATCTGCCAGTTCCCCAGCTACCCAGAATTATTACCCCCAGGTGCACAATGTGAATTGGCAGCCTCCAAATTTGTATGCTTTTTGAATGATGACCATGCAGTGATTCTCACGGGGGTCACTGAACCATCATGGAAGAGGCAAGACTTTTTAATCATAGGCAAAGACAGATACAGCATTTCAGGGCTCATTGTTTATCCATCAATTGTTTCAGCAGATCGAAATGAAGAATTAGCAGTTTTGGCTCAAGCTTTGTGTCCTCTATTGATCCTTCCAGAAAATATTGCAATAGCTAAAGCCATTGCCTTGACACCTCATGCAACAGAACATATCATGCCAGTGATGGGTCGTCAGGTTCTATCTGTCAATGAAGATGTGGACATTCATGCCACCTGGGTGAAGCAAATAGGTTGCGATCAATCTGTGATTGCCTGCAATTTGACGTGCAGCGACAAAATTATTTCAATCAGAGGCGTGCTGGACACAGGTGCAGATGTCACGGTCATCTCCTACCTCTTTTGGTCCAGAAAATGGAACTTGAGAGCACCCTTGGGCGCCCTCTCAGGTATCGGAGGAAACACACTGTTCCTGCAAAGTGACAACCCCATGGTTGTTTCAGGGCCAGGAGGGAAGACAGACATCATTCGTCACTTCATTGTGCAGAAGCCCATCTCGGTGTGGGGAAGAGACATTTTATCACAATGGGGAGTGAAAATAGAGATGGATTTTTAGTGGGGGTCACTGTGGCACTCACCACCTTGAAGTTGACCTGGAAGACAGATGATACCGTTTGGGTGGATCAGTGGCCCCTTGAACAAAAGAAACTGAGTGCCCTCAAGAGACTGGTTGAAGAGCAATTGCAGAAAGGTCACATCAAACCGACAGCTAGTCCCTGGAACTCTCCAGTGTTTGTGATCCACAAGAAATCTTTGGACTCATGGAGATTTCTCCATGACCTCAGGAAAATCAATGAAATCATTGAAGAGATGGAACCACTTCAACTTGGACTTCCATCCGTCTTGATGATTCCAAGAGATTGGCCACTTGTGATCATCGATCTCAAAGATTGCTTCTTCAATATCCCCCTTCATCCAGAAGATGCTCCTCGATTTGCATTTTCTGTCTCAAGCATCAACAGACAGGAACCCTTGCAGAGGTATCATTGGGTTGTTCTTCCGCAAGGCCTCAAGAATTTGCCGACAATTTGCCAATGGTTTGTGGCAC
Organism: Vidua chalybeata; assembly: GCF_026979565.1. Classification (NCBI taxonomy): domain Eukaryota; kingdom Metazoa; phylum Chordata; class Aves; order Passeriformes; family Viduidae; genus Vidua; species Vidua chalybeata. Next base: position 1,498,131 of record NC_071569.1, read on the forward strand.
AAGCCTTGTCTCCGGTGTGGAAAAAGCATCCACAGGCGGTGATCATTCATTATATGGATGATCTGCTCATTGCAGCGCCAATGCATCAAGAGCTGCGGGAGGCTCGGAGCGGCGTGATTGCGGAAGTCCAGAATGCAGGGTTGGAAGTTTCCACCTCAGAAATCCAGGAAGTCTCACCATGAAACTACTTGGGATGGAAAATCACTAAACAGACGATAAGACCACAGAAGATACAAATTAGAACTCAAGTCAACAATCTACAGGACCTACAGTGGCTTTTGGGAGAGATCAATAGGATCAGGCCAATTTTGGGGATCACGAACTATGAACTTTCATCACTTTTCAATCTGTTGAAAGGAGACTCTGATATCAAATCCCCCAGAACTCTCACGCCTGAGGCTCAAGATGCCCTTGAGAAGATTGCCAAAGCTCTTCAACAGAGACAAGTGCATCGCTTTGCAGTGATGCAACCATTTTTCCTTGCAATTTTAGGAGAAAAGATACAACTTTATGGTCTCATATTCCAATGGGACTCATCAAAAAAAGACTCTTTGTTAATAATAGAATGGATTTTCTTACCCTTCAGATCTCCCAAAACGATTTTCATCACATTAGAAATGATAGCCCAGATCATCATCAGAGCCAGAGCCAGATTGTTAGCAATGGCAGGCAAAGATTTTCCAACAATTTACCTGCCTTTGAAAAAAGATTATTTTGACTGGGCATTGCAAAGATCAGAGGATTTGCAAATTGCATTGTTAAATTATCCAGGTGCTTGTTCAAGTAATTTCCCAGGTCACAAGCTGCTGCAAACAAAATTAAGCCTCAGAGAAAAACCCATGATAAGCGAAGTACCATTGCACACGATAACATTATTCACCGACGATTCAGGGAGTACATATAAATCAGTAATAACATGGCAGAATACAACCAGAAAAGAGTGGGAATCAGACATCCAAGCAATACAGGGCTCACCTCAAATTGTAGAATTAGCAGCAGTGGTCACAGCATTCCAATTGTTTCAAGAACCTCTTAATCTAATTACAGATTTAGCCTATGTAGCGAACATAGTCAGAAGAATAGAAGGGTCACTTCTAAAAGAGTTGATAATGAGGACTTGTTATCTTGTAAGCAATGCAGAGAGTGCTACAGTAGAGAAAACATAAATACTTTCTCTCCCACATCAGAGCACACTCTTCCCTTCCAGGATTCTTAGCAGAAGGAAATGCACGAGCAGATGAACTGACCATGATCGTTTCAAACACCTTGCCAAACATTTTTGAGCAGGCCAAACTGAGTCATGCGTTATTTCATCAGAATGCACAAGCACTGATGTGGACATTTTGCATTTCCAAAGACCAAGCGAAGGCCATCATAAGTGCTTGCCCTGATTGTCAGCTCGTGCAGCCTCCTGTTTCCACAGGAGCGGTCAATCCAAGAGGATTGCAGAGTCTGCAGTTGTGGCAGACAGATTGTCCTAGTTTAGGGCAAAATTTGGGAGAAGACCTCTGGAAGGAGCCCCCAGAAAGCAAACCTCCCACGGCCCCTCCCCTACCTGGTTCGGGAAAGATTTCCTCAGAGAGAAATGGAAAAAAACTGTTTATTTAACAAGCAAAAACACTCCCCAACACAAAAAAAAAAGAATCAACACCAGATGACAAAACCCTTTCACCGTTCTGAAGAGATGACATATTCAGAAAGTCTCTCCTGGGAGTGGTTGCCCAGCTATCAGTCTCTGGCGCTGAGGATGGCTGCTGCAGGTCACAAAATGCAGACTCTCAGTGTTTCTTAATGTTTCCCAGGTCCAGGTCCAGAGCAGGTTCAGATGGTATTCAGGAAAAGGAAAGGGAAGGGAAAAAAAGAAACAGTCCAGGGTAAAATTGGACTGCCTAGCTAAACTAACTAATAAGCAAAAGCAAAAGCAAGCAAGCCAGCAAGCAAGCAAGCAAACCCAAGCCAGCCAAGCCTCTCCTAGACACAGACCATGGGGGAGGTGAGCCGGCTGATAACAAGACAAAACAATCCTTCACTTTCAGAGTCAGTCCTGAAGGCACAGAACATAATATCAGGCCTAAACAGAACACACAATTTGGGATACAAACACCCTACCGTCACCCTAGGTCATTCCACCCCTTATCTCCAAATCGTCAACATAACTACCAAACATCATGTAAACTTCATCAAGTAAGACTTCCATCTTTCACTTACTCAGACCTTCGACATTTACACATTTCCTTCTGTCCCATGTCTGTGTGGTTTAATGTACAAACAATGGCAGTAACATCCAGCAAATTGAGATGTTTGCATATGAGCCTCACCCCACAATCAGGTCTCCCTGAGGTACACATCGTGTTCTTCCATCTTTCTGCATTATCCACCATGTACAACCTGGTCCCTGAGCAAAGACAATCCCACGAATGGGTTTGTCTGTACTCGAGGCAGAATTGATCCACACTGTCTTCCCTAACAAACCTCTGATATGTGCCACTGGGACTTTATCTCCGTCTACTATATTCAGGGACTCAGACTGGGCAGGACCTGCTGGATTGGTGGAACCTCGGGTGTTAAGTAACCAGGTGGCCTTTGCCGAATGCTGCTCCCAGTTTTTGAAAGATCCCCCACCCAATGCTTTCAAGGTGGTTTTTAACAGTCCATTGTACCTCTCCACCTTGCCTGCAGCTGGTGCATGGTAGGGGATATGGTACACCCACTCAATGCCATGTTCCCTAGCCCAGGAGTTGATAAGGCTGTTCTTAAAATGAGTCCCATTGTCTGACTCAATCCTCTCAGGGGTACCATGCCTCCAAAGGACCTGCTTTTCAAGGCCCAGGATGGTGTTACGGGCTGTAGCATGAGACACAGGGTAGGTTTCCAACCATCCTGTGGTGGCTTCCACCATTGTGAGCACGTAGCGCTTGCCTTGGCGTGTCTGGGGCAGTGTGATGTAGTCAATCTGCCAGGCCTCCCCATACCTGTACTTGGACCACCGTCCCCCATACCATAGGGGCTTCACTCGCTTGGCCTGTTTGATGGCAGCACACGTCTCACAGTCATGGATAACCTGAGAAATACTATCCATGGTTAAATCCACCCCTCGGTCTCATGCCCACTTATAGGTGGCATCTCTACCCTGATGGCCTGAGGCATCATGGGCCCATCGCGCTAGGAACAACTCCCCCTTGTGTTGCCAATCTAAATCTATCTTTGACACCCCTATCTTTGCAGCCTGATCTACCTGCTGATTGTTTTGCTGCTCTTCATTAGCTCTACTCTTGGGGACATGAGCATCTACATGGCAAACCTTCACAGGTAGTTTCTCTACCCGGGTAGCAATGTCTTTCCATTCTTCAGCAGCCCAAATTGGTTTTCCTCGATGCTGCCAGTTAGCCCCTTTCCATCTCTCCAGCCATCCCCACAGAGCATTGGCTACCATCCATGAATCAGTGTAGAGGTAGAGCTTTGGCCACTTCTCTCTTTCTGCAATGTCTAGGGCCAGTTGAACGGCTTTGAGTTCAGCAAGCTGACTTGATCCACCTTCTCCTTCAGTGACCTCTGCGACCCATCGTGTGGGGCTCCATACAGCTGCTTTCCACTTCCGATTCATCCCTATGACGCGACAGGAACCGTCAGTGAAAAGAGCATAGCGTGTTTCCTCTGCTGGCAATTGGTTGTAGGGTGGAGCCTCTTCAGCCCGTGTCACTGGTTCTTGTTCTTCATCTGTGACACCAAAGTTTTCACCTTCAGGCCAATTTGTAATCACTTCCAAAATCCCAGGGCGATTCAGTTTACCAATACGGGCGCGCTGTGTGATGAGGGCAATCCACTTGCTCCATGTAGCACTGGTGGCATGGTGGGTAGTAGGAACCTTTCCTCTGAACATCCACCCCAGCACCGGTAGTCGGGGTGCCAGGAGGAGATGCGCTTCTGTACCAATCACCTCTGAGGAGGCTTGGACTCCTTCGTAGGCAGCCAAAACTTCCTTCTCTGTTGGGGTGTAGTTGGCTTCAGACCCTCTGTAGCTCCGACTCCAAAATCCTAGCGGTCGGCCTCGAGTCTCATCAGGTACTTTCTGCCAAAGGCTCCAGGACAGACCATGGTTCCCGGCTGCAGAGTAGAGCACATTCTTGACCTCTGGTCCCGTCCTGACTGGGCCAAGGGCTACTGCATGAGTGATTTCCTGCTTAATCTGGGCAAAAGCTTGTTGCTGCTCAGGGCCCCAATGGAAATTGTTCTTCTTGCGGGTGACCAGGTAAAGAGGGCTCACGATCTGACTGTACTCAGGAATGTGCATTCTCCAAAAGCCTATGGCACCTAAGAAAGCTTGCGTCTCCCTCTTGTTGGTTGGTGGGGACATAGCTGTGATCTTGTTGATGACATCTGTAGGAATCTGATGCCGCCCATCTTGCCACTTCACTCCCAGGAACTGGATCTCTTGAGCAGGTCCCTTAACTTTACTCTTCTTGATGGCGAAACCAGCTTCCAGGAGGATTCGGATGATTTCCTCTCCTTTCTCAAACACTTCTGCTGCTGTGTTCCCCCACACAATGATATCATCAATATACTGTAAATGTTCTGGAGCCTCACCCTTTTCTAGTGCAGCCTGGATCAGTCCATGGCAGATGGTAGGACTGTGCTTCCACCCCTGGGGCAGTCGATTCCAGGTATATTGCACTCCCTTCCACGTAAAGGCAAACTGAGGCCTGCATTCTGCTGCCAGAGGAATGGAGAAAAACGCATTAGCAATGTCAATAGTGGCGTACCACTGTGCTGCCTTGGACTCCAGCTCGTACTGGAGTTCCAGCATGTCCGGCACAGCAGCGCTCAGTGGTGGAGTCACTTCATTCAATGCTCGGTAGTCCACAGTCAATCTCCATTCTCCTTCAGATTTACGCACAGGCCAAATAGGGCTATTGAAGGGTGAGTGGGTTTTGCTGACCACCCCTTGGCTCTCCAGCTCTAGAATCATCTTATGGATGGGAACCACAGCATCTCGAGTTGTTCTGTATTGCCGGCGGTGCACTGTTGAAGTGGCAATTGGTACCTTTTGCTCTTCTCCCTTCAGAAGTCCTACTGTAGTTGGATTCTCAGACAGACCAGGCAAGGTGTTCAATTGCTGGATGCCCTCTGTCACTGCAGCTGCTATCCCAAATGCCCACCTGAATCCTTTTGGGTCTTTAAAATACCCCCTTCGGAGGTAATCTATACCCAAAATGCATGGGGCCTCTGGGCCAGTCACAATAGGGTGTTTCTTCCACTCATTACCGGTCAGGCTCACTTCAGCTTCCACCAAGGTAAAGTCCTGTGATCCCCCTGTCACGCCAGCGATGGAGACAGATTCTGCCCCCACGTGTCTTGATGGAAGCAATGTGCATTGCGCACCAGTGTCAACCAAAGCCTTATATTTCTGTGGTTCTGATGTGCCAGGCCAACGGATCCACACAGTCCAGAAAACTCGGTTTTCCCTTGCCTCTACCTGGCTAGAGGCAGGGCCCCTCTAAGCCTGGTTATCCTTCTTTCCTTGGGCATATGTCTTAGACGTTCCTTCCAGGGGATCGGACATGTCATCATCATACCTGGAGGCTTGGCTACGGGCAATTGGGGCTGCTTTCCTTTTGGTGGAACTTCCTCTTTGAGTCTTACCTTCCTTCAATTCACGCACCCGTTGTGCCAGAGCAGCAGTAGATTTTCCGTCCCATCTCCTCATGTTTTCTCCGCAATCACGCAAGAAGAACCACAGCTCAGCTCGTGGTGTGTACCTTCTCTCCCCATCTGGGGAACGCCTGCGTTGAATACCAGAGCCTCTAATTTGTACTGCCGATATTTGGAGAAGGTCCTCTTTAATCTCCTCCCTGAGTTTCTTGCGGCTTTCCTCTATTTTGTCTTCTAATTCCTGCAGTCGTGTTTCCACAGCTGCAATTCTGGCATGAGTCGGGCCATGTACAGCATCCGCATATGCCCGAAGCTTCTTTGCCATATCGAGTACAGTCTCATATACCTCCTCCCGCTTCATTATTGCTAGAGCAGAAGCGTATTCAGGTGGCCCAAGTCGCACCAGTTTCCTCCACATTACAGGTGTGCATGGTACAAGGTCCGGATTCCTAGTTGTTACATCATCTGAAAAAATGATCTCCACCACTGCCATCTCCCTCAGGCGTTGGATCCCCTGTTCTATGGTCTTCCATCGTGTCTGCTGAACATAGAGGTCATCGGCACACAGATATCTTTGTGCTATGCTATCCAGGACCCGTTCCCAGAGGCTGTGAGGGCTAGCCCCCCTCATCATGCCTTGGTCGATGACAGGATCATGTGACAGGGATCCCAAATGCCTCGCTTCAGTGCCATCCAGGATTGTGGCTTCACCTGCAGCATCCCAAAGATGGACCAACCAACTAATTATAGACTCATCAGGTCGTCGAGTGTAATCCTTTCTCAGGCCACGGAGGTCCTTTAGGGAAAAGGACTCAATATTGGCCTCTGATCTTGTACCAGTTGCTCTGACTCCTGATTTTATGTCAGGAGGCGTTGAGGGTCCTTCTCCTGCATCATACTCATCATTGTCATCCACTGGTCGATCGGTCTTCTGTGTGCACTTTCCACTTCGCGTGCTAGTAGCGACAGCCATTGGTTGAGGCTTGCAGCCTGGTTTAGCTGCTGGCTTCGAGCCTGGGCTGTTGGCTGCAGCCTGAGTGACTGGGATAGCTGCTGGTTTATCTCCCTGCCCCCCTTCCTCTGTCTGCTGCCCTACAGTATCAAGCAGAGTGCGATAAGCATATGCCAGGGCCCAGCTCACTGCAATGATCTTTTTCTCCTTAGGGGTATCATGGCACTTCTCTTTCAGGTATTTTGCCACCTCAGCTGGGTTCTGAATTTGTTCACATGAAAAGTCCCAAACTATAGGGTCAGAAAACTCCTTTAAGATTTGGCCCCTATCCTCCCATTTCCCACACCACTCAGGATTTCTCACACCTGGGTCTACTCCTGGGTCAGGGGTCTCATCAGCCCTTCTAGAAATCTCAGCCCTCATCCTAGAGAAGCTGCAGACTGTATAGAAAAAGCTTACCAAATTAAATACCAGAAAGATGGTCTCTTTAACATTCAGGGGAAACTGAACATTCTCCAATAGGGATGTAACAGATTCAGAGGAGAAGAAGGAAAGCAAAGGCTGAAACGCCTCATCTCCTGCTTCTCCTCTAACAAACTGGGTGCACAACCATAACCACGAACCATACATTCCTGGAACAGACTCCAGCACCTTTATAAACCTCCTGCAAGCCATTACAAACAAACCCAGCCCGATGGATATTCTGGTCAGTGCCCCTCTACTGCAAAACTACGTATTAGGGACAATACTGAAGCTACTTCTGGATAAGAAAATAAACCTAAGGACCATAGAGGTATTAAGACCTCAAAAAACCCTAGGGACCAGAAACACATGCAGGCCTGCACCCCAAGAGACATCATGAATTCACACAACATAGCCAGTAACTGCTCTATACCAGCCCAGAGTAATTGCAACCAAAATATTATCAGAACAGGGCTTTTTCCACTCTCACGAGCCCCACATTGGGCGCCAAAATATTTGTCCTAGTTTAGAGCAAAATTTGGGAGAAGACCTCTGGATGGAGACCCCAGAAAGCAAACCTCCCACGGCCCCTCCCCTACCTGGTTCGGGAAAGATTTCCTCATAGAGAAATGGAAAAAACCTGTTTATTTAACAAGCAAAAACACTCCCCAACACAAAAAAAAGAATCAACACCAGATGACAAAACCCTTTCACCGTTCTGAAGAGATGACAAATTCAGAAGGTCTCTCCTGGGAGTGGTTGCCCAGCTATCAGTCTCTGGCACTGGGGATGGCTGCTGCAGGTCACAAAATGCAGACTCTCGGTGTTTCTTAATGTTTCCCAGGTCCAGGTCCAGAGCAGGTTCAGATAGTATTCAGGAAAAGGAAAGGGAAGGAAAAAAAGAAACAGTCCAGGGTAAAATTGGACTGCCTAGCTAAACTAACTAATAAGCAAAAGCAAAAGCAAGCAAGCCAGCAAGCAAGCAAGCAAACCCAAGCCAGCCAAGCCTCTCCTAGACACAGACCATGGGGGGAGGTGAGCCGGCTGATAACAAGACAAAACAATCCTTCACTTTCAGAGTCAGTCCTGAAGGCACAGAACATAATATCAGGCCTAAACAGAACACACGATTTGGGATACAAACACCCTACCGTCACCCTAGGACACAGATGTCACAAAATACCCCTCCTTCGGGAGACTCAAAAATGTTCATGTGTCAGTGGACACCTTCTCAGGTGCAGTCTTTGCCTCCCTGCACACAGGTGAAACAGCAAAGCATGCATGTCAGCATTTTTTGCAGGCATTTGCATCACTAAGTGTTCCTCAAGAAGTCAAAACAGACAATGGCCCAAACTATAGAGGACAAACCCTTGATACAGTCTTAAAAAATTTGGGTGTTCATCACAGTTTCGACATTCCTCATTCTCCTACGGGCCAGGCCATCATTGAGAGGACACATCACACTTTGAAATCTCTTCTGGATAAACAAAAAAGGGGGGAGGCAGAGGCTATGCCTCAGATGCAGTTGAACAAAGCTTTGTATATTTTAAACTTCTTGAACAGCTCTTTCGCAGAACCTGCTCCACCAATTGTCAGGCATTTTTCGAACAGTACCCAGGCAAAACTAAGGGAAAATCCTTTAGTTTTGATCAGAAACCTAGAGACAGGGCAGATTGAAGGCCCATTCTAACTAATAACCCAGGGCAAAGGGTATGCTTGTGTCTTCACAGATGCAGGACCAAAGTGGATTCCAGCAAAACACGTGAAAACATATCGAGTCCAGAAACAAGCAAGCAATGACCCCGGGAACAGAAAAACAAGCACGCAGACGTGAACCATTGTCATGATTGCGGTTGACGTCACAGACATCAGTCATCTTTTCATATCGCGTGCAAAATTTGTGGACTGGGTTTTGTGAGGGAGGGTTGCATTGAGGTTTGCGGATTTTTGTGGGAGATAAACATGAAGCTCGATCAGATATTATGCTTTTGTCTTATCTCTTTGCTGGTTGCTTTAAGCAATGTGGCCGTGCCCGTGAGTCAACCAAGGGAAAATGTCTGGGAAACTCTGGCCAATGAGTCAGGTCTGGACACCATTTGCTTGACTCACTCAAGGCCGAGGAAGTCATTCTCAACATGTTTAGTCGGTTTACTGGTAGACAAATGGCCAATTCCTGAAAACATCCTTTCAAAACTGTAAATAATTCACTATCTCTCTTCTTGTTCACATTGTTTATAGATATGGTCTGCCACCGTGAGTCATTCAGAGCGCACCAATGGTGTGAGATGTTTTTACTTTAAGACCAATGCAATTAGTCTGCACACTGTTCTCTATAAATAGAGTGGTGCATTTGAAATAAATCAGTTTTCCTTTTCGCCTTCTGAACTGGAGTTCTTCTGTTCCCGTCTTGCCTCAACGGTGACATCTGGTGGACCCCGACTGTTAGTGCAGCCTAGGCTGAAGACCCAAGCCCCGGCGTCTTGCGGGGGGCGCTCTGCGGCCGCGGCTGCATGCCAGCAGCTTGGAGGGTCTGGCCGGACACCTTTGCCCTCTTGAGAGAAGTAACGCTGAAACCACGTGCCTTCTGGAGAAGGCTTGGTCCTGTCTGGACCGCGGGTTGGCTCTTAGAAGCCGAGATCTGAGCGGGACGGGTTTCCCCTGAAGTAGCGGACTGTCTGTCTCTTGAAGTGGACGTCTGCTAAGGGAAGGTTTCCTGACAATGGGGAACCAGCTATCTACAGCTGAACGGCTGGTCCTGACCTCTTGGCAGGGCTATGTCCCTCAGCTGGGAGCCCAGGTCTCCGATGATGAGCTCGTCAGACTCCTGGGTTGAGCTTGGGACCGTGGATTTACTGCGGACCTTGGATGCGCCTTTGATTGTAGAGTCTGGCGCGATTTGGGTCGCTGCCTCATGAAGCAGGCGGACAAGGGGGACGCTACAGCGTCCACACTGTTCACAGTCTGGGGGCGCATCTACACGGCCCTGTGTGCTGAGACCCCGAGGAGCAGTGACTCTGAATGGGAGCTCTCGGGAAGTGAGGATGCCGTCTCGGTATGCAGCAGCGTATCGGGATTCAGTGGGCGACAGGTGGGCAGGGCGGTGCCCAGCCCCGCCCCGGCGCAGTGCGGGGCTCCGAGAGACATTGGGATGCCCCGTGGACTTTACATGTCGCTGGGAACTCCTGTTAAGCCCAAGTACTCCCATCCCCTTGACTACGTTCAGCCAAAATATCCTTTGCCGACTGATCGGCCGCTGGTGGCGCAGCAGTCCGCGCCGCGACCGGCTGCACAGGCGCACCCTGCCTTGAGCGCGGTGCCGGTGACGTCATCCGCCTTTCAGGCGGCGGCGGGGGTGCCTTTGTCGCAACTATCAGCTTTGGTACACCCAACACTGCAGAGCCTGCTGGGGGCTTTCCCGTCTTTGCCGCGGCAGCCCAAAGCCCGTCCATTTGTTGAACAGACGGCTCCGCTGACTCAGCTGTTGCTTGCCCCCCTTTCTGGACTGCACTTGGGGGGAGGGGGAGCGCAGCCCGCGGCACGTGATGCAGTGGGGGCTGCTGCCCCCCTGGCTCCTTCGCTATCGACTATGGAGCCTGCGCAGATGTACGGGTCCCGCCCCCATGTACTGCCAAGATCAGCAATGGACCCTTTGATCCATCCCCTGGCACGCCCCCCGCCGCCCGCGGGGGCTCCAGCTCTGCCGACAGGGCAGGCAAAACTGCTTCCCGTTCCCCCGCCCTGTGCGCCGTGTGCACCGGCTGATTTGATGTCCTTTGCGGTGCCAGTGTCAGTTGTGCAGCAGTACATCTCGGGTAGGACCTCCATGTCCTTCTCCGCCCTGCCCTCTGTGGGACTGGCTCCCGTGCCAGGGCCGGTGGCTGCCTTCCCCGCCCCGCCTGCCATGGCTCCACCCCTGCCGGCAGCGGGGTTCGCTGCTCCGCTCGCCGCCCCACCTGCTGTGCCAGCGGCAGCAGCTCTGCCCCTCACTTCGCCTGCTGCGGCTTCGGTGCCCGTGCTGCCTGCTGCGTTCCAGCAGCCAGCGCCGTTTGTGTCTCCGATGACTGCAGCTTCGGCGCACGTCCCACCCTCTGTGTCGCAGGCTCCGGCTGATCCCTTCGTGCTGCTGCCTGTGATGGGATGATCTGCCAAGCTGCCGGTCATGGCTCTGGTCCCTTCTCCGTCACCGGCGGCTGCCCCCTCCTTCCGGGGGGCTGTGGGCTCGGAAGCTGTGACTGGTTCTTCTGTTTTTTGCGGTCAACAGCCTCTTCTCCAGCCTCAGTGCCTTCCACCAGCCCTTCCCCCACGGATCGCAGACTGTCCAGCTCGCCCCCGTCCCAGGAGGCAGGCAGTGACAGCGATGATCTGCCCTGCTCGACTCCACCACGGGGACGTGACTGAACGTCGGAACGCTGACACCGACGGGGGCGACAGGTGTCTCAGAGAGATCTGTGGACGCTGCCTCCCTGTCAGGTGTCTGTGCGGCCAATAAATCCCCGCCGCTTTTGGGAAGCTGTCAGGGAACGGGCTTTGGAAGCTTGTGATTGGGATTTGATAGAGCGCGTGGGCAAGCCTGGTGGTGCAGTCTTGAACCCACCAATCCAGGAAATGAAGACCGTAGTTAGCGGTCAGTTAGTCCCTCTGCCCTCTCCAGATGTGGCACAGGAGGATCGGGGTGAGGATGCCTCACCGCAATGTAAGGTCCAGGCCTTTCCCGTGCGCAAGGCTGTCCCAAATTCGGGGCAGCAGGACAGGCACGAAATTATGGCCTGGCGGGTTGTGCAGGATTTGCAAGATAAAGTGGTAAAATATGGGCTGGGCTGTGCTCCACTGATGCAGCTCCTCAGAGTGATAAGCACTGACCTGCTTGCTCCCTATGATATCAAGCATCTGGCCTCTGTGTTGTTCCAACCTGTGCAGCTTGATGTTTTTATGAACAATTGGAGGAGGCTGGCCGAAAGGGTTGTGGCTGAAAACGTACATTACCCCCAGACGGATCCTAGATCCTTTGTGGGGGTGGATGCGCTCATGGGACAAAATGCCTTTGCTAATCCTGATGTTCAGGCTACCTGGCACCCCATCATACTTGAGCAGGGCCAGAAGGTGGGCTTTGCTGCATTGCTGAAAACCATGGACGCAGCCGCTCCCAAGCAACGATATGTGAAGATAATACAGGGAGCCAAAGAACTGTTCTTGCCATTTGTTGAAAGGCTTGCAGCCACTTTAGAAAAGCAGATCGAGGATGAAAATTTGAGGCAGGTTTTATGCAAGACTTTGGCAAGGGACAATGGAAATGGTGACTGCAGGAAAATCATAAATGCGTTGCCAGGTCACCCATCATTGACAGACATGGTCAAAGCTTGTTCCAGGGATGGTACGGTGGACCATAAAATGTCTGTTCTGGCAGCAACCTTGCAGGCAGGCCTGCCATCCTCAGGGACTGGTCAACGCAAGAAGGGGAAAAAGAAAGGCAAGCAGGCACAGGGGACAAAAGTAAGGAAAGGGCCAGACTCTAATTTTTTGTGTCCCAGGTGTGGGAAGCCAGGTCATTTTGCAAACAAATGCAAGTCTACTTACCATGCTAACGGTAAGCATTTGACAGGCTCAGGAAACAGGGGAAAGAGCGCACAGGGGAACTGCGCTGACACAAATGGTCCCCCAGGGCACGGCACCAGCACAGGGTGTCTCAGCCAACTCAGTGCAAGCACCCATGGCTCTGCCAGGGTGGATGTACACACCGCAGCAGCAGTCATCTTAGATTCTAGTAAGGTACATAAGATTCCTCTGAATGCATTCAGACCTTTAGGCCATTGGTTTAAGTGCATTGTTGGTAGGACGATCTAGTGCTACCCTTTTGGGAATCTTTGTGCACCCAGGTGTCATTGAGTCTGATTTTACAGGCCAAATTTGTGCTATGGTTTCCACACCCTCTCCCCCATCATTATTCCGGCAGGGACTTGCATTGCTCAACTTGTGCCTTTCCAGTCATGTGTTCCCAGGGCAGATCAGCGGACGCATGGGGATGGTGGTTTTGGATCCACGGGACCGCTGCAAGTCTTCTGGTCTGCGGTCATTTCTGCCGACCATCTGCAAATGACGTGCTCCGTGATTTTACCAGGTGCCAGCCCGCCTCGGATTCAGCTGCAAGATTTGATCAACACTGGAGCCAATATGATAGTTGTCTCCTCCTCTGCGTGGCCTCCTAAGTGGCCTCTGGACTCTATGGGAGCAGCCATCGAAGGACTGGGGGTGTGGCGCAGACATTTATGAGCTGGCAGGCTGTGTTGATCAAAAACCCAGAAGGGCAGACAGCTAAGGTTCGGCCCTCTGTTACTGCAGCTCCAATCACTCTTTGGGGGCGGGATGTGCTGGCGGCCTGGGGAAGGGGTTTTTGATAGGGGCCACTGCGCAGAAGGACGCAGAATATCCTATGCTGCCTTTACGGTGGCTAGTGACCAGACCTGTCTGGGAGAATCAGTGGCTTCTACCACATGAAAAGTTAGTCGCCCTTCATGATTTAGTTCAGGATCAGCTTCACCAGGGACACATTGAACCTTCTACCAGTCCCTGGAACACTCCTGTTTTTGTAATTAAGAAAAAGTCGGGGAAGTGGAGGCTGTCACAGGACCTCCAGAAAGTTAATGCAGTCATGGAGAGTATGGGGGCATTGCAGCCTGGTATGCCCTCAACTACCATGCTCCCTGCGGGATGGGAAATCTTGATTATTGATTTAAAGGATTGCTTTTTTACAATCCCTTTGCATCCTGATGACAGACCAAAGTTTGCCTTCCGTCAACAATGCTGAATCTGTGTGGAGATATCAATGGAAAGTTTTGCCACAGGGCTGCAAGAATAGTCCAACTATCTGTCAATGGTATGTGGCTCAGGCCTTGTCCAGAGTCCGCGAGCAGTTCTCTGACATGTATTGTTATCATTACATGGATGACATCCTGGTGGCGGCACCCACTCGAGAGGAACTGCTGAGGGTACAGCCTCAGTTGTCCGCTGCCTTGCATGCTTATGGACTGCAAGTGGCTCCGGAAAAGGTTCAGAGCCATCCTCCTTGGAAATATTTGGGGGTCAAGATTCTTGAGCGAACTATTCGGCATCAAGAGGTGCAATTCACAAAGTCTATCGCGACCCTGAATGATGCCCAGAAATTGCTTGGGGTCGTCAATTGGTTATGTCCCTATCTGGGACTGACCACAGCACGGATGTCCCCTCTGTTCAACCTTTTAAAGGGGGACCCGGATCTGAATTCACCTCGGAAATTGTCTCCTGAAGCGCAACAGGTGCTGGAGGAGGTTCAACAGGCTCTGTCTGCTCGTCAGGCTTATCGAGTAGACCCTTCCATTGATATCACTGTTTTTATTACCTGTCCAGACAATCATCCCACAGGTGTCACTGGCCAATGGAATGACAAATGGCCTGATCCTTTGCACATCTTGGAGTGGGTCTTTTTGCCCCATCAGCTCAAAAAGACAGTGTCTTTGCTGCTTGATTTGTTTGCCCAGTTGATAATCAAATGCCATTATCGGTGTTTGCAATTGATGGCAGCTGATCCCGCAAGGATCATTCTTCCAGTGGAGCAGGACACTTTTGAATGGTGTTTCATTAACAGCGCTCCCTTGCAAAGCGCGCTGCAAAATTTTTTAAGGCAAATTGTTTACCATCTGCCCAGTCACAAATTGCTGCAACTGGCAAAAACGACCAGTCTGTCCTTATGACCGAAAAACAGTCGAGTGCCAGTGTGGGGACCCACTGTCTTCACCAACTGTTCGGGAAAAACGGGAAAGGCCATTGTGACCTGGAAGGATGAGTCTGGATGGCAAGTGCTGGAAGGCCATGTGTCCGGCTCAGCCCAATTGGTTGAGCTGAAAGCCATTGCTATGGCATTTTATAAATTTTCTCAGGTGCCTTTGAATCTGGTCACTGACTCTGCTTATGTTGCAGACATAACCAAACGGTTGGATTGCTCACTGCTGAAAGAGGTCAACAATGCAGTTTTTTTTCAATTGCTGAGAGCCTTGTGGTGCGCAATTCAAGTCCGGGTTCATCTGTACTACATCCTGCACATTCAGAAGTCACACCACTTTACCAGGTTTTATAACAGAAGGTAACGCCAGGGCTGACAGGTTGGCTAACCCTGCGTGGGTGGCGCCTCAGCCTGACAGAACTTCTCAAGCCAAAGCGTCACCTTATTTTTTCCATCAAAGTGCACATACTTTGCAGAAGCAATTCGATCTGACGTCAACCGAAGCTCGTGACATTGTCAGTTCTTGCGCTGTCATGGGTTTGCTGCGCCTTTACCAGCAGGGGGTGAACCCCAGAGGCCTAAAGGCCTTGCAGCTTTGGCAAACAGATGTTACTCACATCACCAAGTTTGGTCGACTCAAGTATGTGCATGTGTCTATTGACACCTTCTCCTCCACCATGTGGGCATCTGCTCACACAGGGGAGAAGGGTCGCAACGTGATTGCCCATTGGAGGATGGCTTTTGCAGTTTTGGGAATACCTTCTCCTGTGAAAACTGACAATGGCCCTGCCTATGTCTCACCCAAGACACGTCAGTTTTTACACTTGTGGGGAGTCTCTCACAAATTTGGTATTCTGCATTCACCAACAGGTCAAGCCATTGTTCAACGCGCTCATGGCACTTTAAAGCGTGTTCTGGAAAGACAAAAAGGGGGAATGCCAAGGGAGACCCCCACACAGTCCGTTGGAGAAAGCTTTATATACAATTAACCATTTAACAGTGCCAAAGAACTCAGAGATTCCTGTTATTCTGAATCATTTTCTCTCATTGCATCCAGCCGGTGAGACACACCTGCCTCGAGCAAAGGTCTGTGTGTGGGACCTTGCCACCAATAAGTGGGAGGGCCCATGCGACCTCATCACTTGGGGCCGCGGGTATGCATGTGTCTCCACAGGTACCGGGGTACGATGGATACCTGCGAGGTGTGTTCACCCTGACCTGCGACAACAGAAACAGAATGTGGTCAGCAGACAACCTTCAAATGGTGACCATGGTGCTGATCATCCATCACAATCTTCAGATGATGATCAAGACACCGACCATCAGCCAGCTGGCCCCTCCACAAGTGGGGAATGAACATTTGTTTTGTTTTGTTTCAGGAAACAGACTGTTGACGAGTTAGGCTTCCTGTGTTACAAGCAGACTAACGATGTTTTGGGGTTGATGGCGGATTTCTTCGACTTAATAGTTAAGTATAAGTTGAAATCTCTTTGACTGTTCTGAGCCAATGTCCGATGGGGGTTTTGATTGTCAACTGATAAACCGCGGAGTTGTGTTTGTCCTCTTTCCTGCAAGGGGCCCCGCAGGAGGGTGACAAACACTGCCTCCTTTTTTAAACAAAAAGGGGGAACTGTGGATATTCTCAGTTCAGTCAGAGAAAAAAAGAGACATGTCTACCAGGCTGGGCCTGGGAGAGAGTTGGAAAAGAATGTAAATAATTCACTATCTCTCTTGTTCACATTGTTTATAGATATGTTCTGCCACCGTGAGTCATTCAGAGCGCACCAATGGTGTGAGATGTTTTTACTTTAAGACCAATGAAATTAGTCTGCACACTGTTCTCTATAAATAGAGCGGTGCATTTGAAATAAATCAGTTTTCCTTCTCGCCTTCTGAACTGGAGTTCTTCTGTTCCCGTCCTGCCTCAACAGCAACACCACAGGGAATCTTTTTCATTTGTGGGGACAGAATTTGGCCCACCATCCCGTCCAATGTCAAAGGTGGTCCATGCAGCACTGGGAGACTTTCTTTGCTGACACCCAACATGACAATGATAAGAGAGCAAAGATGTAGCGGAGAAAGATCTGTCAGTCGGTATGACTCCAATTGTGATGACAACTTTAGTACATGGAAAAAAGGCCAGAGATTTATAACAGCTCTGCTTTTGCCACAGGCAGCTGCAGGAGCGGCCTTGAAGCAATTGGATCAAATGGAGTGTTGGTTGAGTAAGCACTCTCGTGCTACCTCTCTCGCGCTACCTCTCTCACACTGAGCAATTTATTAACTGATGTTCAAGGTGTGAGACAGGCGACTCTGCAAAACAGAGAGGCAATTTATTATCTTTTGTTAGTCCAGGGACATGGATGTGAGGAATTTGAAGGAATGTGTTGCACAAATTTGTCTGATCATTCAAAATCTATTCACAAAAGCATACAACAATTGGAGGATGGAGTGGCCAAACTCGGGGAAGAGAATGGGTCATGGCTGGATGGTGTGTTCAGTTGGTTTGATCTTGCACCAGCATGGAGAGAACTTTTGAAGATACATATATACGTACTGATTGGTGTCGCAGTCCTTTTAATATTTGTGCCATGTCTACTTCGGTGTATCTGACAGATAATGGATGAGGCTGTCAAAGGAGTGTTTTTGGTTCAAACAGAAGGGGGAGAATCATAGATGCACTTCCAGGCAACCCAACATTAACAGACATGGTCCAAGCATGTTCTAAAGTAGGTTCTGTAGACTACAAAATGTCTGTTTTGGCAGCTGCTATACGGCCAGACCAGTCATCCTCAGGGGATGGACAACAGAAACAGGTGAAAAATAAGGGCAAGCAAAACCAGGGAACACAGAAAGGGAAAGGAAATAAGACTAATTTCTTGTGCTCTGAGTGTGCAAAGTCAGGTCATTATGCAAAACAATCTAAGTCTAGATACCATGCCAATGGTCAGTGCTTGGTAGGTTCAGGAAACGGGAAGACAAGCGCAAAAGGGAACTGCGCTCTGACACAAATTATTCCCCAGGGTGTGGTACCAGCACAGGCTTACTCAGCCAGCTTAGGAGTAGCACCCACAGAGCAGCCAGGGTGGATGTACACACCACAGCAACAATCATCTTAGAATCTGGTCATGTGCATAAGGTTGTTTTGGATGCCTTTGGACCAAGAATTGAGTGTGCTGCTTGTGGGAAGATCTAGCACCACCCTCCAAGGAATCTTTGTACATCCAGGGGTCATTGACTTTACAGGTCAAAGTTGTGCTATGGTTTCCACACCCACCCACCCCCCCCCCCCCCCCCCCCCCCCCCCGTCACTATCCCGGCATGGACTCGAATTGCTCAACTTGTGCCTTTCCAGTCATGTGTCCCCAGGACTGACCAGCGGACGTGTGGAGATGACAACTTCGGATCCACAGGACCGCCACAAGTCTTCTGGTCTGCAGATATTTCTGCTCAGCGACCCCAGATGACATGTACCCTGATTCTACCGGGTGCCAGCCCACCTCAGATCCAGCTCTGAGGTTTGATTGACACAGGGGCTTATGTGACAGTCATCTCTTTCTCTGTGTGGCCTCCTATGTGGCCTTTGGCTTCCATAAGGTCGGCAATCGAAGGGTTGGGGGGGCAACAAAGACCTTTGTAAGTCAGCAGTCTGTGCGGATCAAGAACGTAGATGGGCAGATGGCTACAGTTCACCTCTATGTCACTGCAGCTCCAATCAACCTCTGGGGGCAGGATGTATTGACAGCCTGAGGGGTACGGATTGAGACGTGAAAAACGCCAATCACTTGGTTTTTAAAATTTTTAAAGTTTAATAATAATAAAATGGTTATAAAAATAGTAATACAATTAGACTAATAAAAATTTAGATTTAGGGCAATTACAAGACAATAAAAAGCAAAGAATTACGGATGTCCGGATGTTCTCGGGCACTTAAGCCACGACAAGCGTGCCTTGTGAACAAAGGAATAACCTTAAAAGCAATAGCCTGTTGCATATACAAAACACTTCATGATTATGCATATATTTTATTTAAAACAAGAAATTTGTCTGGTACTTGTCAAAAAGTTTCTGTTAATTCCCAGGCGCCTTCGAGTCTATGTCAGGCTTGAAGAAGTTTGTTTCTGTTGATAAGGAAAGCCATAAATTCCTCTCCTCTGGAAAATTTAGGGGTTTCTGTAATTGTTATCTTTGTGCGAAGAATTCCTTGATTATCTCATCTCTTTCTTGAGCTAGTTAAAAAGTATCTTACATAGTATAGTTTCTATTTTAACATTGTGTTATAACCTAAAAATACATTCAACACACTACTTGAGAGAATTAATACAGCATAACTTTCCAACACTACATATATAATATTCATTGTAACTATTGCGAAAAGCCAATCATAAAATATGCATTTTTCACAGACAAATTTTTGATTGGGGTCACTCACTGAAGGCCGCAAAGCATCCTATGCTGCCTTTACAGTGGCTAGTGTCGTGGTTTGACACGGAAGTGAAGTTTCTCAGGAAGTTGTGGTCCAACCAATCAGTGGTCAGGTTTGGATATTGGCACCTGGAATGACCACTGAAGGCATGACACACCTCTGAGAACACAGGGGGTTAAAAGCAAGAACTCCCAGGGGAACTCTCTCTTTGTTTCCAGTCATCAGAGAGTGCAGACTCTCCCCCGCCCAGCCACAGGCGGGGGAGAGGAAGCCATGTGGCCTGGTTGAGATAGGCCAGGGGCTGAAGGACTGAAACTGGGCCGGCCCCCTGCGGACAAAAGGGTGGAGAGAAACGGAGATGCCTTTGTTCCCCCCCAGAGGGAAAGAGACAGAGAGCCTGACGGCACCTGGAATTTGCTGGCAGTGGAGAAGAAGAAGAAGGGGCGGGGGGGAACGGTGCCCAGCCATGGGAGTTGGAGTTCTGGGCAGAGATTTCAGCCGGGGAGTCTGAGACTTTTAACCCTTTCCTGGGAAATGACAGCTTTGCAAAATGTTACTCCTCCTCGACTTGAAGTAGAAGAGAGACAGTCTGGGACCTGAGATGTTAGAAGAAGAAATTTTTAGGTGGGAAGAGATGATGGTGCGGCTTGTGGCTGGACTTTTCTTGATAGCCATAGGCTGAACCAATTTCTCCTGCAACAGAGACTGCATTTTTAGGCGGATGCAATGGTGGGCCAAGAGACCCGCTTCAGCGACTACCAACACAGGAGTGGAGTGAACAGAGAAGAGTTGAGGAGGGTGTGGTGATGCCCTCTTTCTTCAGGAAGAAGATGATCTTTGTTCTTGAGACGCTCAGCCCTAGGGGAGGAAGAAAATGAGGGGGACTGTGGTCCCAGAATGAGAAGCTGAACTGTTGTTTCTTTTGGTCCTTGGCAAAGCATCCTTAACGTAGCCCTACACGCAGTCTGTCCATGCACAGTGGTGAGAGCACTGTGACATAGAAAGGAGAGTGTCACACTGGCAGATTTTCTCCGGGCGATTGCCATGTGTGACATGGAAACATAGGAGGTGGCAACTGTGTTTCCTGGACGGTCTATGGTGCAAGAGAGACTCCTCTCTCCCTTGATGGACTGAGTATTGATTATCTGAAGGGTGGCAATTTGATCAGGAATCCTGGGTGTTTTGGTGGAAACTGGGGGGGGGGGGGGGGGGAGGAGGAGTGTTTTGGAGGGTTTTAATTCTGAATTCTGTTTGTCTTTTATAGTACTAGTAGCTTAATAAAGTCTTTTTCCTTTATTTCTAAGCTTGGGCCTGCTCTGCTCTGTTCCTATTCGCATCTCACAGCATTTATTTGGGAAGGTGCATTTTCATGGGGGTGCTGGCATTGCGCCAGCATCAAACCATGACACTAGTGGACAGACCCGTCTGGGAAAACCAATGGCCCCTGACAAAAGAAAATTTGGTCTCCCTTCGTGAATTGGTTCAGGAACAGTTGCAACAGGGACACATTGAGCCTTCTACTAGTCCCTGGAATACTCCTGTCTTTGTGATAAAGAAAAAATCTGGGAAATGGAGGCTGTTACAGGACCTCTGAAAAGTTAATGCAGTAATGGAAAGTATGGGGACATTGCAGACTGGTATGCCCTCAACTACCATGCTTCCTGTGGGATGGGAAATCTTGATCATTGATTTAAAGGATTGCTTTTTTACAATTCCTTTGCATCCTGATGACAGACCAAAATTTGCCTTTACGGTACCCACAGTTGATAATGCTGAACCTGTGCAGAGATATCAATGGAAATTTTTGCCACAGGGATGCAAGAATAGTCCAACTATTTGTCAATGGTATGTGGCTCATGTCTTGTCCGGAGTCCGTGAGCAGTTTCCTGACGCATATTGCTATGACTATATGGACGACATCCTGGTGGCAGCATCCACCCAGGATGAGTTGCTGAGGATACAGCCTCAGTTGTTCGTTGTTCTGCATTCTTATGGCCTGCAAGTGGCTCCAGAGAAGATTCAACTGCATCCTCCTTGGAAATATTTAGGAGTCAAAATTTTGGATTGAACCATTCAGCATCAAGAGGTGCAATTCATAGATTCTATTAAAACTCTGAATGATGCCCAGAAATTGATGGGTGTAATCGGTTGGTTGCATCCTTATTTAGGGCTAATCACAACACAATTTTGAATTGATCGCTCATTTGATAATCAAATGCCATCAACCATGTTTGCAATTAATGGCAGCTGAACCCCCAAAAATTATTCTTCCAATAGAGCGGGAAGCCTTTGAATGGAGCTTCATTAACAGTGCTCCTTTGCAAAGTGCGCTGCAAAACCTTTCAGGGCAGATTTCCTATCATCTGCCCAGTCATAAGTTATTGCAGTTGGCAAAATCAACCAATCGGTCGTTGCGACCAAAAAATAGTCGTGTGCCAGTGCAAGGACCCACCATCTTCACTGACGTTTCCAGAAAAACTTGGAAGGATGAATCTGAGTGGCAAGTGCTGGAAGGCCATGAGTCAGGCTCGGCCCAATTAGTTGAATTAAAAGCTTTTGCCATGACATTCCAGAAATTTTCTCAAGTACCTCTGAACTTGGTCGCTGATTCTGCTTATGTCGCAGACAACCAAATGTTTGGATTGTTCAATTCTGAAGGAAGTCAATAACGCAGTGTTGTTTTAGTTATCGAAAGCCTTGTGGAGTGCAATTCAAGCTGAAGTCAATTCATATTACATCTTGCATATTCAGAGTCACACCAATTTACCAGATTTCATAACAGAAGGTAATGCCAGGGCTGACAGGCTAGCTAACCATGCGTGGGTGGCGCCTCAGCCCGACAAGGTTGCGCAGGCCAAAGCATCTCATGATTTTTTCCATCAAAGTGCACATACTCTGCAGAAACAATTTCAGTTAATGCCAACAGAGGCTCGTGACATTGTCAGTTCTTGCGCTGCCATGGACTTGCTGCGCCTTTACCAGCAGGGGTGAACTCCAAAGGCCTAAAGGCCTTGCAGCTTTGGCAAACAGATGTCACTCATATTGCCAAGTTTGGCCGACTTAAGTATGTGCACGTGTCTATTGACACCTTCTCCTCTGCCATGTGAGCATCTTCTCACACAGGGGAGAAGGGTCGCGACGTGATTGCCCATTGGAGGATGGCTTTTGCGATTTTGGGAATACCTTCTCCTGTGAAAACTGATAATGGCCCCGCCTACGTCTTGCAGAATATGCGTCAGTTTTTGCACCTATGGGGAGTCTCACATAAACTTGGTATTCCGCATTCTCCAACTGGTCAAGCTATTGTTGAATGTGCTCATGGCACTTTAAAGCGTGTTCTGGAAAAACAAAAAAGGGGACTGCCTGGAGAAACCCCACACAGCCAATTGGAAGAAGCTCTATATACAATCAATCATCTTACAGTGCCACAAAATTCAAACAATCCTGTCATTCTAAATCCCTTCTTCTCATTGCAGTCTTCAGGTGAGAGACACCTGCCCTGAGCAAAAGTCTGGATACGGGACCTAACCACTAATAATAGAGCTTATCGCTTGGGGTCATGGGTATGCATGCGTTTCCACAGATACTGGGGTACAGTGGATACCTGCAAGGTGTGTTCGCCCTGACTTGCGACACTGATAACAGAATGTGGCCAATAGGCAACCTTCGAATGATGATCAAGATGCTGACCATCCATCAGATATTCCCTCTACACGTAGGGAATGAGCATTCTATCTTTTCTTTGTTTCTGGAAAAGGGTTGTTGACAAGTTAGACTGCCTGATCCTTGAGCAGACTAACGATGTGTGTTACTGTCTTAGAATTAGTAAGGGTTTCTTATAAGAAGGAACAGCAAGACTTGATGTTGCTAAAAGAATTCAATGGTATGTGTTGGAGAATCTCCCTGACCATTCTAAGTCAGCGTCTGATTGAGGTTCTGATTGATAACCAGCAAATTGCTAAGGGAACCTCTTGAGCTGTGTTTGTTCTCCTTCTTGCAAGGGGCCCCACAGAGGATTACAAACACTGCCTTATGCTTTAAACAAAAAGGGGGACCTGTGGATGAGCCAGTTTGGTCAGGGATCGAAACAGGTAACTTTCCCAGGCATCATTCTGGGAAAAGCTGTGAGAAGTTCAGAGAAAAGAATTAAAACAATTCTTATCTCAAGTCTCGGCAGCTGGTGTTTGCGATCATGTTAATGTGTGCTACGTGATGTTTACAGTAAGATGTTTGCAAGAAGGTGTTGTTCCTAATT
Source organism: Vidua chalybeata (assembly GCF_026979565.1). Taxonomy (NCBI): domain Eukaryota; kingdom Metazoa; phylum Chordata; class Aves; order Passeriformes; family Viduidae; genus Vidua; species Vidua chalybeata. The sequence goes on from NC_071569.1 coordinate 1,521,628, forward strand.
AGCCAATGGTTTGAGAGATATTGATTGAGGATCAATCAGGTCCACCTGTATCATAACTGTCTATAAAAGGTGTGTGGTTTCTAATAAAGCCCACTTTTTCTGCCTTCTGAGCATGGAGTTAAGTGTTGTTGCTTCTCGCCGTTTCTAATACAATAATGACATACGGTGAGTTGTATGCAGTCATCTCGTGTTTTACCTGCAATCCAGATGTCATCAACATATTAAAGAATAACCCTTCCTGGCTCCTGTCTCCTCCAATCTTCCAATTCCTTTGCTATCTGGTTTCCAGATATTGTTGGGCTATTCTTGAAACCCTGGATAGGACTGTCCAAGTAAGCTGACTTTTTCTCTCTGTTTCAGGATTTTCCCACTCAAAAGCTAAGAGCACCTGTCTGGTTTTATGCACAGGAATGCAGAAAAAGCATCCTTCAGGTTTACAACAGTAAACCACTCTAATTCATCTGTCAGTGTGGTCAAAAGGGTGTAGGGATTTGCTACTGCTGGGTTTATGTCCTCTGTAATTTTGTTAATTACTCTTAAATCTTGCACTAATCGATAACTCTTGCAATCAACTTTCTTTATTGCAAGGGTGGGCGTGTTCTACCTGGACTCACATTGCACTAATAACCCATGTTGGAGGAATTTTTCAATTACAGATTACAATTCCTTACGGTTCCCTAATTTCAAAGGGTATTGGTTTTGCCTTATTGGTGTGGCTCCTGGTTTGAGTGCAATACTTCCTGGTTCTGCTCATTCAGATCTTCCTGGGATATCACCGGTCCACACTATTGGGTTGACAGCATTTTCAACTTCAATGGGGATTTCACCACATTTGTCTTACATAAAAAGTGCAGCAACGTCCACAAATTTAGGTTCGGGAATTACAACTCATACACCCTTTCCCTTTTTGAATTTAATCTCTCCTAATTTCTCTCTGCTTCTAGTGGGTACATTGGCATTTGGCCAGCACTGAAACCCACCACATTAATTGGTGCATTGTCTGGGAAATCTAGAATTAGCGAGCCTAAACCACTACACAAAATTGATGTTTCCACCCAGTTTCGAACTGAAACCGCCACATCATCTGGTGTAGAATGCGGGCAATTGATGAAAGCTGTGAGATAAAGATTTATTAGGAGAAATAAAGGACAAAGCATGTATTAGGTCATAAGGTTAAGTAGAATGATAGTGAAAAGTTTATATTGAAATTATAGTAAATGTCTAAGTGTGGAGGTTAGTGTAAGAAATTTTTCCTTCTGTTTAATTTAGTAGTTTCATTGTTCTAGGTAGAGGTTATATATTGAATGTAATATTGATAATGATTTTTGACACGTGTCTTCATGGAGGCAAAGGGTGGAATGTCCTGGCTTTGCATCACGGATCAGAGAAGTTGCTAGCAGTTTCCTTCGTGTCTGACAAAAAAAACAATCAGTAATTAGCTTTGAGAATTGACAATCTGTTAAACCACTGAGGAAGCTGATACATCTCTGTGAGGAGACATGTAGAAAATAAAAAATCCGGGGAATGCTCTCTTTCCCTTCTGGCTGGCAGCGAGGTAACAAGGCTGGCCCAGCCCCTGTCTCAGCCAGGCCAGGCTGGGCGGCCCCTACCCGGGAAGCCGCCAGGCCCCATCGGCTGCCGAGCAGGGGGAGGGGGGGAGGGGATGCCATCGGCCGCTGAGTCCGATCCTGGCAGCCCCCACCCCACCCCCCCCCCCCCCCCCCCCCCCCCCCCCCCCCCGCCCAGTGCTGCCTCCGGAAAAAGCAGAGGCGGGTCAGCAGCCCACACAGAAAGCAGCCCTGGGCCGGACCGGCTCGGCCAAGATTGTACCACCGTTGAGATTCGCCCACAACCACCGGGCAGGGGGGAGGAGAAGCCATCGACCCCTGGCAGCGCTCCTGCTGTGTCCAAGCCTGGCTGCTGAGATTCTGCCCTCCCCCCCGCCCCCATGTGACTGATTCTGATACAGCCCCGGTGCAGCCACTGCAGAAACCTCCATCGGAAGAGCTCCAGCCGCAAGCTACCGAGCCCGGCTGGGATGACGTAACCATCTACAGGCCCTGGGCGAGATATTAACTCTTTCAGTGCTTCAATCCTCTCTCGGGTGAGGGAACAGGACAAAGTGCAGACACGTAAAGAAACAACATGAAAACACAGAGGTCAGTGAAGAGGAAGTCAAGTCTCAGATGGGAGGGATGAGGAGATGCCTTGATCTTTGGGCAGAAATCCTCTTGTAAAGCTATGGAGAAGAATGTAATTGATACATTTGACTATTTTTCCCTATAATGCATTAGAAAGTATGGGGAGATGACTTGTTCAGCAAAGGCCTCCATGCTAAAGTAAGCAAATGTTGAAGTAGCTGTGATCTCATGAGAAGTTTAAACAGAGAAAGAGAAGAGTGATGAAGACCCTGTGCCCCCAGGGAGAGAAGAAGACCTCTGTTCCCAGCGATGATTTCAAATATAGTTAAAGAGAACCTTTGCTCTTGAACAGTTCATCTTTAAAATAGTACCCCATAAGTTGACATGGCCCATAAACAAAGCTGTGGGAAAAGTTGTAAAAATGGGAGGGACTTAATGATTGCAGATTTTTCCAGGCGGCTCCTATTTGTGGAAATTAAAAGCCACGAGGGAACTGTTTTCTTGTGGAGCAGTCTCCATAAATTTACTAGAAGGACTCCTCTCCCTAAGTGAACTGCAGAAAGACTATTCTAGATGTGATAAACTGACTGAATTGTTTCTGTATGTTGAGTGGGAAAGAAAAGGTTGTAGGTGGAGGAGAAATTTTCTAAAAGTTTTATTCTGATTCTTAGTATTCTTTCTTTTAGGTACTGTTAATAAAGCTTTCTTTATACCCTTTTAAAGTTTTGTGCCTGCTTTGCCTTCCTCCTAATCCTATCTCACAGCAAGAAATAAGTAAGTATATTCTAGTGGGTGCACTGGCATTTGGCCAGCACTGAAACCCACCACATTAATTGGTGCATTGTCCAGGAAATATAGAATTGGTGAACCTAAACCACTACAAACTTTAATGGGGATTTCACCACATTTGTCTTGTATAAAATTGCAGCAACTTCGACAAATTTAGGTTCAGGAATTATAGCTCATACACCCTTTCCCTTTTTAAATTTAATCTCCATTTCTAATTTCTCTAGCAAATCTCTGCCCAGCAATGGTTTGAGGGAGTTAGGCATATAAAGGAATTGATGAGTTACCCAGTGCTTCCCCAGCTTGAATTTTAAAGGTTGGAAGAAAGGCTGTGTTTCGCTTACCCCTGTCGCCCCAACAACATTTACAGTATTTTGACTCAGTTTCCCTTCTAAAGTATTTAACAGAGAATACGCTGCTCCGGTATCTACCACAAATTCAGTATTGTCTTTCCCCAGCTTAGCTATAACTGAAGGCTCTGCTGAGGGAGAAGCCTTCCATCCCCATCACTCTGAGCATGATTCTTGGCCCACTGTGAGGTGGGGAACTGGGGATTTCTTCTTCAACATCAGACAGTCACGTTTCCAATGTCCCTTTTTCTTACAATAGGCACACTGATCTTTGTCCAGAGGGGAAGAAGTTCTGTTAGGTGACTTCTCCTGTGTAACACTCTTACTAGGATGGTGCCTGACATTGTCACTTGGGTCTCTGTCCCAATACACCTTCCAGGCTACCTCTAACAATTTACTCATGTCCTGAACCCCGTCTAACTTCTGCAGCTTTCTTCTTATATCGATGTCCTGGGGTGACTTTATGATGCCTGTGATAGTAAAAGGGCTTTCAAATCATGGGGATTTGGGGAGTTAGAAGGAAAGTTAGGCTTAGTAGGCACTGGGAAAATACCCTGGGAAAGTATAGGCCTTGTACTTGCTAGAACTGCACCTGTGTAAGTAGTATATGATAAATGATATAATTGTTAGATGCAATGATTGTTTAGTAATTAAATATAATTACTGTTTAATCGTAAGAATAATCATGAGAAACTGTGGTCAGGGGCTTGAGAAAGATCACAAGAAATTCATGCTTGAATAAGGTCAATGTATACAATAGAACAATATAAGTTTAATAATTAATATGTAAGTTATATAACAATAGAATATAAAATACGTTCAGCTCGAAAGCCATGTCAGAGTCAGATTTGGGTCTGTATCCCTGATTCCCAGAGCTCTTCAATAAAAGCACCTGCATATAATCATATTCCATGATTATGTGTGTTCCTGAACGCTAACATCTGTATCCTCATTCATCTGTTTAGCCCAGAAATACGTTTTGCACCTTTAAGACTGGTTCTGAGAGAAAAGGGGAAGAGAGAAAAAGTGCAGAGTTTGTTATCAGAAACTGCACTTGCTCCCCTGAATCCTTCTCCTGGACTGTGTTGTCTGCAGAACAGACAGACAGCGGGAGAGAGCTTTCCTTTGCTTTTTCGTTTGCTTTTAGCTAGCTGAGGCAGAGAAGTTCCCTAGACTGTGGTTTTTCTTTTTCTTAGAACTATTTAAACCTGCTCTAGACTGAAAACCCAGAAGAGCACCAGCAGCTCACACCTGTGGCCCACTGGGCTGGGCCTGGGCCATGGCATTTCCCAGTGCTGGAGGGACTGATAACAGACTGAGTGAACCAAAATGCAACCCACGAAAAAGACTCTCTCTGAATTTGTCATCTCTTCAGAGCAACAAGAGGTTTTCTTGTTTAATATTGTTCATTTTTTGTGCTGGTGAATGCTTTGTCTGTTTAATAAACAAGTTCTTTTCCACTTTTCTCCAAGGAAATATTTTCCTGAACCAGTTAGGAGATGGGCCGCTTGAATTTGCTTTCTAGAAGAACCCTTTTAGAGGTTTTCTCCCAAAGTTACCCTAAACCAGGACAAATACATTTTTGGCACCCAACACATGGCTTGAGAAAGTGGAAAAAACCTGTACTGATTGCATTGTGGTTGTACTTACTCTGTATTGGGATAAAGCAGTTGGTAGCCATAGCTCGAAATCATAATGTCTCTCAGGGTGGAGGCCTTCATGTGTTTCTGGTCCCTAGGCTTTTTTGAGGTTTTAATACCTTTCTGGTCCCTAGGCTTTTTTGAGGTTTTAATACCTTTCTGGTCCCTAGGCTTATTTTCTTATCTGGACATAGCTCCAGTATTGTCCCTAACACGTAGCTTTTACAGTAGAGGAGCACGTATTAGAATAGCTATTGTGCTGGGCTTGGTGATAATGATTTATAGGGGGTTTGCAAAGGTACTGGAGTCTGTTCAAGATATGTACATGTGGATTCTTTGTTTGTATTTTCTACCTCTGTCGAGGTTGGGATTGAAGGCACTTGAGATGGTATTTCATGTTTGGACTCAGGTGTTTATTATTTCTTATCAGCGTAATAGCCTCACAACCATGAGTTCTGCAGCCTTTCATTAGCAAGGCACAAAAGGGCTATCTCTTGTTACAAGGTCTTTTAAAAGACTAAACTATCCAATTAAGAAATGACACCTAGATTATTTTCCCTTTTAACCCAATAACTGATCCCTCTAAGCCCACAATCTGGACTTTTCTGTCCAATTACAAAATGCTATCCAAACCCATGAAGAAGAAGGAAGAAGAAGATGAAGAATAACCTGCCTCCACCCTAAAATCTCCATCTTGCTTCATATTTATTTCTATATTCTAAAACCCCAAACTCTAAGTTTTCCACCCTATGATATTACACACTTCCAACCAACTACACACCCATAATCCCAGTGCTGTTAATCAGTTTTGGAAGTCTTGTCCACAGCCTCAGGTCAAATGCAGTGCTCTCTTGTGAGTCTGTGCCTTTCAGCACCGAAAGTTTAAAATTCTCAGCATCCAGGATTCCAACATGTATGGTTTATGGTTTCTTTGTCTTACCCTGCATCCCAGTTCCAGTAGCATGCTTTAGGGATTTATTAGTAATTGCACCCAGTTTGTTAGAGGAGTAGCAGAAGATGAGGCTTTTCAGCCTTTCCTTTCCTTCTTTGCCTTTGAACCTGTTACATAATTTTTTGAGAATGCTCAGTTTCCCCTGAATGCCAAGGATACCACCTTCCTGGTATTTCATCTGGTAAGCTTCCTTTATATGGTCTACAGCTTGTCTACAGTGAGGGCTGAGATGTCCAAAAGAGCTGATGAGACCTCTGACCCAAGAGTAGACCCAGGTGTGGAAAATTCTAAGTAGTGTAGAGAATGAGAAAAAATGAATCAAACCCTAAAGGAATTTTCTGATCCCCCAGCCTCAGAATTTTCACATGAATAAATTCAAAACCCAGACGAGGTGGGGAAATATCTAGAAGAAAACTGCCATGATAACTCTAAAGAGAAAAAGCTCATTGCAATAAGCTAGGCCCTGGCATATGTTTATCTCATGCTACTAGATACTGTAGGGCAGCAGATAGAAGCAGGGGGGCAGGGAGATAAATCAACAGCTACCCCAGTCACTCAGGCTGCAGCCAACACCCCAGCTACTCAGGTTGTAGGTAAACCAAACAGTAAGCCTAAGCCACTGACAGTTGCCATGGTAAAGAAGCACACAAGCAAAACCAATCAACCAGTGATCAACTGTAATGATCCGGGGGAAGGACCCTCAACGCCAATTCCTAACACAAAATTCAGAGTCAAAGCAATTGACACAAAATCAGAAGTCAAAGCAACTGAAACAAGAGCAGAAGTCACTATTAAGTCCTTTTCCTTAAAAGACCTTCATAGCCTAAGAAAGGATTATACTCAACAACCTGATGAATCTATAATTACTTAAGTCCGCTTTTAGGATGCTACAGGTGAGGCTTCAATTTTAGACAGTTGTTATGGTTTGACACAGGCCCAATGCCAGCGCCCCCATGAAAATACACCTTCCTAACATAAATGCTGTGAGATGTTATCAGGAACAGAGTAGAGCAGATTTAAGCTTAATAACAAAGGAAAAAAAAAAACTTAATTAAACTACTACTACTGTAAAAGACGCACACACTAAATCCAGGATGAAAACTCTCTAAAACACTCCTCACTCAATTTCTAAAACAACTACTGTGAAACATCACCCAGGATTCTTGATTAAGTTGCTACTTTTCAGATAATCAATACTCAGTCTATTAAGGGAGCGAGGAGTCTCTTTTGAATTATAGACCCCCCAGGAAACACAGTTGATACCTTTTTGTGTTTCCATGTTACACATGGCAACCACCTGGAGAAAATCTGCTAGTGTGACACTCTCTTTTCCATGTTACAGTGCTCTCACTACCGTGCATGGACAGACTGCTCATAGGGCTCTTTTAAGGATGCTTTGCCACGGACCCAAAGAGACAACAGTTTCGTTTCTCATCTTGGGACTACAGTCCCCCCCATTTCTTCCTCCCCTGGGGCTGAGGGTCTAAGAACAGAGATTATCTTCTTGAAGACAGAGGGCATTACCACACCCTCCTCACCTTTTCTCTGTTCTTGCCATTCCTGTGCTGGTAGTTGCTGAAGCAGGTCTTTTTGGTTCACTATTGCATCTCCCTAAAAATGCAGTCTCTGTTGCAGGAGAATTTGGTTCAGTCTATGGCTAACAAGAAAAGTTCAGCTAAAAGCTACTCCATCATTTCCTCTCACCTAAAAATTTCTTCTTCTAACATCTCAGGTCTTGGATTGTCTCTCATCTACTTCAAATTGAAGAGGAGTAATATTTTACAAAGCCCTTATTTCCCAGGAAAGGGTTAAAAGTCTCAGACTTCCCAGACAGCTGAAATCTCTGTCCAGAACTCTAATTCCCACGCTGGGCATCTCCCCCCCCCCCTCTTTCTCCTTCTCTTCTGCCAGCAAATTTCCAGGTGCCATCAGGCTCTCTGTCTCTTTCCCTCTGGGGTGGGGGGGGGGAACAAAAGCATCTCCTTTTCTCTCCACCTTTCCATCCACAAGAGCTGGCCCAGTTCTAGTCGCTTCACCCCTCACCTACCTCAACCAGGCTGCATGGCTTCCCCTCCCCCACCCAGCCTGTGGCTGGGCTGGGGACAGTCTACACTCTCTGACGACGGGAACTAAAAAGAGACAGTTCCCCTGAAAGTTCTTGCTTTTAACCCCCTGTGTTCTCAGAAGCGTGTCCATACCTTCAGTAGTTAGTCCAAATGCCAATATTCAAACCTGACTACTAATTAGTTTGACTACCAACTTCCTAAAAAAATTCATTTCCATGTCAAACCACAACAACAGTACTAAAGCGAAGCATTTAAGATCCCTGTCATGTGATCCAGTTATCAACCAAAGAATGATGAGGGGGGCTAACCCTCGCAGTCTCTGGGCACAAGTCCTAAGAAGTGTGGCACAAAGATATCTGTATGCAGACAATCTATATGCAAGAAACCCAGTGGAAGACCATAGAACAAGGGATTCAACATGTGAGACAAACAGTAATGGCAGAGATTGTCTTCTCAGATGACATAACAACTAAGAATCCAGACTTGGTACCATGTACATCTGTGATGTGGCGAAAACTTGTATGACTTAGACCACAAGAATACACTTCTGTTTAGCAATAATAAAGCAAGATGACAGAGAGGAGACCACGATTGATATAGCAAAAAACCTCCGAGCATATGCAGATACTGTGCATAGCCCAACACATGCAAGAATTGCAGCTGTGGAAACATGTCTGCAGAAATTAAAAGATAACACAAAATCACAAGAAACTCAGAGAAGAGATTAAAAAAGAAATAAAAGAGAGTTTTCTCCAAATCTCGGCAGTACAGATGAGAAGTTCTGATACCAAACACAAACATCCCCCACGAGCTAAGCTATGGTTTTTCCTGCATGATTGTAGAGAAAACATGAAGATGTGAGATAGAAAATCTACTGCTGGTCTAGCACAATGAGTGCTTAAATTAAAAGACAGCAAGACTCAGAAAAAAAGTTCCACCAAAAAAGAAACAGCTCTAGTAGCCTGTAGCCAAACTGCCAGGTATGATGATAACATGTCCAATCCCCTTAAATGAACCTCTGTGGAATCCTCTGAATCTTTCCCCCTCAGGGAGATTCCAAGAGCATTGCCTTGGAGAGACTTACCATAGAGTTTCCCCCACCTGGGCAGACAGAAAGGACTTCCTCATGGACTCTTGCTTAACAATGAACCACTCCTGTTCCATTCCCCATATGTCCCAAATTCTAGTGCTTTCTCCTTTCCCTGTTCTCTCATTGGTTGAGGTATCCCTGGTGGCTAGCCCCTGTAGGCTAATGGCCTTTGCCCTGTCCTCTGTGCCGCCCCCGTGCCCTCCCATACTTAAGCTTGTGCAGACCACATGGTCTTTGTCTTTTGTCTCTGGTTTCCCTTCGGCATGCTGAAATAAACCTCGCTGGAACTGACCATATAAAAGGCCCTTCTGCCTCTCTTCACTGAGCTAGCCATGGTGAGTGTGGTGTGTGTGGACTTGACTGCTTTTGCCTGAATGCTTACCCAAGTGGCTTTTCCACAGGAGATGCTTACTGGGAAATATGCGTAACAGCAACCACCATCTAAACCCCATGCTGCTACAAACCTCCAAGACATATGCCCAGGGAAGGAAGAATAACCAGGCTTAGAGGGGCCCTGCCTCTAGCCAGGTAGAGGCTAGGGAAAACCGTGTTTTTTAGACTATATAAATTCATCGGCCTGGCACATCAGAACCACAAAACTATGAAGCCTTAGTCAACAGTGGTGGGCAGTGCACATTAATCCCATCAAGGCATGTGGGGACAGAATCTGTTTCTATTGCTAGCATGACAGGGAAATCACAAAATTTTACTTTAATAAAAGCTAATGTGAGCCTAACTAGAAATGAGTAAAAAAACACCCTATTGTAACTAGCCCAGAAGCCCCATACATTTTAAGCATAAACTTCCTTCAAAGCAGGTATTTCAAAGACCCAAAGAGACTCAGATGGGTGTTAAAGATAGCAGCTGTAAAAACAGAAGGCATTAAGCAATTAAACACCTTGCCTAGACTATCAAAAAACCCATCTGCAGTAAGATTTCTAAAGGAAGAAGAGCAACAAATACCAATTGCCACCTCAGCAGTGCACTGATGACAGTACAGAACAACTCAAAATGCTGTAATTCCCATCCACAAAATGATCCGTGAACTAAAGAGCCAAGGGGTGGTCAACAAAACCCACTCACCCTTCAACAGCCCCATTTAGCCTATGCACAAATCTGAAAGAAAATAGAAATTAGCTGTAGACTATCGTGCCTTAAATAAAGTGACTCCACCATTAAATGCTGCTGTGCCAGACATGTTAGAGCTTCAGTACGAGCTAGAGTCCAAGGCAGCAAAGTAGTATGCCACTTTTAACATTACGAATGTATTTTTCTCCATTCCTTTGGCAACAGCATGCAGGCTTCAGTTTGCCTTCACGTAGAGGGGAGTGCAGTACACCTAAAACCAATTGGCCCAGGAGTGGAAGCACAGTCCTACCATCTACCACAGACTAATCCAGACTACACTAAAAAAAGGTAAAGCTCCAAAACATCAGCACTACATCAGTGACATCATTGTATAGGAGAACACGGCAGCAAAAGTATTAAAAAAAAAAAAAAGAAAATCATCCAAATTCTCCTGAAGGCTAATTTCACTGTCAAAAAGAGCAAAATTAAAGAACCTGCCCGAGAGATCCAGTTCCTAAAAGTAGCAAAATAGACAGTGACAAATTCCCACCAATGTCAAGAAAATCACAGCAATATCTCCACCAACCAACAAAAAAGACACACAAGCTTTCCTAAATGCCATAGGCTTTTAGAGAATACATATTCCTAAATACAGCCAAATTATGAACCCTCTTTACCTATTCACCCTCAAAAAGAACACTTTCCAGTAGGGCTCTGAACAGCAACAAGCCTTCCCCCGGATCCAGCAGGAGATCACTCATGCAGTAGCCCTTAACCCAGTCAAAACAAAACCAAATGTAAAGAACGCACTCTACTCTGCAGCCAAAAGCCATAGTCTGTCCTAAAGCCTTTAACAAAAAGTACCTAGTAAGACTCAAAGCCGACCATTAAGATTTTAAAGTCAAAGCAACAAAGAGTATGAAACTACCTACACTACAACAGAGAAGGAAATTTTAGCAGCCTAGAAAAGAGTCCAAGCTACCTCAGAAATAATCAACACTAAAACACAACTCCTGCTAGCACCCCGACTACCAGTGCTAGGGTGAATGTTCAAAAGAAAGATTCCCTCTACCCACCATACCACCAATACCACATAGAGCAAGTAAATTGCCCTCATCACACAGCACGCCCTTATTAGAAAACTAAATCGCCCTGAGATTTTAGAGATAATTACAAATTAGCTTGAAAGTAAAAACTTTAGTCTCACTAACAAAAAATAATAAGAACAAATAACACATACTAAAAAAGCTCCACCATACAACCAACTACCAGCAAAAAAAACACAATACGCTCTTTTTACTAATAGTTCTTATCACATTATAAAGATAAAACAAAAATAAAAAGCAGCCATATAGAACCCAACACAAGTCACAAAAGCAACTAAAGAAGAAGGTAGATCAAGCCAACTTGCTAAACTCAAAACTGTTCAACTAGCCCTAGACATTACTAAAAAAGAAAAGTAGTCAAAGCTCTACCTCTACACTAATTCATAAATAATAACCAATACTCTGTGGGGATGGCTGGAAAAGTAGAAAAAGGCCGATTAGCAGCATAGGAAAAAAACAATTTAGGCTGCTAAAAATTAAAAAGACATCACTACCAGGGTAGAGAAACTATATAAAAATCCGCCATGCAAATGCCCATGTCCCCAAGAGTAAAGCCAATGAATAATAAGCAAGTAGCTCAAACTGTAAAGATAAAGTGTCAAAAATAGATTTAAATTAGCAACACAAAGAAGAATTGTTCCTAACTAAATAAGCTCATAATACGTCAAGTCATCAAAATAAAGATGCCACCTATAAGTGGGCACAAAACCAAAGAGTAAATCTAACCATAGACAATATTTCTCAAGTTATTAATGACTGCAAGACATATACTGCCATCAAGCAAACCAAGCAATTAAAACCCCTATAGTACAGTGGGCAGTGGTACAAATATAACAATGAAGAGGCCTAACAAATTAATTACATTACACTGTTGCAACACACCAAAGTAAGTGCTATGTACTCGCAATAGTAAAAGCCACCACTAGAGAGCCCCTCCCCTGTGCCTCACACTACAGCCCATAACACCATCCGAAGCCTTAAAAAGCAAATCCTGTGGAGGCATTGTACCCCTAAAAAGATTAAGTCAAGCAGTAGAACTCATTTAAAGAACAGCCTTATCAACACCTCAACTAGGGAACATGGCATTGAGTGGGTGTACCATATCCCCTACCATGCACCAGCGACAAGCAAAATAGAGAGGTACTGTTAAAAACCACCTTAAAAACATTGGGTGGGGGATCTTTCAAAAATTGAGAACAACATCTAGCAAAAGCCACCTAATTAATTAACACCAAAAACTCCACCAACCAAGCAAGCCCTACCCAATCTGAAGCCCTACACACAATAGACAAAGTCCCAGTAGTATATGTCAAAATTTGGTAGAAAAGACAGTTTAAATCAATTCTGCCTCAAGTACAGACAAACCCATTTGTAGGGTTGTCTTTGCTCAAAGACCAGGTTACACATAGTAGATATTGCAAAAAGATAAAATAACACAGTATATACCTAAAAAAAAATTATTGAGTGAAAACCATATATAAATATCACTATTTGCTAAATGTTACTACCATTATCTGTATATAGCTATATACTATATATATATGTATTTGTAGAGTTAAAATATATATTAGTTCTAGTAGTAAGCTAACGATATTGGAATATGGAGTAGAATGTCCTAAAGTAACTTTATGATGTTTATATCCCCATTCGTCTATTTAGCCACAAATAAGTTTTACACCTTTAAAACTAGCTCCAAGAGTGAAGGGCGGGAGAGAAGAAGCTCAAAATTTGTTATCAAAACTGCATTTACTCCCCCACATCCTTCTCCTAGACTATGTTGTGTGCAAAACAGACAGATGGCAGGAGAAAGCTTTCCTTTACTTTTTAGTTAGTTTTTAACTAGCTGAGACAAAGAAATTCCCTAAACTGTAATTTTTCTTTTTCTCTAAAAGTATTTAAACCTACTCTAGACTAAAAACCCAAAAAACACCAGCAGCTCGCACCTATAGCCCACTGGGCCTGGCCTGGGCTGCAGCATTTCCCAGTGCCAGAGGGACTAATAACAAACTAAGTAAAACAAGCTACAACCCACAAAAAACACTCTCTCTAAATGTGTCATCTCTTCAAAGCAACAAAAAGTTTTATTACTTAATATTGTTCAATTTTTATGCTAATAAATACTTTGCCTGTTAAATAAACAAGTTTTTTTCTACTTTTCTCCAAAGAAATCTTTTCCCAAACCAGGTTTAAAAAAGGCCGCTTAAATTTGCTTTCTAAAAAAAACCCTTTAAAAGTTTTCTTCCAAATTTACCCTAAACCAAGACAATTGTTTGTAGCTTGACCCCCAAAAAAGAGAACTAAATGTGCTTTCCCACCAGCTGAATCAGGATCTAGGTTTGCATATTTGATAGCAGCTTTGTTCAACCTATTTAAAAAATCAATAGGAGATTCATCATAATTTTGCTTTGCTTCATTAAGCTTTGATGAATTAAGAGCGTTAGGGACACCATGTTTTACCCCATATACTATAAGGAAACAGCAAAGCCTGGCACTGCAGAAAATTCCTGGGACGCATGAGAGAAAGTAGATGACACACTATCTGAGAACAGGAAAGGAGTCCTGTTTCTTCTAAGCCTGCAAACTTTGAGGAAACTAACAAACTGTCAGGCCAATGGATTTATTACAGGCCTGCAACTGGGTTGCGTGCAAAGGACTGAACAAAGATTCTTGCACCAAGTGTATAAGTACTGCCTTAACTCTGCAATAAACAGATTCATTTTGCTCTCAGCTTGTGAGGCTTGCATTCATATGCCACAATTGGCTCCTGATTCTGCAGGGACTTCATTACTATTGATGTGATCCAGTCTGGTGGTGTACCACTACCGAATTAAGCATGGGTGCGTTCAGCTGATCATGAAGAAGCTCCTTTCATCGCTAGCTATAGAACAGCTGAGCCTTTTGAGAATGGTCGGGTAGCATTATTTATAATGGGACAAGGCACAATGAAATCCCAAAACCTGCATAAAGACTGTCTGTTGTGCATCACGAGGGAACAGAGTCATAAACTCCAACCCCAAAGCCTCCTTTAGAGACTATGATGAGGAAAGAATACCACCTATAGGACCTGAGCCAGAAAGGGTTATAGAAAGATGCCAGAGGTGAGCACTGGAGAGGGTGATATTGAATTTTTTCAAGCAATGCCTGTTGTATATCGTAATCAAAACCCACATCATGAACAATTGTCATATGAGATGGTAAAGGAACTGAGGAGATTGGTGAAAGAAAATGGTTTACATTCCTTCTTTACTATAAATGTATTGGATGCAACTGCAGAAGGACATACTGTTACCAGTTGATTGGAAATCTCTTTTTAAGACAATTTTGACAGGAGGACAATACTCTGGTGGATGGAATTTGTAGATTTGGCTCAAAGTCAGGCATTGAACGATGGTAATCAGTAGCCACCCATTAATATCACTGAGTCACAGCTCTCTAGCACAGACGCACATGCTACTGGTCAGGCTCAGTTAAGACTCCCCCCACAAGCGTGGGATCAGTCTACTGTTATTGCCATGCAGGCACTACGAAAGGTACCTGATACAAAAAAATTGGAGTCTGGTTTTGCTGCTGTGAGACAGGGGCCTCAGGAATCATATATTACCCTTACTGACTGATTACAATCCGTTGTTAGATGGCAAATTGATATGCAGGAAGCAGCTGATGCTGTCTTAAAATCTCTTGCTTATGAAAATGCTAACAGTGACTGTAAAAAAGCCCTGGACCTGATTTGCAACTGTGCTGATGCTGAACTTTCTGATTATATCAAGGCATGCACTGATATCAGCTCGGAACAATTCAAAGCAGAACTAATTGCTACTGTGATGGCCCAACAGCTGGAAGTGGCCGGAGCCTGACAGGAAATGATCTGGCAGTCACACATCTCCCTAACGCTGCAGCAGAATTACAGAATCTGTTCAGGGATTCACTGTCATTTCAAATTGCTCTTGCAGACTATAATGGACAATTCTTTCACACGATGCCTCAACATGCCCTGCTACAATCCTTCAAGGAATTCCCCTTTCAACAATGATGATTGCAAATGAAAACTCCGATCCCTGATGCAAAGGCTATTTTCACTGATGGATCAGGAAAGACACACAGATCTGTCATGCTTTGGGGAAATGATAAGGGACAGTGGGAACATTCAATAACCATTCAACCTGGATCTACCCAGCTAGTCGAACTGGCATCTGTGGTAGAAGCATTTTGCCTTTTTTCACATGAACTTACTAACATTGTTTGCGATTCTCTTTATGTTACAGGAATCGTCGAGAGAATTGAGCACTCATTCATGAGGGAAGTCTCTAACAAAGATCTTTTAGTGTTATTAACCACTCTGTGCAACTTTTAACTTCACAGGACTCATGAATATTACATTCTGCACCTTAGGTTACATACCACTCTGGCTGGACCTATAGTGGAAGGTAATGAGAGGGCAGATGCCCTCAACATGACAGTCACTGTACCACAAAAGTTAGGGCAGGCAAAAATTTCTCATGATTTTTACTATCAAAATGCCTGAGTACTGGCAAAACAATTTGATTTAACTTTGCCACAAGCACAGGATGTAGTGAATATTTGCTCACAATGTCAGCAGACTCTTTCTTTGCCACAAATGTTAGGTACAAACCCACGAGGGTTGAAACCTAATGACATTTGGCAAACAGATGTGTTCTGGTTTGAAAGCAAAACCAGTGAGAGACTCTAAGTCAGAAATACAATTTATTAGGAAAAGGGAAAAGAAACAAAATACATGCAATAATACAAAAGAAAAGCCATTGACAGGGTCAGAATACAGCATGATACTTTTTTGGCTAGCATGTTGATAGCAGTCTAAATTGGAATGGCTGCAGTCCTCTTGGAGTGTCAGATGTGGTTCTGTCGGAGAAGTGATCCTGTAGAAGGGTGTAGTCTTCCTCTGAAGGTCTAGTGGAAAACCTCTAGCTGTTCCTCTTGGGAACCGGTGGAAAGGCTGACTGATGTCCCCAAAATCCAGATTATATCCAGTTAGGAATGCTTGGCTACTCCCTCTGGGCAGGGCATCTCACAATGGGGTGTTATAGTTCTTATCAGTCATGCAGTGACATTCAATAGCCCATTATCAGCAGTTGTCTCCCTGGAGGGAGAATTGGTTGTGAAAGAGATAAGGAAAACTACCCACTTAACAGAAGACAACTGCCATACAGATGGCAAATGGAATACATCTTGCCTTTCAATCTGGGACAAGCTTTAACACACATATCAAGCTTTGGGACTTTTAAATATGTCCATGTTTCTATTGATACCTTTAAAGGGTTCATAGTAGCAACAGCACACAAGGGTGAGAAATCAAGAGAAGCCACCCGACATTGGCTCCATGCCTTCAGCACGATGGGTGTCCCTCAACAGGTAAAACCAGATAATGAACTCACATATACATCTCATAAAACACAAGAATTCTTCCACACTTGGGATATCAAACACGTCACAGGTATTGCCCATTCCCCAACAGGGCAAGCCACTGTTGAAAGGGCACATTGCACATTGAAAACATGCTACAAAAACAAGAGGGGAAATCTGATAGGCATGCTCCCTCAAGAGCAGCATGACAAAGCAACCTATGTTTTAAATTTTTTTTATCTCTCCAGTAGAGATGACTTAACTGCACATAAAAGGCTCCTGGGTCAGGCCACTGATGGAAAGGGAATTTACCCAGAAGTTGCATACAAAGATGCACATAGCAGTCAGTGGAAAGGTCCAGTTCCACTATTAGCTTGGGGGAGAGGTTATAGGTGTGTTTCTTTACCTACAGGACTGTTGCCCTGTTCTTTTGAAAGTTTTAAAGTTGTTCTAAAAGTTTTCTATGCCTTCTGATGTTTACATATTTCTACTGGAGTTTCTCACACTGTTCATGTAAATAATGATTGTTTTGCATTCTTCTTTGTGGGAGGAGAGAATTGATGGACTGTTGGTTTGACCAGTGTGATTGGAGAGGTGGCAATTTGATCCTCCAATCCACTGTCACTTTTGGAATTCTATATATTGGGAGTTCAGGAATAAACTTCCTCTCTTTTTCCCTCTTTTGCATCTAGCTTGCGTGCGTGAGTTATTTCGTGTCATAGCGCGACAACAGGACCATATTGGCTTCCAGCGAGATACATCAAACCCAGACAAGGATGACAACAATGAACCTTGTCATCTTTCTTCTGCTGTACTGCCATCAAATGGTGGAAGGGAGAATCTACTGGGCCCACATCATTCAACCTCCACTGTTTCGGCCTCTGGCCTGGTGGGATCCAGAGCCTCCCCTCAGCAACAATGGAACAGAATGGGTAGGAGGAACTTGGCTTCCTCCCTTGGATCAGGATATTGTAGATACATATAGTATTAACACTACTTTTGTTACTGATTTACTGCCTATATGCTTAACATGGAATCAATCAAGTACCTCTTTACCTTTACCTTGTGCTAACTTTTCTATGCAATTCCATGTAATATATGTACACTCAGACAATGCAAGAAAATAGACTGCTATTACCTTGCCAGTCATTCTTTCTACCTCCAACAAATCTGTGGATGCTGCTCAACCTCATTTCCCCAAATGTCGTTTTACACTCATCTCCAATATATGGCGTTTGGAATGGACATCATGGATAGGACAACGGCCACAACAACAATTCTTACAGTATGGGAGGGTAATTGATTTGGGACCACATGGTATCTTTAAAGAAAGTGGGACCAATGAAACCATTCTCCTGTCCCAAAAGGCAAACCGCTGTATTATCTGGTATGATGGTGGAATGGCTGGATCATAAATTCAATATTATTTAGATAATAATCATTCCTGTGTGCAAAAACTGTAGTGGAAAATGTTGTTACCTGCTTTTGGCAATAGTATATACCAAGGAAAATTAGATAAGAATGCTACAATTGCTACTTTAACACTGCAAGAGGAACAATTACTAATGACTTGTACTTCACACCTGTATGTTTTTGCTTTAGTTAATGATTTTCCTATAGATTATAGAAATGGTTTGTATTTTTTATCTGCTGATTCTTTTGTTTTCAAATCATGCATAACCTATGGAGATATGTGTAACTATTCTGTCCTTCTTCCATCTAAAAGAAGACCTGAAATTTTGGTGCCTGTAAACCTTACTCAGGCATGGGAAGGACAGGATGGTTGTGAGGTGAGGGTCCAAAGTGACGCAGGGTCCCCAGGCAGGTGCAAAGGAGAGCCACTTTATTCCAAAAACCCAGCCTTTTTAAGCCATTAGCCGGTTATCAGTTACATAGTTTTAAATCATAACAAACATAATTCAACCAACCACCATCCACCACGATGTGAACACGTAATGGTTGTATAACTTTTTTGTCTATCTCTAATTCAGCTGAGTCACTTTCCCATAGTCCTTTTCTGCTTAGCCAAAGTAGCAGGCCTGAGCCATAATTTTACTAGGCCTTCCTTTTGTAAGGTTTTACCTATAAGCAACAGATGGTCTCTCACAATTGGCTCAAATAGTCCAAGAGGAAATCCAAACAAGTAAGAAATAAGTTTGCAAATTTCTGGGTTGGTTAATCTTTGCTATTGTTTGTGATGTAATAATATTAACCACAACCTCTGTGGCTGTCGCTGCCTTAACTCATGCCATTCAAACTGCCCATACTATGTGACAAGCTTTAACTAATATCACAAAATATTTACAAATGCAAGAAAACATTGTTAAAGAAATAATGGCCAGATTAGATGCCTTGGAAAGAGCTCTTCGATGGGTAGGCAAGAGAGTTGAGGCCCAAAAAACTCGTCTATCCCTGCACTGTTATTGGGAGCATATCCATAATTCCTTAAGTGTCACTCCTCTTCCATGGAATGACATGGAACAGAATTGGGAGACAGTTAAAAACCACTTCCAAGGGGCCTTTGAGAAATCCTTATAACAGACTATACAGTCACTTCACACTCAATTGAAAAATCAACTCAGAACTTTACAAACTCTACAGGAACAAAAGGTGTTGACAGATCTGAAAAATTATCTTTCTTGGCTAAATCTGAAAAATTGGTTTTCTGGGATAAATTTACGAGGTTGGGTTTTCATTGGGCTGAGTTGTCCGGCAATGATATCTTTTATAATCTTCTGTCATGTCCTTTTTAACATAATCAGAGCTGTTAAAAGCATGCAAAAACAAGTCATGGTTACCTTAGCCAGCCTTAAAACAAAAAAAAAAAAAAAAAAGAAAAAAGGGGGGGAGATGTATGGAAACAGCAAAGCCTGGCACTGCAGAAAATTCCTGGGAAGCGTGAGAGAAAGTAGATGACACACTATATGAGAACAGGAAAGGAGTTCTGTTTCTTTGAAGTCTGCAAACCTTGAGGAAACTAACAAACTGTCAGGCCGACGGATTTATTACAGACCTGCAACTGGGTTGCGTGCAAAGGACTGAACAAAGATTCTCGCACCAAGTGTATAAGTACTGTTTTAACTCTGCAATAAACAGATTCATTTTGCTCTCAGCTTGTGAGTCTCACATTCATATGCCACACGTATACCATGAGATTTTGACAGTATTTTAATCTTGCCATCTGTTCTGGCACATTCAGGTCCCACTCTGGATTTTCCAATGAGAAAACTTCAGCAACTGTGCCCTGGACCACCCTGTTTGCTATATTTGCCTCTACAGAAGTTATAATAGCTTTATTAACCCTCTGTCTCTCAGTGGGATCAAGCAATGTGTCCATCATAGATTTCAAATCACTCCAGTCAGGGTTTTGTGTGTTAATTGCCCTTTCTACCAAATTAGCTACTTTATCAGGATTTTCTTTATATTTTCCAATGGTGGCCTTCTACTGTTCTAACTCTACGAGAGAGTACAGGACTTTTTGCTGTCACTCTAACACCCTCTAAATCTGGCGACCCTCAATCTGGTGTTTACAAATGCTCAAGTCCCCTTAAATCTAATATTCCTCTATCACATGCATCCAGCTGGCCACAGGGTCCTCACTTTCCACGGGACCCCCTCTTTCTTCCCCTACGAGTCCCACTGTTTTTTTTTTCCAACCATCCACTATAATGAAGCTTCAACAGACCAGGACAGGTCCCGTGTATTACTTGTCAGAAGCGGACATTTATACACCCAGATTACAGAATTACAGTCTGGCCAGAACAATTATGAGGATCTTCTAAGTTTCATACCTACCCCAAGCACACTCCCAGAACTACCCCACTCACACTTCAAACATACTCTCCACTCTTACACACACTAATACTCACAGTCTTCTAGATCTGCAGTTTTCAGGGGCTTTTTCTCTTCTTCCCCCTCCTCTTTTTCGTTATCCAGTCTTTGTTGTCTCCAGGGTGCTGACCTGCAATCACCGATGGTCCCAGGGGACGTCGTTCGAACTGCCAAATTCATCAGGGGCGCGCCATTCGTCCAAAATCTCCTAGGGCCATGGAGATGAGGTTTTATATCTGGAACGATCCCCCAAATTGTGAGAAACGACCCTCACTTTTAAAAATTTAAAAGGTTTACTAAACCTTAACAAAAAAATACAACAAAGGACCGAATAAGGAAAAATTGCAGCGCTGGGAGCCCCCGTGACTAGCAGCCATGTGCTCATCTACAAAATGGATGCTCTGCCTTTTATACCCTTAGCGTCTCACAAAGTTTTGTCCGTCAACTCTTCTTCTGCCATCCATTGGGAGAGATTGCTTTCTTACATCTTGATTGGAGGTCAGGTGTTGTTATGCTGTATTACGGCCTGGGGTTCCCGGGGTCTATCCGACCC
Source organism: Vidua chalybeata (assembly GCF_026979565.1). Taxonomy (NCBI): domain Eukaryota; kingdom Metazoa; phylum Chordata; class Aves; order Passeriformes; family Viduidae; genus Vidua; species Vidua chalybeata. The sequence goes on from NC_071569.1 coordinate 1,542,590, forward strand.
TGGCTGCCGTAGGTGTCCTGGATAGCACTGGGCTGATAAGCACAACCTGTCCAGGTCTCTCAGGCTAGCTCCCAGCCACAGGCAATCTTAGCAAGCAGCTCAGCTCTTAAGTGGGATCAGCTCTTTGGTGAATTCAGCTCTTCAGTGATTTCAGCTCTTTGCGTGCTAAGTGCCACAGGCAGACGCATGGAGAGAGAGAGAGAAGGCTGTATGAGGTTCTACAGCAGTGTCTTTATTGGCAGCTCCTGCAAAGGGTTTCAGTGACAGCTCTTCTGCCGAACTGGGCAGAAATGGGGTTTTATATAAGGTACAGGGGTTTTGGAAATGGTCCAATAGTAAGGGTCGAGGTGAATATGACCTATGGCCTTCCAGAGAGATAACGAGGGTCTGAAGGCGGAAGAGGGGCTTCTTTGGTCAAGTCATCATGACTAGGCATTTCTTATCTTAGGCAAGTGACTGCCAGGGAGGCCTTGCAGGGCCTCTGGCTGCTACAATGCTGTGCCTCCTGGTAACAAGCTGGCCCTCTCCAAATACCCTGACTACTGAGGCTATTACTAGGGGGAGGGGAAAGATTATTATGGGAGGATATATTACAGTAACATCACTATACATTTTAACATACCTATAATATTCACCCCTTAATTGTGAGAGCCAGCTATTGCATTACTCATCTATAACACCCAGATTCCTTCCTCTCGGCATGTTGTCTGAAGCATGGAGAGAAGGAAGACAGCTTTCCTTTGCTTTTAAGCTAGTTTCACATCTGTGAGCTGAGTCAAGAAAGTTTTTCCTGGGACAGTGGCTTTTTCTGGAACTGTTCAGTTTTTATCCAATCCGGGGCACCAAGACAATTGCTCGCCCCCCCCCCCCCCCCCACCCCCCGCAAGCTGCACACTGGGCCTGGACACCAGGCCCGAGCCCTGGAGAGACTGAGTGAGACCAGGACACGCCCACGAAAAGACCCTCTTAACTACAAAAGGACTCTGAATTTGCCATCTTTTCATAGCAATGAGAAATTTCATTGTTTAATATTATTCATTTTCTCATGTTTGTGAATACTTTGCTTGTTAAACAAATTTTTTTCCATTTTCTTCAAGAGAATCTTTCTTCCAAACCGGTTGGAGGAGGGACTGCTGGAAGCTGCTTTTTTAGAGGAGACCCCTTTGGAAAGTTTCCTCACAAATTTTGTCTCAAACCAGGTCAAGAGGCAATTGTAAAAAATGTGTGTTTTATGATTGGCTTTTCGCAAATATTAAAATGAATATTATATGTGTTATGTTAGAAAGTTCTGTTGTATTAATTCTCTTAAGTAGTGTGTTAAATATAGTTTTAGGTTATAACATAATGTTAAAATAGAAACTATGCTATGTAAGATACTTTTTGACTAGCTCAAGAAAGAGATGAGATAATCAAGAAATTCTTCGCACAGAGGTAACAGCAACAGGACACCAAAATCCCCAAGAGGCCTCCTTATCGGAAAAGACAAACTTTATTCCACCTCCTTCTCATCTTTGAGGCACCAACAGGATTAAGGAGGAAAGTTGACAATAACCAGAGAAATCCCCAGTTTGAAAGGAATGTATGCATCATGTATGAGATATATGAATATGCAACAGGCTATTGCTTTTAAGGGTGTAAGAGGCCGTCTGAAGCCCCCTCGTTCTCCATTCTGCCTTCCGATTGCCATGAGAAAGAATCCCTTCCCCCCACTGCAGTTCCAGCTTAGAACAGGACACAGTGCAGGTGGAACCACTGAACCGTCATGCTAGCTGTTCCGAACAAGGCCTGACAAGAACTTGGCAAGGAGTTGGCAAGGACTTGGCAAAGACCTGACATGGACCCAGCACAGGACAGCCTGATGCGCGGCCTGCTTCTAATCTCCGTTCTTAAGCCAAATGAACTTTTGGGGTGACTCCCGTGGTCCTTCATTGAAGACCCCTCATCTGCCCTGTTACCATCGTGACAAACAAAGACTGAGAACCCTCCTCCCAAGGACTGAGACTGAGACCCCTACTATAGGGAGGAGGGGAAATTGGTGGTCTGACCACTAATGACATGACCTGTTTCCCTTCAGTAATTTCAGTGGACTTATTCTTCATTGTATTCGTCTTGCTTTGGTGGTATCTGTGGACTCACCTGTTCCCTCATGGCGATTACAATGGACTCTCATTGTCACACATGTTCCCTCCTCTTTCCTCTGTGGACTATAACTGGACCCCTGAGTTGACCAGAACTTCAAAGACTTCCCCGACACGACGGACAAATCCCCATCATCCGGACCACTGAGGATCTCGCCTGTGTTGGTGGCTATTCCCATCCCCCTGCTCTCTCTCTCTCTCCCTCTCTCTCCTTTTATCTCCTTTCTGATCCCCACTATCGTATTTACTGTTTTGGCCCCTAATAAAGGTGCATTTGTTGTGATTAACTGATAGTCCCTTGTTGTTTGCCTTTTTGCACTTTGGGATCGGTGAAAAGAACCATCACGACACCCCGCAATAAGCGGATCGTGACAAAGGGTTAATCCTTTGTTCACAAGGCATGCTTTTAGTGGCTTAGTGCCTGAGAGCATCTGGACATCCATAATTCTTTGCTTTTATTGTCCTTTATTGTCCTAACTCTGATTGTCCAAATTCTTATTGATCTAATTTTTATTACTGTTTTTATAACTATTTTATTACTGAAATGAACAGGGCTAATGCCTTTATTAATGTTCAGCTCTTTATTAAAAAGATCAGCTGGGTAGGGGGCTCGACGCAGAGCTCGCCCCCACGGTCGTAGCTTTCCCAGGCAGCCAAAAGGAAGGAGGCGTGCAGAGTCTGTCACTGGAATCCAGAACAGCAGCTGTCCCCGCTCCTCCCATGGTGGCAGCACCAGGGCCCTCTGTCTCTGTGTCTTCCTGCTTCTCAGAGCCTAATATAGTCTATTCTTTCTTAGGTGATGGCGATGGTTAAAAGTCAATCAGGGGATGTGTTTCCCTCTTCCTCAGCTAGGGCATTTGTCTAGACTCCTCTACTGTGTTCAGTTTTTGATTTATATTCCTTTTTATCTCCTAAAAATACTCCCATGATCCTAAGGGGTTTTTATTTGCATGTTAGTCCCAGAATGGCAGCGTGGAGGGGTGGGAGGCCAGTTATCTCCAGGTAGTTTAGAGAAAACAAACAGAGTAATTAGCATTTCAATGTCGGTACTTATCTAGAGTTAGTAGTTTCTTTTAGTGTTGCCATGGGAACTAGGAAGGCCCTGCCCACGTCTCTGGGGAACACGTGGAAACCGTTCATTGCAATTACTATTAAACTTTTAAAAATTTAAAACAAATGATTGTCGTTTTTCACACAATGAACACCCATCCTCCCTTACACAAACTGTCTCAAGTTGTAAAATCCCTCACATCGGGAAGGACACATACACATGGGACATTCACATGAGAAGCAGCTGAGAAGGTGTCATAAACCATCAAACACCTCCGAAGTGTCCCTGTTGAAGCTTAGGATTTTTCTTTTTTCTTTCTCTCTGGAAATTTTTCTCCCATTTTTTTCGTAATAGATAATGAATGACCATACTTAAGAGAAAAAAGATGTGGCTGGGATGAGGAGAAGGGGTGCAGTTTGCTGCAGTCTCTTAGCTGGGGAGTGAGCTCGCATATCGCGAGAGGTGGGGGGGCGGGTCTGACTGGGACTCGGCTGGGCGTCAGGAGCTGGGGTCGGCCCTCTCTCCCTCTGCGATCAGAGGAGAGACAATTGTGGTTGTAGTTTTGGACTGTTTCTGCCCATAGGATTCACTGCTACTGTGGAGTTTTGTTCTTCACTGCTTACCGTTGGTGAGCCTCTGCTCACAAGAGCGGCCATTGAACTGGGACCTTTCAACACCTGACCTCACTGGGATGGACCCTCACCATCTGCTTGGGTGTCTTAGGGGAAATGCGGGACACCCACCCCCTCCCTCTCTTCAGAGGGAGTACCTCCTGGCTGCTTGTGGGAGCCCGGCTGCCGCTGCCATCACCATGACATCACACATGTTATATATGTAATTCGTGTAGTTGGGGGTGCATGTAATAAACTGTAGTTATAAATGTTATAAACTGTAGCCATAAAATGTTTTAGAGTTACTGTAAAAACCAAGGCGAAAGGAATTCGCAGATTAAGTTGCCAAGCACCTAATTAACATTCAAAAAGCCCTAGCCAGCAATAACGATCATGACATCAAGTCACACCCAAGCTAAACCCAGACAGATGGTGCCAAAGCGAGACCCAGACCCAATCCCAGGAGCAGAGACAAAGAGATGAAGTCCCAAAGATAAGCAGCTATTGTCCTCTTCTGGGAGATATCTAGACAATATCAGCGAGTAGATGAACAGCTGCCAAGAAGACATCAGCAGCGAGGAGCCTCCTCCATGAGAGAGGACTGCATGAATATGCAGTAGCTTATTGCCGAGGGCAAGCTAAAACATATAAAAACCCTCTGCCGAAATACAATCGTGCGCAAACTCGAAGGAGGCACTGACTCTGTCGGTTTGCACCCAGAGCTGCTCTGTAGACTGTGGGCGAATCCCGACCGAGTCAGGGCGAATTCAAACTCTAAATTGCTACGCGATTGCAAATAAATTTAGTTATTAATTATTAGTTCGGATTGGCTTGTCTCTATTTACAACACATGGGACACATGAGAGCCAGGGGAAAAGCCGAAACAACACACCCCCTCACCACCACCACCTTCTGTCTCCTCCTGGGGCCGCCCAGCCCCTGCTGCTTTCTGCCACTATTTCAGGGGTTTTTTGCTACACTTATCTCGACACTCCACATCCACCCCTCCCCCCTGCTGTTCCTGCCACCGCTTCAGGGTTTTTCCTACACTTTGTTTGCCACCCCCGGTGTGCTCACCTCTGCTGCTCCAGCCTGCTGCTCCGAGGCTACTGCTACAGTCCAGTTCGCCACCCCAGGTGGCACTGAGACCAGCTGCTCCCTGTGAGTTTTGCAAGAGGAGCCATCTCTCTCCCTCATCGCCCAAGCCACCATTGCTATGCGGAGAGGCTGCTGAGCTCACACCACAGCATCTCCTGCAGGTGCAAGGGAATCATCGCACCTACCCTGTATCACCGAGAGCAAACAGCGCCCTCTTCCAGCTGTAAACATAACTACACCAAAGGAGAAAGTTGACAGGCACGAGAAGGCTGTTATTGGGTTTCTGGTTTTGTTTGTTGTTGATGCTGCTGCTCTTGTTTGTTTGTCTTGTTATATATATATATATACTCTAGTAAAGAACTGTTATTCTGGTAAAGAACTGTTATTTACTAGCATATATATATATATATACACACTCTAGTAAAGAACTGAGGGAAGGGGGTCATATTTTCCATTCTAGGAAGGTTCTTGCCTTCCTTGGCAGACACCTGTCTTTTAAACCAAGATAGTCTCCCAGATTCATTTCTCAGGCCTTGCACCAGTGGACTGTACATGATGCAAAGTGATGCAACATATCCAGAGTCTTGCAAGGGAGTGTTAAACTTTCCTCTCTGGGGAGGTACCTAGGCATTCTCACCTGGCCTGAATGTATATTAATTCATTGAACTCAATGTTTTGTGGGACCCTCACCACCAAGAAGTCCAGAGGAGGATGAATGGGGCATCATTTGGATTCATGGAATGGTGATATTTTCTACTTAATCTAATTTTCACTCTCTCTCTCCCTCCCTCCCTCCCCCTTTTCTATTTCTTTCTATATATCTGTCTACCTCATATTTACTGTTTAAATAAAATCCATACTATTGACTTTGGCATGTGGTCTCATTTTCACCTTAATTCGGGCAGAGGCATCTCTAAAATTTTTAATAAACCAGATCATAAAAGGTTTGAGTTCCTATCTAAGCCTTAGTGTCCTCAAATGTTGCAGACAGGTAGACAAATTATAAAAGAAAGGCCTCATAAAATCAGGCTTGCTCTGTTAAATCAATAGCTAGCCTGTCATTTCTTCTAAGTGCAGCTAGTACTTTGCAAGTTCCCATGCGAAAACAATCTTGGTATGAATAGTTCGTTAACATAACGACCTATTTTTGGGTGAAAAATTACTGCACCTGCATAAGCATTAGATCTGTTCCATGAGAATACACAAAAGAAAAATGTAAACAACCTGAATCTTAGCACGTACACACATATCACCTTCTGACCAATAAATGAAGTAGTAAGAAAACTACCAGCCAATAGATGTTGCACATGAGGTCTGTGAAAACTGTATAAAATAAGTTATGTGAATAAAGATTCGGCATTCCCCACATGAAGAAAAGGGAAGCTCACTTGACTTATTCCAGTACTCAAACACAGTTTGGGTTGCTACCTCTGATGCCTAAAGAGGCTACCTGGAACAGAGGCTAGACAGTGTTAAAGGAATAAAGTAGGTATTTATTAGAAAGGCCTTTGGAGGATACACCTTGGGCAGTACAAGAGCCCAGCTGTGACTCTACCCAATATGGAGACAAAAGATGGACGCAAGATGGACGACCGGTCATGAGTTTTCACACTTTTATAAGTTTTGGTCCATTTATATATTGGGGTTAATTGTCCAATTACAGCTTCAGGTTATGAAGTCCCTTCCTCCCAGATTGCTTTAGTCAATTTGCCGCTGTTTATACTTTTTTGGGCCCGAAGCTGCAACAGTGTCCTTGGTTCTCAGGCTGGAAAAGGATTGTTTTGTCTAACTAAACTGTGAAGAGAACTTGCTAACACTTTATATGAAGTTCAGAGTCACACACTAAGGCAGTACAGAATCTGAAAAATATGAAAGCTAAAACTTAAGGCACCACCACAACTACAGTCTTCTAAGAGTATTGAACTGTGGCTCGATAGGCACAGACCAGGCCCCAGTGCAGGGTGAGGAGCTGCTGGTTTTTGTTGGGGTAGGCAAGGCATCCTTTTATCAGGTGACATGTTAGTTTGCCATGGTTGGTTACCTGTTCAGGGGTAAAGTCCCAGGTAATAGGAGGTGATAACCACCCTAGGAACCTGCCCAAATCCTTCCACGCACCCTGACACCCAGGAACTGTATGCCTCAGAGTGCATTTTAATACCTCCTCACCTAAAGTTTGTTTTCTCTTACACCAGGATGACACTAGATTCCACAAACTCCATAATGGACCAAGAGTATTAGCTAATGTTATTAACAGTATTAAACAGCTTACATAAGGCTGAGCAAAGACTGTGGGACCCTGCATTATAAAACCATTCACATCAGTCTCAAGCAGGCAGAGGGAGGTGTATTCCCTCATTGTCCCCAGAAGACAGTTCCCCCATGTGTTGGTTTTGCATGGCCTGGTTTTTGGTAGCAGGGGGGCCACAGAGGAGGCTTCTGTGAGAAGCTGCTAGAAGCTTCCACCATGTCCATTAAAGCCAATCCTTGATGGCTCTGAAGATGGACGTGCTGCTGGCCAAGGCTGGGCCAATTAGAAATGTTGGTAATGCCTCTGTGATAACATATTTAAGAAGAAAATCAAAACAAAGTGGGGCACAATTTTTTTCTAGCCAGAGGAGGAGGTGAGAATATGTGAGGGAAACAACATGGTGACACCGAGGTCAGTAGAGGAGGGGGAGGAGGTGTTCCAGGTGCCGGAGCTGAGATTCCTCTGCAGGCCGTGGTGATGACCATGGTGAAGCAGGTTGTCCGCCTGCAGCCCATGGGTATCCACAGGGGATGCAGAGATGCACCTGCTGCCTGTGGGGGAGGTGCCCACATAGGGGCAGGTGGATGCCTGGAGGAGGCTGTAATCCAGTAGGAGACTCAGTGGAGAGAGGGAGCCCCTGCTTCGAGGCTGGAGCAGCCTGTCCTTGGAGGGCTGCACCCCATGGAAGAGAGACTCACATTGCAGCAGTTTTGGGAGGACTGCTGTTCATGAGAGTGGAACCACACTGGAGAGGTTCTCAGAGAGCTGTTTCCCATGGGAAGAGACTCCACAGTGCAGCAGAGGAAGGACTCCTCTCCCTGAACAGCAGAAGAAAACCCTGGGTGACAAACTGACCAAAATCCCTATGCCCCTGTCTCCCTGCACTGTCAGTGGGAAGGAAAGAGGGGTTGGGGGAAGAAAAGGTGTTTTTAAGGGCTTATTTTACTTCTCATTATTCTCCTCTGACTTTGTTAGCAATAAATTCACTTTGTACTTCTAAGTTGAGCCTGTTTTGCCCTTGGAGTGTTTTCTCCCAGTCCTTATGTCTACTCATGAAGCCTTCATTAAATTTTTCTCTCCTCTGCCCAGCTGTGGCAGGGGAGGGTGAGTGAGCAGCTTTCGTGGGTGCCTGGCATTTGGCCAGTGTCAAACCACAACACCCCAGCATAACAAGGCCACCAGTGTAAGGGCAAAGCACAGAGCCACTGTTTGTATTAACATGTTCCCAAACTCAGCAAAATAAAGAGATAAGCAGTACAGCTGACAAACTCCATGTCCCACACAGGAGCTTTCTACTCAGTAACTACTATTTACTGTAGCATGCTATATATATATATATATATATATATATCTATATAAGACTGCCTTTGTCTCACTCCACATTGCATGCCAAAGAGGACTGTAGTGGGTGCACTTGGTGGGTAATGTAGAAGGATGAGGAAGTCCAATGTGTACATCAAGGTCATTTAATCCTGGGTGAAAATAATCTGTGATTTGAATTGTATGATGTCAGAGTTACATGATGCTGTATGTCACCACTGCTGTGACTGTCATATGTCAAAGGTAGCAGGAATTCCAAACAGCTAGCCAAGCTAGAGGAAAGAGACGGAATTCATTGCAATGCTAAACCCTATAACCTAGCACAAAGGGACCGGGATGGGGAATGTAATGGATATACCTTTAAATTGTTGTAACCCATTATTTGAGTTGCATGTTGTAGGAATTACTATGGCAAGAACCACCCAAACCAATGGAGGAAGAGTCTCACAAGAAGCAGCACAAGTGCAGCAGTGATGTGATGTGATGTGATGTGATGTGATGTGATGTGATTGATGTGATGTGATGTGATGTGATGTGATGTGACGTGACGTGACGTGATGTGACGTGATGTGACCTGAGCTGGCTTCATGCAGCACACCACCTCTCCTGTTCTGACTGACCACCATAACACATGGAGCCTAAAGTCATGGACTAAATTAAATCAGTGGACATTTTCTGGACATTTTACAGACATTTAACAGGAGTAGTCCGTAGACTAAGGGAATTATATCTGTGTGTTATAGCAAAGGATGGGAAGGGGCTTGTATGGGGCTATGTTTTGGATTTGTGACAAAACCAATGCTGATAACAGAGGGAAGTTTTAGTTATTGCTGAGTGGTGCTTAAACAGAGTCAAGGCCTTTTCTGCTTCTCACACTGCTTTGCCAGTGAAGAGGCTGGGGGTGCATAAGAAGTTGGGAGGGGACACAGGTGGGACAGCTGCCCCCAAGCAACCAAAGGAATATTCCATCCCCTATGGTGTTGTGTTCAGCAATAGACTGAGGGGCTGAAAATTGGGAGGGGCTGTCATTGACTGGGGACTGGTTGTGCATTGATCAGTTGGTGGTAAGCAATTGTTTTCTCTTGGATCACTTGTTTTCTATTTATTTTCTTCTCTCTCAGTTTGGGGGGGGGGGTTCATACTTTTTTTTTTTTTTTTTTAGTTATTAATCTGGTTTTTTTAATTTAACCCATGTGTTTTCTTATTTTTAGTCTCCCTACTCTACTCCCTAGCCCACTGCAGGGAGAGTGAGTGAGTGAGTGTGTGGTCCTTAGTTGCTAGCTGGGGTTAAACCATGACACTGGCCTTTGCTTACATATTGAGGCTTTCTCTGTTTATCCCTCTGCCCCACAATCAAGCAGGCTGAGATGCACAAGTTCTGAGGGGAAACAGCCAGGACAGCTGACCTCAAATGACCATTGGAATATTCCATACTATATGAAATCGTGCTTAGCAATATAAGCTGGGGGAAGAAAGAGGAAGGATTTTGGAGTTATGCTGTTTATCTTCCCAAGAAATCTTCATGTGTGTTGGAGCTGTGCTTTCCTGGAAATGGCTAAACATCTGCCTGTTGATGAGATGGAGTGAATAAATTCATTATTTTGCTTTGCTTGCATGTACGGCTTCTGCTTTACTTATTAAACTGACTATCTAAACTAAGAAGTTTTTTCACTTTTACCCTTTGATTCTCTTCTCCATCCCACTGGGAGAGAGTGAGGGAGTGGCTGTTTTGTGCTTTGCAGCCTATCAGGTTTAACCCACAACACCTGTGATGGTAACTGGTAAGCAATCTTCCTGTCTTTATCTCAGTCCACAGGCTTTTTCATCCTATTTTTACCCCCTGTCCTGTTGAGGATGAGAGGTGAGTGAGGAGCTGGGTGGGTATCTTGCTGCAGTCCAAGGTCAACCCCACTACACATACTCAGACTGGGCACTTCTATGCATGTGCATTTACTACCATGGGGGATTGTGCTGGTTTGAAGATAAACGAGTGGGAGGAATTATCTCAAATACCTTTGAGAGATTTCAAGTCAGAGCTACAATTTAATAGGAAAATTACAAGGCAAAAGTACAGAAACACTGGCTTTAACCAACAAAATGAGAATACAACCTGACACCCTGCTGGTCAGGGTGGTGGTAGCAGTCTGATTAAATGATGGCTGCAGTCCTGTTGGAGTGATTGATGTGGTCTTGTCAAAACAGTGATCCTGTAGAAAGGTCTGGTCCTTCTCTGGGTGTCCAGTGGTGGTTGTCAAGAGCTCTTGCCCTCTGGGTATCCAGCGGTGGTATTGTGGTGTCCCAAGCCCCAGATTATATACAGGCGGGAATGTTTGGTACCTCCCCCAGAATGGGGATTTTCACAATGAAGTGATGTTGCAGTGTCCACCAAGAGTCTTCTTGGTGCTTCCCTGCTAGCTCCGACACAGCGGTTGTGGGGGACACCCTTCCGTGCTCAGGAGTGTGGAAGAGTGGCTAAGGGTTATGAGCCCTTTCTTCGGAAGGCACTGTAGGTGATGGTGAGGGAACCGGGAGGAGACAATCCAGGTTGTATAAATCCAAGGTTTATTGGCAGCTCCGGGGAGCTCCTGGCCTCAGGGGTACAATGCTGGAAAGCCCCCGAGGAGACCAGAGCAGCCCCTTTTCTTAGGGGGTGGAAACAAGGGAGGGGTTTGGCTATCCACCAACGGGGGGATAGAGGGGAGTGGGACATGAAGTAATTGACAAGCAGGACAACATATCAGGGAGCTGAGGAGGGGGGACCCCTGGCCCTTGGCTAATCACTCAACGCCTTTCGTGGAAGCTTCTAGAGAGAAGGGATGTAGAGTCGAGTGACAGACAGGGTGCCAGAGAGGGGATATGGGAATTGACAAGGAAATTTCTAGGGATTTGAGAGGAGTGGGAATGGGATTGACATTTAGGGAAGAGGAGACAACTTGGGATGAAACCATAAATGAGGGAAAAACAGGGACAAACCAAATAACACAATACAACAGGATGATGTAATTCTATGAGTCAATCTGGGGAGGACTTGATGGCCCATTAGAAGACATGGCCCCCTCAGGGTGGCTGCTGATTCCCCAGAGGGAGTTACAGCTGAGTCATGAAAAAGATAAAGAAACACTGCTCCACCCATTTTAAGCAGCTCATGTAGATGATGGTAGAACAAATACTTTGGTTGCACCTTACACTGTAACCCAAGACAGGGATTATTTGCATAGCCATTTTTTCCTTCAGAAGCTAAGTAACAACAAAGTAGCTGAATCGTTAAAACCGAAAATCATGGACAAAGACTCTCTAACTAGTCAAAGTTAGAAAGTGGTATGTTTATTACTCCAGTGGGCAGCACAGGCGGGATCATCCCCGAAATGCATGACCACACCGCACAAGGATTTTTGCCTTCTATTTATTTCCCAAAATAATACATATGCATAACACCAGCACCTCCCATCCCCGCTTTGTATTAAAATGAGGTTATTAGTCCTTCACGCGTGCGCAATTCTTCTCCTGAATTGGGTCGGTGGTCTCGAACTGGGTCAGTGGTCCCAGGGATGAAGTCAGGAAAGTCTTCGTCAGGTCTCTGTGACCCTCTGGCACGATCCAAGGTCCCCTGCTTCATAATGGATTGACATAGAGTCCAGGTGCTGGGCATTGTTCTACTGGTTTCAATATGTTCCTATAATGGTTCACTTGCTCCACTTCCTTCTACAAATGAGCTCATAATATAACAATTAGCTTTAGCTTAAGCATCTAATAATCATTAACCTATCATTGGTGTATCTAACTTCAATATGCATTGGTTCTAACTCTCAGTTAAAATCTTAACCCTTTCAAATCATGATTCATTCCCCACTCCTTCTTCAAAGTTAGTAAATTCTTTTACTAATATACAGATTCTTCTTCATCTAGCAAGGCTGTGCAGTAGGTGTCTCTTAAAACCATACCATATGCTCTCGATATTGAAATTAAAGCTGCTACTTGCCACAACAATCTCCAATTCCAAACAAGTACTATAATAGACAAAATCAAACTTATACCAACTAAGATAAGCAAAACAATAATTGGATGAACTAAGGTATTAAGCAAGTTGGTTGCTGTTGGAGACCATCCAAAGAGCACATCCCATCAGTGATGGTATGGGCCTTCTTCCAATCTTTTAAATACTCTCCATATAGTCTCTGTGTGATGGTGTATGGTAATCAAAGTTTTCCTTCCTTCATCTTTAATTTCTTTAAGAATTCTCTTTAATTCATGATGTTTCAACAATTGGGTAACCAAAGCTAAGTTCATCCCTATAGGCACAGGTGATATTTCTTAGACAGTAATCAAATTCTCCTTTATATGTTGGTATGATACGACAAGTGCCTGATAGGAAAAATCACATCCCTCAATTTTGACAAAGTTACAAATGCACAGGTTAAATTGAGTTTCATTCACCATGATCTCATCCACCATTATAGTGGGGCATGCTGTTCTGAGGCAGACACAACCTCGTCCTGTATACACAAGCAAGGTTGTCTGGTTAATGGGATGCATTTCAAAGTGACAAATGCTTTGCTCTGTATCTAAACAAACATCTTTATCATCACTTACATTGCCTTCACATATAAATCCCAATCGTTCCCTCATTGATCAGGGTTATAAGTTAACAGTTCACCACATTCCTTCGACCCTTTGTGCCCACATTCTGTGTTCAAAAGGATATAGTATGGTCCCCTCGTGATTTAGCCCTAAAGGAACAATTGGATGTATCAAGCTTACTGATGCATCATATATGGTTAAAACAAAAGCTGTTACCATACTCGTCATGGGATCATAAGGAAAATTAACTAAAACCCACCAGGATCGAAGTTCTTTTTCTAAATCCGAGGCGTTATCCCAAACAACTTTACGAATTTCAGCAGGGAATATGCCTTCTTCCCCATCCCTAATAATTGAAGCTGCCACTGACTGCATCCATAATTGTGCGTGTGTACACCCAAAAGCCAAAGAAATGTTCCCACTAGCTGTGCCTAAAGTATTAATTATCAAATTATGATCTCGTTCTTCCATATTTTCCCATTCTGGTAATATTTTGGACAATTTCCACTGGCTGGTACCTAATGGCAACAAGGAAGATTGTAAAGGTTGTTGCAATTTAACCATATCACCACCAAGTGCTGTCAATTTGTTCATTAATACTTCTGAATCCATTGTATTTAGAACCCCTGGTCCCATTCCCAATAACCCAGTAAGGTCTTTCTTCTGTCTGGACATATAAGGCATACGCTTCTGCAGCCAGGTAGTGCAGTCCATAAAAGAGGTCCTTAAAAATGGAGCACACTCAGGCCGAATGGCAGAGGCATTAACTTACATTGCCATCTCTACGCGTTTTAATGACCAAGGCGGCTTTGCGTTCTTCTCGGCAACTTGGGAGCCCGGCTAAAGGCCCTACTTCTCGGCCAGACCAGGGTCGCCACGTGGTCCGGGTGCTCCGGCGTTCAGCACACCGGTGTGGGCTGGCCGCGCTCTGTAACCACGCTAGGAGGAGACGAAGAGGTGAAGGAATGACCACCCTGTCCTGCGGTAGGCTGGAGAACTTTTATTGTCGTGTGGTGCTGCGATGAAGAGCAGCAACTGCTCCCTAGCTCCGCGTGGACAAGATGGCCCCGAACAAAGGAACGCATGGGGGTTTTATAGGGGGCAGGAAGACATGGGCGGAAGCCCCCCTTGCCCAATGGGGACAGGCAAGGGGGGAGTGACGTAGACCACGGCAACCAATGGGAACACGACAGGGGTGTGTACAGGGTTCTGGGATGAATAGGGATACGTGGATGGGGTGACTGGCATGGAAGTTTCAGGAATGAACAGGGGGTGGTTACAAGACTGACGTGGGGAAGCTCCAGTGGTGAGTGACCTGGAGCAAACCACTGCGGGGGGAACATGGGGCTACACAGAACTGACTAACTAACATTATAAAACCCCTAATCTGAATGCAACCCAGGATGCAACAGACCACTTTGGATCAATCAGCAATTTTTGAATTCTGGCCTTCTTGACAGCATATGATCCAATTTTGGTAATTATGGGAACCATGGGTTCTAGAGTGATTTGAGTAGTCGTGGTTTCTCTCAGTGTTGGTACTGGTTGAGTTATTTTTAACCCTATCCATTCAGGAAGCAGTACAAAATTGAGTTATACTATAATCAATCTTAGGACCCTTGATTGCACAACCTTCTATTTTGAGTCTAAACTCTGGGCAATTGGTTAAGCATTTGTCACAGCATTCAAGGCCAGTTTGAATAAGTTTAATGGGTTTTTGATTAAATTCATTGAACCAATCCTGGACAAACGCATTTTCACATCCCCAAATATTTTTTCCTTCCCACACAGTTGCATTTGTAACTCTTAGCATCTGATACAGAAACTTATGGGAGTCGGAGTCATAGGCTTTCCCTTGGCACTTCTATATACCAGTCACATTATATGCAAGTGGTACTGCATTAGCTGTGGCTAGAGTGATAATCACAAATGCCACAAATCTCCAGGCTACACCTACTTGATTATCTATTATAACTACAAACTTATTCTTAAACTATGCTTATCATTTTACCCACACCCTATTTATTTTCCCGAGAAAGTTTTAATTTCAGTTCATTGTCACCTGGAATAAATTTCCAGAGTCCCTCGGGAGCCTTCTTCACTCGACAATAATGGATCCAGGTGCTTTGTTCCTTAATTTTGATTGCAGTGAAAGTGGTGAGGAGCACTTGGAATGGTTCCTCCCACTGCGGTTCCAGAGTCTTCTCTGCAAAAGACTCAACATATACATAATCCCCAGGCTGTACATCATGTACTGGTCCATCTAATTCTCTGCTTCTAGCCCCAGCCACGTTTCTCAATTTCTCTGAGTTGTTTGTTGAGGGCCACCACATATTTGTGTAGGGTTTCTTCCCCTACTTGAGTGGGTGTTGTCCCTTCTTGAATTCCATATGGCCTCCCATACAGTATTTCAAAGGGACTCAATTTTTCTTTTACTCTTGGTTTGGTCTGGATTCATAATAATGCTAATGGAAGAGCCTGAGGCCAAGGTAACTTCGCCTCCTGTCCCAGTCTTATTATTTGCTGCTTAATCGAGTGATTCATTTTCTCCACTTGACCGCTTGACTGAGGATGATATGGAGTATGAAGTTTCCAGTCTATGCCCAAATGGTGGCTAATTTGCTGCACAATTTTTGAAATAAAATGTGGCCCTCTATCTGAAGACATCGTGGCTGGGACTCCAAAGCGTGGTATTATTTCTTGTAACAATGCTTTGGTTACCTCCCGTGCTGTGGTGGTTCTCGTAGGGAAAGCTTCTGGCCACCCTGAAAAGGTATCTGTTAGTACTAACAAATATCAGTACCCCCCTTTTCTTGGTAATTCTGAAAAATCAATTTGCCATTGCTTCCCAGGTGCATATCCTTTTCTAATTTGCCCAAGTTTTGGTTTAGAAATATTTTTGGGATTAGTTTGGAGGCAAAGGGTACATTGACGAGTCACCTGAATCACTGTACTTTGCAAGTTTCTGGCTAGGATTCTGTCTTTCAAGTAATTATACAAGGCATCTATTCCCTAATGTGTTTTCTCATGTTTGTCTTTCACTAATGACCATAGCATGTAAGAGGAGATCACAAGCCTTCCTTTCTCTTCATCTGTAAGAACTCACCCCTCTTGATTATAGATTCCATTTTCTTTTTCAATAAGCCTTTTTTCTTTTTTACTATACCTTGGCTTACCTTCAATAGAAATTTGTCCATCTGAGATTAAGGCTGCCTCAATTGTCTCAACAACCTCACCTTTAGCTGCTTCTTTTGCCTTTCTGTCCACCAGGTAATTTCCTTCCTCCAATTCAGATCTTGCTTTTTGGTGTGCCTTGATGTGCATGATGGCTATCTTTTCAGGTAGCTGGACTGCTTCCAACATTTTTATTATCTCGTGTGCATGTTTAATGCTTTATCCTTGTGAGTTCAACAGTCCTCTTTCCTTCCAGATGGCTCCATGCGCATGGACTACCCCAAATGTATACCTCGAGTCTGTGTAAATATTGATTTTCTTTCCTTTTGCCAGTTCTAAAGCCCGGGTTAAGGCAATTATTTAAGCCTTCTGTGTAGGAATATGCCCCCTGTTGATAGAGTGGCCAAATTATCCTTTGTCTCCTTAAAAAGGAAAAAAGCCCAGAAGTTTCTCTCCTCAATTTGCTAAAAAAGACACCTCATAGGACCCATTGGGACTTCACCTTAAACCTAGGGCTGCCAAATGGACAGAAGTCAAAAGATCCCGCCTAAGTAACTCACTAGAAAAAGAAGAGAACAAAGGAAATAATCACTTTTGTGGGGTGTTTTAGCAGGACCAAGAACCTCTTGCCCCTGGCTTGGGTTTTTTCTACAAAGAGCTTTGTTATTTTGCCTTTTATTAAAACTTTTCTGTTTCCAACACTACCTCAGAAGCCATCCTGCTAATTTTATGCCATTTGAGGTAGCTGAGCTATCTTGGGAGTGATAAGTCTTCTGAGAGCTCATAAGACCCGGTTCAAGGAGAAAACATATTGCTTGGCACCTGAACTGGTGATTTCTCATATTGAGAGACATAGTTTGGGAATTTTTGATTTGCCCTCGATCAAAATAGGACATTTTTTTCCTTGGTCTTGCATTTTGGGGAGTGCAGGCCTGTGACTGGGTTTTTGTGGTGCCAAAGAAAAACACCCCAGGTGACCAAGGATCTGAGGACGTTGGAAGGGGCCACACAGATCAAAGCCCATGCTGGTGAAAAGGGGCTGAAACCGGGATGGGCTAGAGAATGTGCTGCGAAGTCACAAGGACTTCTTCAGAGACAGCTGCTATTGGCTGAGACACGGCTGCTTTTCCAGACCGAGGGAGTTCAGACCAAGGATGGTAGCTGCTCTGAAAACCATCTTTTGGTGAGTAAGAAATGGGGAACAAGCTATCTGTAGAACAGCAGGATCTTTATTTTTATTTGAGCTACAAATTAGAAATTCAAGATGTAAAATTTGAGAAGAAACCGCTTAAAAAACTCATTAGATGGGTTTTCACAGAATTTCCAACCCTAAATACGTCTGAGACGCTTACCCTAAAGTTCTGGGATGCTGTGGGACTTAGATTATACAGTTTGGAAAAGAATAAGAAGTCCAGCCTAAAATGACATCCAATATTTAGGACGGTGTTACAATTTGGAACACTGGAGAGTGAAAAGCAAACTAGAAACAGCCACAAAACACCTCAGAGCATAGAGAGAGATGACCGCAGGCTGCAGAAGAAAGAAAGGAGGATGGGCAGAGATTCCAAGACCCCAACCCTGTCTCCAACCTGCCCCAAAACACACCGATCCCAGGAGGGCAGGTGGAAGACGGCCAGGCCAGCTGCTCCCTGTCCGGCTCCCCCTCCTCCCCGCCAAGGGAAACAGACTCGTCCTGGCCAAACCAGTCTGTATCCCATCTCTCCTAACCTCCCTAACCTGATGAATTTCCCTCGGTTTCCTCTGAAAAGTGTAATATATGATTTAGAATAAATTTGTGCCCAGGACTAAAAAAAATACAGTATCCTTTTAATTGGAACCAAGTGACGGGAAAGAACAATATACACAGGATGAATTCCTGTCTCAAAAGATGGTTATTCTGAAGGATTATTCTGTCTAGAAGATATTCATTGAGCAATAAGATGAATATTCGTCACCAGAACAAGATATTCGAGGGGATTACTGTCTAACAGGATTTCAGCAATCAGAGTATTCCGGGAAAACCTCTGTTTAGAAGGACCACAAGAAAAGAACATGCAGTAATATGTGAAAAAGGACAAAAGGAAACAGGAAGACTCCCCCAGAATCCCACTAAGTCTAGAAACAGTAAAAAAAAGACCCTGTGAAATATGTACCCTGTGAACTGCCAGGGTACAGAGCTGCATAGTCCGGATCCAGTTCACCCAGCACTGATCGCCTGGCTCGGCGCTGATTTGCTTGTGGCTTTTTCAATTTTACTTTGATTTGATTTAATAATTTCCTTTAATTATTAAATTGACTAGTTCATTTATAACAATTTGGTGACCCTGACGTGATCCAATTTCGGATCTGTGGACCTCTCTTCTGATCGGAAGGCGCCCCGCTATTAAGTGGTCCAGCCGTGTGGGGGGGCCAGCAGAACCTGTTGGATTTCGAACAAATTGAAGTGGAAACCACAAGCAAAGGGAGAAACGAGCTCAGAGCTCCCAGACGTTTATAGAGGACCCACAGGGGGATCCTTTGAACCGCAGTATTTAAATACTCGTAATTCTACGTGCACAAAGATCCACGCGGGAAAAGAAAGAGACTGTAAGTACCGCGGTGTTGCAGTGTGCAGCTACGCAAACGGAGCAAAAAGGCTTTGTGAATTTGAGATGGGAGTTTCTGTTTCCTAAACCTAAAGCTGGAGTTTCTATTCTGTATTTTTATGTGTATTCATCCTTCCCCCTGGAGTTATTCCCATTGGATTTTACCTATAATGTATTCACACTGGGCATTGTTCTATTGGTTTCAACTTATCTCTTTTTTTCCCCTATATAACCTGTGTCTGGACCTCTGATCGTGGTCACTTGTGCGTGCGGCGATCGGGCAAATACAACTTACTTTGGACTGCACAACAAGTGCCCACTCTCTTAAGTCTCTTTATCCTGGTCTTGCTCGCGCTTTCTAAACAGCTGTGTCTGTATCAAACGAACCTGCAAAGGTGTTTGTCGCTTCTCTCTCTCTCCAGCGGCTCCCGGAAGCGCCTGGCCAGCGCTCCGGGAAAGAGTCTCCGGGTGAAAACAAGGAAGTCGGAGAGAGGAGAAAAGAACGAAAAGCGACACAAAGGAAGAGTAAAAACCAGGGAAGCACCCAGGAAAACCCCTTGGGGGAAAAAGAAACTGCCATACCAGAAATTCCACCAGAAAGCCCACTAGGCTTTTTGCTGGAAAACTGGGAAGATTGTCCCTCGAGAAAAGGAAAATCAAAGGGAAAAAATTATTCATTTTTGTATGAATGTGTGGGAGGAGAATAGATTAGGAGTCATTTGATTTGGCCTCTATTCGGGACATTTGAGAAGTGGACATGTCAAGCCCTGAAAACTTATGTAAATAGCAAGGAACCACGGAATCAGGAAGAGAATGACTATGCTAAGATATGGGTGGAATCAGCAGTTCGGTTATTCACAGTACAAATCAGAAAAAGAAATAGAACCAAGGGTGAGGCTTGGGACCCCTTGGACTATTTACCACCCCTATATCTGATCCCAGCACCTCCGCCACTGCCCCCACCAGCACAGGCACCACAAACCTCACGGCCCCAATCCCTATGTCCCCATCCCAGCCTGTACAAATACAGCAGCCCCAGCCTCCATCCCAGACTGCAGAGGCTACGGGACCAACTGCCCCCCCCCCCCCCCCCCGAGGTTGTTCTTTCTCCTCCTGCGGGAAGAACACAGAGTAAAACAAAAGAAAAAATTGATAGTGAAAGCAGTGAGGGTGAAGAGGAGGGAAAAAGAGGGCACAATCTTCTCCCATTGAGAGAAATACCAACTGCACTGGGAGTTATTGGATATGTAAATGTGCCACTTAACACTGGGGAGTCAGAGCCTTCAGAAAGGAGATGGGTAGCTTAATGGATGATCCCCTAGGGGTGGCAGACCAGTTAGACCAGTTTCTGGGAACCAGCATTTATACATGGGATGACATGCAAGCCATA
Source organism: Vidua chalybeata (assembly GCF_026979565.1). Lineage (NCBI taxonomy): Eukaryota > Metazoa > Chordata > Aves > Passeriformes > Viduidae > Vidua > Vidua chalybeata. The sequence goes on from NC_071569.1 coordinate 1,562,783, forward strand.
TTGAGAACTTTATTTACTATTGAGGAAAGAGAGATGATAAGGCAAGCTGGCATACAGGAATGGGAACATCGAAATCCACAGGATCTACCTGGAGATCAGAAGTGGCCAAACCAAAGACCTGGGTGGAATGCTCAAACAGAAGAGGGTCAGCAAAATATGGTCGATTTAAGGAACATTATAATACACGGAATTCGAGAGGCAGTGCCCCAAGGGCAAAACATTAACAAAGTATTTGAAGAATGTCAAGGGAAAGACAAATCTCCTACCGAGTGGTTAGAAAGATTAAGAAAGGGTTTGCAAATTTATTCAGGGATTGATCCAAATTCACCAGTAGGGGAAGTATTATTAAAAACACAATTTGTAGCAAAATCTTGGGAAGATATACGAAAAAAACTTGAAAAATTAGGAAACTGGCAAGAGAAGGGATAACAGGAATTATTGAGAGAAGCACAAAAAGTTTATATGTGAAAAGGCAGTTCCAGTTGTTTGTTGATGTTAGTAATCACACTGCTCATGGGATATTAACGCAAGATTGGGCTGGAGCCAAAAAACCTGTGGGATATGTGTCAAAACTCCTAGATCCTGTGACCCAAGGCTGGCCTACCTGCTTACAGGCAATAGTCGCAGTGGCACTATTAGTAGAAGAGGCTAAGAAGGTCACCTTCGGGGCACCATTGATAGTATATAGCCCTCACAATGTAAGAAGCATTTTGCAACAGAAAGTGGACAAATGGCTCACAGATGCTAGACTTTTAAAGTATGAAGCTATATTGATTCATTCACCTGACTTGGAACTGTGAACAACTGCTACTCAAAATCCAGCGCAACTCCTATTCGGAGATGCACTGGAAGGATGTAATCATAATTGTGCAGAGGTGGTTGAATTGCAAACAAAGATAAGGCCAGACCTAGAAGAAGAGGAATTGGAGGACGGGGAAAAATGGTTTGTGGATTGGTCCTCAAGAGTCATAGAAGGGAAAAGGTGATCAGGATATGCAATAGTAGATAGGAAGTCAGGAAATGTAGTAGAATCAGGACCTTTAATTGCTAGTTGGTCAGCACAAGCCTGCAAGCTATATGCAGTTTTGAAAGCACTAAAAAGGTTGAAAAAGAAGAGAGGGACAATTTTTACAGATTCCAAATATGCCTTTGGGGTAGTTCACACCTTTGGAAAGATATGGGAAGAAAGGGGTTTAACCAGTACCCGAGGACAAGGGTTGGTTCATGAGGAATTAATAAAACAAATCCTAGAGGCTATTTGGGGACCAGAAGCAATCTCAGTAGTACATGTCAAAGGACACCAGGTGGGGACGCAATTTCGAACAAGGGGAAATAATTTGGCTGATACAGAAGCTAAGAAAGCAGCACCGTTAGTGATCAATATCCCAGAAATTAGGGGGGATGAAACCCAGGAATATCCCTCATGACCCACCTCAAAGGAGATTGAAGGGTATAAAACATTAGGAGGCAAGTGGAAAGAAGGTAAATGGAAGCTGCCTGATGGAAGGGAATTATTATCAAAAGATTATACAAGGAAGGTTTTAAATAGGCTTCATCAACAGACCCATTGGGGAGCACAGGTGCTTGCCAAGCAGTTTTTGAAATTTTTTTGATGTAAGGGAATTTATGAGTTAACTAAACAGGAGGTACGAGGGTGTATGACATGCCAGAAGGTAAACTGGGCCAAAGCATGGCAAACCCCATTAGGAGGCCATCCTTTAGCATATCAACCATTTGAAAAGATTCAGATAGATTTCACTGAACTACCTGAAGTGAGGAAGTATAAATACTTGTTGGTAATGGTGGATCAATTAACACATTGGGTAGAAACCTTTCCCAGTACTAGGGCTACAGCCCAGACAGTGTCAAAAAAACTGTTAGAAGAGATTATACCTCGATATGGTATAATGGACTATATAGATTCAGATCAAGGGACGCATTTCACTTCAAAAATCATTAAGCAATTGGCTGACGCTTTAGGCATCTGCTGGGAATACCACACCCCGTGGCATCCTCAGAGTTCAGGATGAGTAGAGAGGATGAATCAGACCTTAAAAGCCCAGTTATCAAAACTAATGTTAGAAACTAAAATGTCGTGGGTTAAGTGCCTGCCTCTAGCCCTGCTAAACATAAGGACTATGCCACACTCTGAAAATGGGCTGTCACCCTTTGAAATGCTTTATGGGATGCCATACGAACATGGGATGCTAGTGGGAGATCCAAAGCTGGATGACGGCCAAATTCAGCCTTATTTAGTAGCGATTAATAAGAATCTGCAAGAGTTAAGAAAGAAAGCAAAGCACCCCTTTAGGGTTTGCAATACATAAAATACAACCAGGAGATGAGGTATTGATTCAAACTTGGAGAGAAGTTTCCCTCGCGCCTCATTGGGAGGGTCCTTTCCTTGTGCTTCTAACCACAGATACAGCAGTACAAACGTCTGAAAAAGGCTGGACACATGCTTCCCAGGTTAAGAAGATTGAATGCCAGAAGAAGACACCTGAATGGAAAGTGATATCTCCCCCAGGAAGCCTGAAGATAAGACTGCACCGGCATACTAAATGACTGAAGGGGATAAGATAAGTTGCTCAGTACCTGGGTGCAAGTGTTATCCATTAATTCATTTTGAGTGCTACTATTGTAAAGAAATCTGGGTTATACACTGTAGGCGAAGATATAAACCTAAAGGGCTTTGTCCAACTTGTTGGGAGGAAGAAACTGTTGCTTTGTTCTTTTCTCTCTCCGACTTCCTTGTTTTCGCCCGGCTCCTCTTTCCCGGGGCGCTGGCCAGGCGCTTCTGGGATCAGCCGGAGAGAAGCAACAAACACCTTTGTGGGTTCGTTTGATACAGACAGAGCTGTTTAGAGAGTGCGATCAAGACCGGGATAAAGAGACTCAAGAGATTGGACACTTGTTGTGCAGTCCAAAGTAGGTTGTATTTGCTCGAACGCTGCACATACAAGTGAAAATGATCAGGGGTCCAGACACAGGTTATATAGGGGAAAATAAGAGATAAGGTGAAACCAATAGAACAATGCCCAGTGTGAATACATTATAGGTAAAATCCAATGGGAATAACTCCAGGGGGAAGGATAAATACACGTAAAAATACAGAATAGAAACTCCAGCTTTAGGTTTAGGAAACAGAAACTCCCATCTCAAATTCACAAAGCCTTTTTGCTCCATTTGCGTAGCTGCACACTGCAACATCTCCCACTTTTTGGTTTAATAAAATGAACGGAGCTTTGGGGGAAGGAGAAACTGCGGCTATCAAAATGCAGTGTTGTTTTGTTTTCCATCTTCCCACCATTCTCCTCCTGTGGTGGCAGCAGCAACTACAACAGGTGTGGAGGCTGCAAACTTGGAGGAAGCAATGCTAAAAATGATTCACTTGAGAATCCCAAATAATATCAAAACTAAAAAGATTGCAACTACAAAATAACAAATGTCCTTTAGAAGGGACAACACCCACCCAGAAAGATCCCAGCCCTTAAACATGCCCTTGAACCAGTCCTCATTCTCCTGCTTTTCTGGAGCCAAATGAGGAGCAGGAATGTAGGAATTGACATCCTGCTAGTTTGAAAGGAAAATGAAATCTTACAACAGGGTAAACTAACTATAAAAATTCTGCCAGTATAAAGGAAAAACAGGAATTAGAGTTCTCCTCCTCCCTTGCGGCGTTTCCTGTTTGACGCAACTGCGTCATCTGTGGGGTCTCCAACAACCCCCTGACCCACCCCATTTGTATCATCACGCAGGGTAGGTCTGCGCTCCCCAATTAGTTTTTTTGCTGGTTGGAGAATTCTCCCCCCCCTCCCTCCCCCGCTGAGGAGGCGCTGTCCCCCGAAAGGGGCACTGGCTGATGAAATGGCCTTCCTCATTGCAGTAATAACACCTGTGTTTGGCAGGAGGAGAACTCGATGTTGGGGTTTCTGGGGTTGCTGATGTGGGAGCAACCACTTTTTCCTGAGGACTTTCCACCAAGTCCTCTGCCATCAGGGTGGCTTTTCTTGTGCACTCCTCGATGAGCCGATCCAGCGTAGGTGGAGGAGACGCTGGAAGAGCCATGATGACTCGCTGACAGGCATCATTTGCATTTGTGGTGACAATTTCAAACGTGATTTCGTCTCGTGCTTCTTGCCCTTCCACCTTTTTCTCGACCGTGTCTCTCACTCGATCAACAAAATCCATGAATGGCTCTGAAACAGATTGCTTGAGAGCAATATAAGGTATTATAGGTTCTTTTGAGGGCATACTAAGAAATGCCCGTTCTGCTGCGTCTTTTGTGAGATCTAACACTGGTTTTGGAATCCCTGCTGCCTGCTTTTGGGCTTGATTCCAGTCCCCTCACCCACAAGATGTTCGAGGGTGATCTCATCATCCTCTATATCTGTTGCATAATCGGGACACTGCAAAATTCCTGGAAGAAGGTCTCCTGCAAACCTTTTCCAAGTTCTTTCCCACATTCTGTATTCTGATGGAGGGAGCAAGCAACTAAACAAGCGCTTTAGATCAGCGGGAACTAAGGTGTTAGAATTGAAAGTTGCTTTTAACATGCTCTTAAAGAATTCGCTTTTTTGCCCAAATTCACATTTTGTTTTGCAGAGTTCCTTTATGCTTTCGTATGAAAGTGGTTCCCATCTGGGGTTTTGCCCTCTCGCGTTGTACAACACTGGCGCGAGAAACAAGGAATTTGAATCCTTGCCTGCTTTCTGTTTCCTGGCTTCGGCTTCCCCGCCTTTCCCTTCGCCATGGGAACCAGAGGCCGGAGCTTGGGAAACAGGAGGAGCGGGGGCAGGGTCCAGAGGCCCGGGGGTGGAGGTTTGTGTGGGAGTGGCTGAGGTTGGTGATGCCGTGTGGAGCGGGGCGGGATCGGGTGATGGAACCTCGAGGGGTGGAGCTGAAGGAACCACCTGGAGGGGTGGTGCTGTGGGTGGAGGCCTGCAATAGCACTTGGGAGGGGTTTCGTCTGCCGCAAGAGAGGAGGAGGAGGGGTCAGGACAAAGGGAAGGAGAGTCAGGGACTGGTGTGGAGGGGGGGGTACCTGGGAAGGAGGAGTTCCCGCCGCGCTTCTTTGTCCATCTTGTGATGAGACAAAGATCTCCGCCATGCGTCCGCCGCCATCTTGTGGCGATCCGTCCTGTGGGGGTTGAGGGAAGGGGTTAGAAGGAGTACAGCATTTTTGGGAACAGCCACAACTGTGAAAAGAATCAGAAGAAGGTTTAGGAAGAGAAGTTTCAACAGAGCGATTAGCATTTTCAGACCGTGGAGGTCAGGGAGACGGGGGGAATAAAGCAGATGGGCTCTTTTCAGTTTCCCGCGTTTCCCGACTGTCTGCGCCCTCTTTAACAATGTCATAAACTAACAAAAAGATCCTCATGAAACCCTTTTTCACTGAAGGATCCCCCTTCTTGGTGCTTTCCGTTAAAACTGTGCCAACCCCCTTCCAAAACACTTTCTGCCTCACATCCTGAGCTGAGACGTTTGGAAACTTTAAAATCAACCTCTTTATAAACTTTTTCACAAAACTTTTAGAAAAACTTTCTCTTGACTCTGTCAGGGTTACTTTTACTTGGTAATAAATCTCTTTCTGCTGCGTGGACAATTTCCCACCCATGTTGCCCACCAGCAAGCCTCACCTGCCTGCTGCTGAAAAAACAAAGAAAAAAAGCCTAAAAAAGTCTAAAACCCAACGGTGGCACCCCGCACGCAGCGCGCTCACATGCCCTTTCCCTCCGTGGGAACGGGAGTTCCTCCACCAAGATCCACTAACCGGGGCCCTCCCGCATTAGTATTGAATCTTACCGAACCATCGACTCCTAGAAAACAAAAAACAACAGCCGTTCCCGGTCTGAAGTCGTCTCCTGGGGTGTGCAGAAGCTGCGTCTTCACTCCGCTGGAAACCCGGATCCAGGCAGGAGCCAGAAAAGTTTCTCAGCGGCGATAGTGCTGCGGGGCTGAGTGGAAGGAGCGGAAACCCCCTCGGGCTCACCATGGTCCAAGAGGCTTTTCCCGCCGGGTGGACTCTGGCGCTGACGGCTCAATGGTGGCAGCGTCAGCAGCCGTGTCTCCCGCAGTGACGGCAGTGGAAATCAGCGTCTGGAAAAGCCCCAAACCGGAGCGCTATCTGTCGCATTTTAAAAACAGCTCGCGCATCAAAGCCACGCGTTCGGGCGCCACTTGTTGCTTTATTCTTTTCTCTCTCCGACTTCCTTGTTTTCGCCCGGCTCCTCTTTCCCGGGGCACTGGCCAGGCGCTTCCAGGATCAGCTGGAGAGAAGCAACAAACACCTTTGTGGGTTCGTTTGATACAGACAGAGCTGTTTAGAGAGCGCGATCAAGACCGGGATAAAGAGACTCAAGAGATTGGACACTTGTTGTGCAGTCCAAAGTAGGTTGTATTTGCTCGAACGCTGCACATACAAGTGAAAATGATCAGGGGTCCAGACACAGGTTATATAGGGGAAAATAAGAGATAAGGTGAAACCAACAGAACAATGCCCAGTGTGAATACATTATAGGTAAAATCCAATGGGAATAACTCCAGGGGGAAGGATGAATACACGTAAAAATACAGAATAGAAACTCCAGCTTTAGGTTTAGGAAACAGAAACTCCCATCTCAAATTCACAAAGCCCTTTTGCTCCGTTTGCGTAGCTGCACACTGCAACAGAAACCACTCTAACCACCCATTCCTTAGTGGTTGCTACTAACATAGGCGTATTGGAATTAGAATCCCCAGAGTGTTATCGGTTGTTTCAAGAGGGAGTAAAGGGCAAATTAGGATCGAAGGCACAAGTCCTCACAATTGAGTGTCAACAGTCAAAGTACCTTGTAGTGCCGATGCAGTCAGAATATCAAAGTGGGATGCTTTTAAGAGGAAGTATGCGGCTCGTTCCCCTCATGGGTCCCCTGAAAAATACTCCTGCTGCCAAGAAGATGAATTCCCTCGCCGCAGATGGCAACCCTGTGGGTGTAGGCAGAGGAAGAGGGGTACAATTGTGGGGATGGTTCTGAGTCAAATGGTAAGCAGGATGACCAGTCTGCTCACCAAAAATTACCTCAATATTGAGAAGCAAAGCCCAGTCCAAGACTGCAGGCAGTGCTTTAAGATCACTCGAAGGGGACAAATAGTTACAAAAACCTTGATATACCATACCCACTATGACTGCAAAATTGGCAATGAAAAAGGAAACTGCGTATATAATAACACTCGATATAAAATGTGCCAATTAGAAGGGGAAATAGTCTGCCATGACCCGAAGATGACACCTAGGGTTTGGTGGTTAGAAGTATGGTCTGTGCAGGAAAGTAAAAAAGTAGTAACCCATGTGTTACACAAATGAGCTGCTGAACCTATGATTCCCATCTGTAACGACTGCAGCCATACCGTATGGATCGGAGAAAGGGTGGAACTAACATTTTTAGCATACTCCCAGGTTGATGCAGCATGTTATGATCGCAGCCAATTAAAAATGTGCACTATGAAGGGAAAGGTATATTGGGTTGGAGAAAATTCAAAACATGGAGAGGTAGCTTATGAACAAGTTTGCTTGCGATACGGCAGAACCTTTTGTTTTGCAAGGGATGAAGAAGATATAGATCCGGAGAGTAGAATGAAGCAAATAGCTCAATAATTAAGAAAACAGGAATCAGAAGCAAGAAAAAAAAAAAGAATAGAGCAGGAAAAGTTAAAAGCATTAAGTGAACAATATGAGCAGTTAGAACAACAGTATAACAACTGGGGCCTACTCACCTCAAATAAGAATTTGTTTGTAGACCTGATGCAGGAAATCGTGACAGAATTAGGGTTATCTAATTGTTGGATTTGTGGAGGCCTAAAATCAGCTGAGAAATGGCCATGGAAGGGTGAAGGTTTAACTCCAGAACAACTTCTAAAATGGAATCGCACTCAAATTTCTAGAACATTGAAACGACCTGAAGGGTGGGTTTTAGATTGCAGAGTAATTGGTACAGTTTGTATTAGCCGAAAAGGGAAAAGATATACCGAGATTGTGGGATATACTCCTTGTATGTCTACTTTAGTAATGAATTCAAATGATAGCACCAAGACCTGGCAGCTGGAGGCTTCCACTGGATTTTGGAGTAGAACTAGAGAAACAAATTGTGAATGGAATAGCCAAATTGGATTATGTTGGCATAAAAGCCCTGGAGCTAACCCTTACCAATCCTTAGACATCATAAAAGATTACTGGGAAAAACCAGGACCTGTAAACGACCCATGGAAAGCTCCTAATGGAATATACTGGATTTGCGAAGAAAAAGCTTACAGCGAACTACCCCATAGGTGGAAAGGATCCTGCACTTTAAGAATGATAAGGCCCTCCTTCTTTGTGCTACCAAGGTCTGAGAGTAATCTGTTAGGGGCACCACTATATGAAACCCTAGACAGAGAAAAGAGAGAATTAAAACTTGAATTTCCAAGAGCGGGAGGGGATCAAAAATGGAGAGAAGACGAATGGCCTGCAGAAAGGATAATAGCGTACTATGGTCTGGCAACTTGGGCTCAATATGGGAGCTGGGGATATAGGACCCCAATTTACTTACTGAATTTATTAAGACTCCAGGCAGTAGTAGAAGTCGTGTCAAATTATACCTCTGATGCTCTAGAATTATTAGCCAAACAGCACTCCCAAGTGCGAGCATTTGTATACCAGAACCAAATAGCTCTGGATTACTTGTTAGCCAAAGAAGGAGGGGTTTGTGGAAAATTTAATGAGTCTAAATGCTGTGTAGAAATTGATGACTACAGGGAAACTATCAAAAATCTTGCTGCAGAGATTAAGAAAGTAGTGCATGTATCAGTCCAAAGTGGAATTCCATCCTCCAAGCATCATGGTGGGATCAATTGTTAGGAGGAGGAGCTTGGTGGAAGAAGGTGGGGTTTTGAATATTAAGTTCAATAGCTGGATTACTGTTTTTACCCTGTCTAATATTGTGTTTCATCCAGTTAATCCACTCTGTTGTCCAAAGTATGCAAATAGCAGCAATGCCAGTAGATCGTGAATCAGTGGAAGTGCCCAAGTTATCTAAAATAATGAAACTAAGAGAAGAAGATGGAAAAAGTAGAGCTGCTAAAGCTTTAGCTAGGTTTGAAGCCCAGATAAGTTAGGCCAAGGATAATTATGAAATGTGTAAAGCACAGGTACCATGGGATAGCTACAAAGATGAGTTGTAGCAGACATAGAAAGCGTGTGGAGTTTTTTTTACAAATATCTTGTGTATTAAGAAGCCATTGCAAACCTTAAGCTACCTCGTAATAAAATTAGGATTCTAAGATACACGCAGTAGTAGATATTTAAAATGATGAAAAGTAGAATAACCTATTGCATAAAAGATTTGTTAATTTTAAGAAATGTAGTTGTTAGATTTTATAAATGTTAGAAATTAAATTGAAAATGTGTAATGAACAAGCCTAAGTGAAACTTGCCACAAAAAGCACGAATTAATAAATTAATATAAAAAGGGAGTGATTGTAATATATGATTTAGAATAAATTCGTGCTCAGGACTAAAAAAAAAATACATTATCCTTTTAAATGGAACCAAGTGACGGGAAAGAACAATATACACAGGATGAATTCCTGTCTCAAAAGATGGTTATTCTGAAGGATTATTCTGTCTAGAAGATATTAATTGAGCAATAAGATGAATATTCGTCACCAGAACAAGATATTCGAGGGGATTACTGTCTAACAGGATTTCAGCAATCAGAGTATTCCGGGAAAACCTCTGTTTAGAAGGACCACAAGAAAAGAACATGCAGTAATATGTGAAAAAGGACAAAAGGAAACAGGAGGATCCCCCCCCCGCCCCCCCAGAATCCCACTGTAATGTGTATTTTGGATAATTTGTGCTTGTGAGAAATAGATGTATGAAATATGTTATATTGGTAAGAAATATTCCTGTAAGTTTTCTTAAGCACTCAAAGCCGGGGAGGGAAGGTTGCTTCACAGCATTTCGAAACCACAGCTGGCAGCAGGGAGAAAAGGACCTAATTTGCAAACGAATGGACATGGCCGGCTCGGGGATGGGTGCTTTTCCAAGGTGATCCGAGGAACACCCAGGCAATGAATACTTGATAAATATCTCAGGTTGAGATAGCCAGAGCCATCAAGAAGACGCATCTCAATGTCAAGTTCCAGTAACTCTCTGATTGGCATACAGCACATACAGCACATAGTTTTGTTCAGCTCAGTTGTAGATAAAAGAAGCCACATGAATATGTAAGACTCTGAAAAGAAGAAAAGGAACTCTGCCTCAGGCAGAATAGACAGTATAAGAACTGCTCGGACAGGACGGTCCGTGTGAACATAGGAGACCCTTTGCTGTAGAGGTCAGACCTGTGTCTCAACCAGCGCTGATCCCCAGGCTCGTCACTGTTTTTTAATTGTGGCTATCTTAGACCAAATCTTGGTTGCAAAATAAAAATCTATTTTATTAATTTTTAATTTGGCTTGATCAATTTTTATCTATAACACCGCTAAGTCTGGAAACAGTATAAAAAAGACCCTGTGAAACCAGTACCCCGTGAACTGCCAGGGTATAGAGCTGCATAGTCTGGACCCAGTTCACCCAGCACCGATCGCCTGGCTCGGCACTGATTTACTTGTGGCTTTTCCAATTTTACTTTGATTTGATTTGATGTAATAAATTCCTTTAATTATTAAATTGACTAATTCATTTATAACAAAAGTAACCTCAGACGCACTAAATCGGTGAATTTTGCCAGTGCAGTTGAAAAAAGCTGAGTTGAATCCATTCGCTGTGAGGACAAAAGATCACGTGGCCAGCGCCATGTTTCGGAGCTGCCAAGCTCTGCCTTTCGTGTTCCATCTTCTGACTCCCAGGATTCCCTTTCCGATATGTCACTAAGCTCCTGCCCATCAGAAGCAGGACACTCCCCTTTTGTGGGCCAAGCCTGGTTTGCCTCCCTGCCCCTACTCCCCGCCCACACCCCGTGGTGGCACGCCCTCACCCTGCCTCCTGTGGGAACCAAATGTGACCTCCAGGAAGTGACCTCATCCAAAATGGCAGCACCCATATTGGGAGACCCCCCCGCTTTCGAACAGATATTCCCACACCCCCCGGGGTAGCCCCCCAAAATCTGAGGACGAGTTTTATACATCAGGAGGCACAGATACCTGGCAGAAGATAAGAAGGGACGCAGCCCAGGACGGAGAATGATAAATTGCCTCTAAGATATCAGTGTTTCCAGTCCGATATAATGTCGGGGGTGTGGGAGGACCACAGTGGGAACAAATAAGATTTGCAGAAATAAAAGAGATAAGCAAAGCAGCTAGGTCATGTGGAAGAGAATCAGCATATTTCCGAGGTCTATTACAAGCCACCTTTTCAACCATATATACCCCTCATGACCTAAGGCAGCTTTGTACTTCTTTGCTGTCTCCGACAGAGTATTCTTTGTGGGAACTGGCATGGAAATGTTTACTAAATTACCTTTTAATAGGTTATGCAAGAACTCAAACCACTGCAAATATAACTCTAGACCAGCTTGCTGGGGAAGACCCACAAAGACAAGCAAGGGCTCTTAATAGACCAATCCTTCAAAATATTAAGGAAGCAGCAAGGATTGCCCTGCTCCAGGTGCCTGACGGGAATAAACCAGAATTAGACTTCACAGAAATTATTAAATTTGCAAGCTATTAAAACGGCTTGCAATTTCTAATGTGAATCCAAGCTGCAAAAACATATTACGTGCATTGCCACAAGACCCTGAGCCCACCTTAACACAGCTAGTGGACGCTTGCAACTGCCTGGGTACCCCTGAACATGCAGCAGCAATGAAGGCAGAGGTGCTAGCTAATGCCATCATAACTGCACAGGAAAACACCCTAAAGCAGCAGGAAAAAGCTGTAGAAATTCAAACACAAACCCTAGCAGAGGCTCTAACAGCATTTAAAGGGGCAATTGAAAACCAACAGATTCCAAAGGATACATGCTATTCGTGTGGCCAGAGAGGGCATTTTAAGAGAGAGCGTCCTATACTACAAAGGAGACCACCTCCAAAAAACAGTGGATACAGATGTCCCTGTCAAAATACTAACAGTTTTTGCCCAGCACAGGATTGTCCATGCCATCTTCCAGGAAACTTGCAGCTGAGCACGGTTCAGTGGTGTGTGAGGACACAAGAACCACTGTACCACAGGCCAGAAACCACCACAGGCTACGAAGCACAAAACTGCAGCAGATCTTTGCAGGACTACTGAGCACAATGTCCCCAGGTACCAGATTGGAGCTGTCTACAGCCCAACCAGTAATGCTAACAAATCACATTCCTGACACAATATCCACAGGACAGCTGGGCCCTGAACCACAACCATGTCAGCTCTTAATAGTGGGAGTGAACAGATCTCGTGCAGAAGGTTTCTATATCATTGCAACTGTGTTATCTGTTACCTGTTCACAGGAAATCACTGTATTCGCTTTATGTCCAGACCCTCCTTGTTTTCTACCTGAAGGACTAACCATACCACAAGCTTTTCTCCTACCAGAGTCACAGAGCAATACATCCCTCATTGCTTGGACCAGGCACATCAGCCGCAGGCAGCCTCAACTCACCTGTGTCCTGAAGCATCTTGGGGAAACCATCACCCTCGTTGGCCTGATAGATACTGGAGCTGGCATCACTCTGATATCGAAATGGCCACAGGACTGGACCATCGCACCCACGCTGGACCAACTGGCAGGTATTGGTGGACACTGTTAAAGCTTTCATAGCTTGCACTCTGTCACATTTGAGGGACCTGAACGTTGTGTTGCCACCACAAAACCATTCATAGTAGGAGCTGATATAGTTCTTTGGGGAAGAGACATTCTCTCCCAATGGGGTCTGAGAATAGAAACCGATTTCTAACAAGGGCTGTGCATGGACACAGTACTCTAAAATTCACATGGACATCCAATACACCTGTCTGGGTCAGCCAATGGCCCTTACCAGAAGAGAAACTTGCTGTATTAGAGCAAATGGTACAGGAACAGTTAAATAAAGGTCACTTAACTCCAACTACCAGCCCCTGGAACACTCCAGTTTTCATCGTTAAAAAGCCAAACAGTGGGAAATGGAGGTTATTGCAGGATCTCAGAAAAGTTAACGAAGTGATTCAAGAAATGGGTTCTTTACAACCAGGTTTACCTTCTCCTGTTATGATTCCAAAGGATTGGAAGTTAACTGTCATTGATTTAAAAGACTGTTTTTTCAATATTCGTTTGCATCCAGATGACACACCACGATTTACCTTTTCCATCCCATCAATAAATCAGCAAGCTCCTTTAAAAAGCTACCATTGGCTCGTACTTCCTCAAAGTATGCTCAATTCTCCGAGTATATGCCAGTGGTATGTAGCAAAAGTACTTTCCTCAGTTCATGTACAATACCTAAATTCCCTCATCTTGCATTATATGGACAATATTTTAGTAGCAGCAAAGGACCAAGCATCAATGCAGGAGACAACAGATCAGGTCATCTCAGCAGTGGAGAAAGCAGGACTCACAGTAGCAAAGGAGAAAATACAGACACTTCCTCCCTGGAAATATTTAGGATACAGAATCACTGAGCAAACCGTAACGCTGCAACCACTCCAACTAAAGAGAAATCCAAAAACACTGAATGAAGTGCAGCAGCTAGTAGGGACTCTGAACTGGCTTCGTCCACTGCTAGGCATCTCAAACCAGGACTTAGCCCCTCTGTCCGATCTATTGAAGGGAGACACAGCTTTAAACTCACCATGAGAATTCAGCAAAGAAGCCCAAAGTGCTTTAGATAAAGTGATGCAAGCCATCCAATCATGCCAGGCTCATCAATATAATCCTAACTTGTCTTTTTTGTTTGCAGTTTTAGGGGAGAGTCGACTGTAGCAGGCAGAGGCCCTGCAAGGCCTCCATGGCGGTCACTCGCCTAAGATAAGAAATGCATAAGTCATGATGAGTGGACCAAAGCAGCCCATCTTCCGCCCTCGGACCCTTGTTATCTCTCTGTAAGGCTATAGGTTGTATTCTCCTCAACCCTGGCCATTGGACAATTTCCAACACCCCAGAACCCTACATAAACCCCATCTCTGCCCAATTCGGCAGAACTATCACTGGAAACCTTCGCAGGAGCTGCCAATAAAGACACCCATGCGGAACTCCATACAGACTTCTCCCTGCGTCTGCCGAGGCACATAGTGAGCAATGAGCTGAAATCACTAAGAAATGAATTCACTAGAGCTGAAATCACTCCAGAGTTGCTCACTAGGTCGCCTGCGGCTGGGAGCTAGCCCGCGGGCCCAGACACGCTGTGTCTCATCAGCACAGCGCTATCCGGGACACCTATGGCGGCAGCTGCCCGGGGGGCCGGACGGACCCCTGGGACCCCAGGCCGCCATAGTCCACAGCTTCACGGTCTAATATTCCAGTGGGATCTTGAGAAGAAGGACCATCTGATAATCTTAGAATGGGTTTTCCTGTCTCGTCAGCTGGGTAAAACTGTAACAACTTGCCCTGAAATTATATAATAATTAATTATAAAGGCTAGATCCCGAATGTTTTCCCTTTCAGGAAAGGATTTTGCAGAAATCTTTCTACCTTTCACATCCATCTATTTGGAATCGTTAATTCAAAAATCAGAGGTTATGCAATTTGCCCTAGAAAATTTTACAGGGAAAATATCAGTCAAATGTCCAAAACATGAGCTACTAATTTCATCTCTAAAATTAATTCATAAGCCCTTAAGAAGTAATGCACCCCTAGATGCTGAAACAGAGTGGAAATTTAACAGGGTAGAAATCCATTTGGATTTAGGTGAAATGTGCTGCTTTGAATGATTTGTAGCTTGCTAGCATAGGTAAAATATGCTGTTTTGTCTGCTAGCTCTGCTGTTCTTGTAAAAACTGCCTCAGCCAAGGAGAAAGAATGCGAATCTCCAAGCTGAAGAGATAAGACAGGCCCCTTGAACTTTGAAACTAAGACCAAAAAATCCAAAGCTGAGTCTGCAAGAGATGAACAAAGTGACCAGGGAGTTCTCTGTACAAGGACTGTTCTCTGTACAAGGACTAATTGCAAGCTGTAACACAAAACCAGTAAAATGAATATTCATGAACCTATTGTGAAATTCTATGCATATGTACTAGAAGCAAGAATAAAAAAGGATCGGGAGTTCTCAGGGGCATGCATGTCTTTTGAAGGGGAATGATCCCCACATGCATCCAGAGCTGCAATAAACATACCAGCTTTACAACTTTTACAAAGTTGTGAGATTGAATTTTTTTATCTGCAATTCAATGCAATCACATTTTTTACAGACGGTTCAGGGAAGACAAAAAAAAATCTGTGATTGCTTGGCAAAATCCAGAGACAAAAAAATGGGAATCAGATATTGAAGAAGTGTCAGAGTCCAGGAATCCCTCTGGCTGCCCTGGCTGTCTCAAGACCCTCGCAGGGGTCTCAGAGACCCTGGCATGAAGTCAAAAAACACCTGTGGCAAACTGCCAACTCTGTATGGGGGATTACAAGTCACAAGGGTTTTAGTATTGTGATATTTGAACTAACACAGGGTGGAAAAGTAGAATTTTGGGATTTTAAGATAAGGGGTTCAGGGAACAAGACGGAGGGATTTGGGCGTGTCCTGACCGTCTTCTTGTTCTTCTTGTCCTCCATGTCTTGCTGTCATAGTGACACTTTTCTATTGGTTTAAGGTAGGGACACACTGTCCAACATAAATGTTAGGTGTTGGTAATAAATTGTAAACATAGTATACGTAACTCTTGATATAAAAGGTAAACACCGCCCGACAGGGCAGAGCAGAATGCCATGGCCGCCTTGTTGAGAGGACCTTGGCAGGTCAGAGAGAAAATACTGTAGATTAGAAATAATAAACAACCTTGAAAAAGCAACTGGAAGCATTCCAAAACCTCTTCTTTGGTGACGTTTGGACTAAGGAAGCAAAGACTCTTTTTGGATCTCTCTTGGGGTCACAGGAACCCCAAGAGAGAAGAAATCCACAAAGAAGTAGATGGCTCTTCACAAATAATAGAGTTAATGGCAGTCATGCGGGCCTTTTCTAAATTCACTTTTAATTTAGTAACAGATTCATTCTATGTTGCAGGTGTAGTAGACAAAGCAGAAGGGTGTCTGCTAAAAGAGGTTTCCAATGACCAGATATACGGTTTGTTCAAGAAATTAATCTTCCTTCTTTCAATTTGACAGGAATCTTACTTCGTAATACACATTCGTTCACATTCTGTGCTCCCAGGTTTCCTAGCAGAAGGCAATGCCATGGCTGATCTTTTAGCCATGTCAATACAGAATACACTTCCCAATGTTACCGAACAAGCCAGAATGAGCCATGCTTTCTATCATCAAAATGCACCTGCCTTAGTTAGAATGTTTAAAATCTCTCAGAATCAGGCTAAAGCAATTGTTCAATCATGTCCAGATTGCCAAAAATTAGCGATACCAGCAATAGCAACAGGGGTTAACCCTCGAGGCTTAAATAGCCTGCAGATGTGGCAAACTGACATAACTCAGTCATTTGAACGGTTCAAACATATACACTTATCAATAGATACGTTCTCAGGAGCAATCTTCGCTTCTGCACATCAAGGAGAAAAGAGGAGAAATGTAAATAAACATTTCTTACAAGCATTTGCATTCCTAGGCATTCCTCAAGAAGTTAAAACAGACAATGGACCAGCCTACACTTCTGTGCCGAGGTGTTGATTGGTAATGATCCAGACTCTATTACCTCCCAGCTTGTGGTAACCGCATACCCAGCATGCCTTTTTCCGCTGATGATGTAGCTGCTTCCATCAGTAAACCAGGTCTCAGTGTCCTTGAGAGGGGTGTACTTCAGATCTGGGTGACTGGAGTAGGAAGCTTTGATAGTCTCCAGGCAGTTATGGATCACCAGTTCTTCCATACTACCACTGAGGAAAGAAGCTGGGTTCACAATGTTAGTTACCACAATTTCTACATCATCTTGTTCCAACCATTATGGCTTGGTATTTCAAGAATCTCTGTGGGGAGAGCCAATGTCCCCCCTTTACTTCCAGCACGGCAGACACTGTGTGGGACACTAGCACAGTCATCTTCTGGCCCAGGGTGAACTTGCATGCTTCCTGGATGTTCACTGCCACTGCCGCAACAGCTCTGAGGCATCCTGGCCATCCCTTAGCCGCTGCATCCAGCTGCTTAGAGAGGTAAGCGACTGCCCTGCGGTACGGGCCCAGATCTTGTGCTAGTATTCCCAAAGCAATTCCCTGCTTTTTGTGAGAAAACAAGAAGAATGGTTTACTCACATCTGGAAGCCCCAGGACTGGAGCTGACATGAGGGCCTTCTTCAGTTGGCCGAAGGCTCGTGTTGCTTCTTTTGTCCATTGGAGGTCTCTGTTTCCTTCCGTAATCAAGGCATATAGGGGTTTGACTAACAGTCTCTAATTATAAACCCACAGCCTGCACCACTCGGTCATGACTAAAAAGGTTCTCAGTTCTTTTACTGTCTGGGGTCTGGCATATTGCTTCCTTGCGATCCTAAAGTTCTTTGTCCAGCACTAACCTCGTAGTCCAAATAAACAACTGTTTGCTTCACCATTTGGGCTTTCTTTTGGGATACTCGATACCCTTGTAGGCCCAAAAAGTTTAAGAGGCTTACCATCCACTCCATACATGCCTCTTGAGTTTTGGTAGCTACCAGGAGGTTGTCCACATATGGTAACAGCTGTCCTTCTTCTGATGGATCTTCCCAGGATTCCAGATCTTTTGCTAATTGTTCTCCAAATATCGTAGGGGACTTCTTGAACCCTTGAGGCAGAACTGACCATGTGAGCTGGGTTTTGTGTCCAGTTTTGGGGTTTTCCCACTCAAATGCAAAAATTTTCTGGCTGGCCTCATGGACAGGAAGGCAAAAGAGAGCATCCTTCAAATCTAAAATGGTAAACCATGTTCGTTCAGATGTTAAACAAGTTAACAGAGTGTAGGGGTTGGCAACCACTGGGTACAAATCCTCAGTTATCTTATTAACAGCTCTTAAATCTTGTACTACTCGGTATGATCCATCAGGCTTTTTAACAGGTAAAATAGGAGTATTGAACTCAGACTGACACTCTTTTAATAGCCCTATCGGTAAAAAGTGTTCGATTACTGGGCTAATCCCTTCTCTGTCTTCCTTTCTCAAAGGGTACTGCTTGACCCTAACTGGTTGTTTTCCTTCTTTAAGCCTAATTTGCACTAGGGGCGCATTCTTTGCTCTCCCTGGTATGTTAGAAGCCCACATCCCAGGAAATACCTGATCCAGTATTTTCCAGCGAATCTCATCTTCACTTTCAAATTTAGCCTCATTGGTTATTAACATCAGGCTTAACAATTCCACATATTGTTAGTCCTTAACCTCCAAAGTAATCTCTCCATTTTTAAATATTATTTTTGCTTCTAATTGTTCTAATAAAACTCTACCCAAAAGTGCTGATGGAGGATTGGGCATATGTAAAAATTTATGAATTCCCCATTGTTTCGCAAGTTTATATTTTAATGGTCTACAAAAATAAGCTCTTTCAGATTGGCCAGTTGCCCCTTTTACCATGACATTATAATCTGTTATTGGTATTAAAGCTTTATTTAACACTGAATATGTTGCTCATGTGTCTATCAGAAATTCAATTTCCTTTTCCTTGTTCCCTAGTTTCATTGTAACCAGAGTGTCTCCTAGGGTAAGATCCTCTGGTCCACATCAGTCTTCCTTAACATGGGCAACCACTGCCCCCCTCTTTTTGATCTCCTCCTCTTTGTTCATTGCCTTTTCTTCGTTCTGGGCACTGGTTCTTCCAGTGTCCAACTCTCTTGCAGAATGCACATTGATCTCTCCTTAGCCGAGGTGGTCCCTTGTCACCCTTGCACCAAGAATGACACAAGAACAGATGAGACATGCAGCACAAAAAGGAAGAAAAGAAGGCTTTAATGGAAAGGAAACTTCAGCTTAAATAGACCAATACGATACATTCTATTCGATTAATTAGTTAATAAAAAACATCTTTCTCGCACATCGTCCTTGAGAGGAACAGAAAAGTAAGGTGGAAGAACACCACCTGAAGATTGTTTAGACTAACAAGCTATCACATTCCTACAACTCCCTAAAAATTCTCACAAGCCACTGTGAGAAACGATTGCCGTTTCTCTCTCCCTGACCAGGCTGGCATCCACAGTCCCTGAATTAGCACAGCTTAAGAGATATCAAGACTTTATAGTGAAAGGATTAGAATGAGCAATTCCTAAGACCACAAATTGGTCAGCCTTATATGCTGTTAAACAAGGTCCCTCTCAAACACCTTCTGCATTTTTAGATCACCTGCGGGACGCGATGCAGAGGTATACCACCCTGGACCTTGAATCAGATGAAGGAATACAACAACTAATAAATTTATTTTTAGGACAATCCACAGGAGATATTAGGCGGAAACTTCAGAAGATCCGGGGCCCAAACAGCCGAGACTTGGAGACTCTATTGGATGAAGCATGGAGAGTCTTTAATAATTGGGAGGAAGGATATAAACAAGGGATGAAGAAATTAGTAGCAGTAGTAAGGGAGGAAGGAAAGGAGAAGCATGAGCAAGACCCACCAAGACAAGGACCACCCCAACCGGGAAAAGATCAATGTGCATTTTGCAAGAAGTTTGGACACTGGAAAAACCAGTGCCCGGAACGAAGAAGGGGTGATGAACAGAGAAAAAGTGACTGGGGGGGGGGAGGAAGGGTGGTTGCTCATGTGAAGGAGGACTGAGGAGGACCGGAGGGCCCTGCCCTAGGGGACCCTCTGGTTATAGTTAAACTGGGGAATAAAGAAAAAGAAGTGGAATTTTTAGTGGACACAGGGGCAACATTTTCGGTGTTGAATAAGGCCCTAATAGCTCTAACAAATGATTATGTTATGGTAAAGGGGGCTACTGGTCAATCTGAAAGGGCTTATTTTTGCAAACCATTAAAGTATAAATTGGGAAAGCAATGGGGAATTCAACGATTTTTATATATGCCTAATGCTCCATCTGCACTTTTGGGCAGGGATCTGCTAGAGCAGCTGGATGCAAAAATAATATTTAAAAATGGAGAGATTAGCTTGGAGGTAAAGAACCAACAATACCTGGAGTTGTTAAGCCTAATGTTAATAACCAAGGAAATCAAACCTGTAAATGAAGAAGAGAAAAACTTCAAGAAAATAATGGATCAAGTATTCCCAGGGGTATGGGCTTTTAATATACCAGGGAGAGCAAAGAATGCATTACCTATACAAATCAAGCTTCAAGGAAGAGGAATGACCAGTGAGGGTTAAACAATACCCCCTGAAGAAAGAAGAGAAGGGATTAGCCCAATTATAGAAAACTTTTTGCAGATAGGACTGTTAAAAGAGTGTCAAACTGATTTTAATACTCCCATTTTGCCAGTAAAGAAGCCTTATGGGTCATGCAGGTTAGTACAAGACTTAAGGGCTGTTAACAGAATAACTGAAGACTTGTATCCAGTAGTTGCTAACCCTTATACCTTGTTAACTCATTTAACACCTGAACTAATCTGGTTTACTGTTTTAGATTTGAAGGACGCTTTCTTTTGCCTCCCTCTCCACAAAGCCAGCCAGAAAATTTTTGCATTTGAATGGGAGAACCCCAAAACTGGACGGAGGAATCAGCTCACATGGTGTGTACTACCACAGGGATACAAGAACTCCCCCACTATATTTGGGGAACAGCTTTCCAAGGACTTAGAGTCTTGGGAACCTCCACCAGGAGAAGGGCAGCTGCTCCAATATGTGGATGACCTCCTGATAGCCACCCAGACCCAGGAAACATGCGTGGACTGGACGGAAAGCCTCCTAAACTTTTTGGGCCTGCAAGGGTATCAAGTATCCCAGAAGAAAGCCCAGACAGTGAGGCAAACAGTCATTTACTTGGGTTATTAAGTGAGTGCTGGACAATGGACCTTGGGCCAAGATCGCAAAGAGGCAATATGCCAGACCCCGAGACCTCAGACAGTGAAAGAACTTAGAACCTTTCTAGGCATGACAGGTTGGTGCAGGCTATGGATTTATAACTATGGGTTGCTTGTTAAGCCTTTATATGCCCTGATCACAGAAGGGAACAGCGATCTCCAGTGGACAAGAGAAGCAACCCAAGCCTTCGACCAACTAAAGAAGGCCCTCATGTCAGCTCCAGCTTTAGGACTTCCAGATGTGAGTAAACCATTTTTCTTGTTTTCCCATGAAAAGCAAGGGATTGCCTTGGGAATATTAGCACAGAACTTGGGCCCGTATCGGAAAGCAGTGGCTTATCTCTCCAAACAGCTGGATACGGCAGCTAAAGGATGGCCAGGGTGTCTCAGAGCCGTTACAGCAGTAGCAGTGAACATCCAGGAAGCACGCAAATTCACCCTGGGCCAGAAGATGACTGTGCTAGTATCCCACACATTGTCTGCAGTCCTTGAGGCAAAAGGGGGACATTGGCTCTCTCCACAGAGCTTTCTGAAGTACCAAGCTGTACTAGTAGAACAAGATGATGTTGAAATTGTGGTAACTAACATTGTGAATCCAGCTTCCTTTCTCAGCGGGAGTATGGGAGAACCAGTGATCCATGACTGTCTGGAGATCATTGAAGCCACCTACTCCAGCCGCCCGGATCTGAAGGACATCCCACTCGAAGGTGCTGAGAAATAGTTTACTGATGGAAGCAGCTATGTCATCAGTGGAAAAAGGCATGCTGGATATGCGGTTACCACAAGCAGAGAGGTAATAGAGTCTAGACCCTTATCAGCAAACACCTCTGCACAGAAGGCTGAAATAATCGCCTTAACTCGAGCCTTAGAGCTGGCAAAAGGAAAGGAGATTAATATCTACACGGACTCAAGGTATGCATTCGGGGTGGTTCATGCACATGGAGCCATTTGGAGAGAGAGAGGACTATTGAATTCGCAAGGAAAGGATATTAAACATGCACAAGAGATATTGAGACTACTAGATGCAGTACAACTACCTGAGAAGGTAGCCATCATGCACATTAAGGCACACCAAAAAGTGAGCTCTGAATTAGAAGAAGGGAACATGCTAGCAGACAGAGAGGCAAAAGACGCAGCCAAAGGTGAGGTATTTGAGGAGACAGTGGAGGCAACATTGATCTCAGATGGAAAGATTTCTATTGAAGGTAAGCCAGTGTACAATAAAAAGGATAAGAAACTTATTAAGGCAGGAAAAGCAAATTATAATCAAGAAGGATGGGCTGTAACAGAGGAAGGGAGACTTATAGTGCCTTCCTATTTGTTGTGGTCATTAGTGCAGAAAGAACATGAAAAGACACATTGGGGAATAGATGCCCTGTATAACCATCTGAAAGGAAAAATTTTAGCTAGAAAACTACAGGGCACAGTTATACAAGTAACTCGTCAGTGTAGCCTTTGCCTCCGAACTAATCCTAAAAACATCCCAAAGCCTAAAGTTGGACAAATTGGGAAAGGTTGCGGACCTGGGCAGCAGTGGCAAATCAATTTCACAGAATTACCCAGGAAGGGGGAATATCGTTACCTCCTGGTATTGACTGATACCTTTTCAGGTTGGCCAGAAGCTTTTCCTACTAGGACAGCTAAAGCATGAGAAGTAACCAAAGCACTGTTGCAAGAAATAATACCAAGGTTTGGAGTTCCAGCCACCATATCCTCAGATAGAGGGCCGCATTTTATTTCCAAAATAGTGCAACAGATTAGCCACCACCTGGGGATAGACTGGGAGCTACATACCCCATATCATCCTCAATCAAGTGGCCAAGTGGAAAAGATGAATCATTTCATTAAACAACAAATTGTGAGATTGGGACAAGAGGCAAACCTACCTTGGCCCCAGGCTCTCCCATTAGCATTATTGCGAATCCGGATAAAACCAAGGACAAAAGAAAAACTGAGCCCCTTTGAAATAGTATATGGGAGGCCATATGCAGTTCAAGAAGGAACCACACCAACACAAGTAGGGGAGGAAACCCTACATAAGTATATGGTAGCCCTGAATAAACAACTGAGGGAAGTTGAAAAATATGTGGCTGGAGATCAAAACAGAGAATTAGATGGACCAGTACACAATGTACAACCTGGGGATTATGTATATGTTAAGTCTTTTGCAGAAAATACCTTGGAACCGCAGTGGGAAGGACCATTCCAGGTGCTCCTCACCACCTTTACTGCAATCAAGATCAAAGAACAGAAGGCCTGGATCCATCACTCCTGAGTGAAGAAAGCCCCTGAGGGAGTCTGGAAAGTGACACCAGGCAACAACGAACTGAAGCTGAAGCTCACCTGGAACAGCGAATAAATGGACCTATAGAAATCATGGACATAATGGAGAAGGTCGTAACTATTATAGCCACTGCTATAGTTGTAAGAGGAGCCAATACAATATCACGCAGGTAACAATGTAATTGGAATATACTGGTGCCAAGGAAGGGCCTACGATCCCCACTCTCATAAGGCCCTAAACGAGATTCTAAAGGTCACAAATGCACATTTGTGGGAAGGGAGAAATGTTTGGGGATGTAATTATGCATTTGTGCAAGATGGGTTCCATGAGGCTTATTATCCGCCCATGAAACTCATTTGGATTAGCCCTGAATGCTGTGACAAATGTTTGAGTAAATGTCCTGAGTTTAGGCTAAAACTAGATGGATGTGCAATAAGACGTATGATCTTGACTTTAACATCACTCAAGTATGTATTGATTATCATAAGAACAGGACTAGAACTACCCCACCAACACAAAAGAAAGCTGTCACTACCCAAAGACCAATTATCCCAGAAGTAGAAGAGCAGCCTATAGCTCCCACAATTACTAGAATTGGGCCGTATGCTATTAAGAAAACAGGAATCCAGAAACTGCTGGTCAATCCAGAATGGTCTCTGAAGCGAGTAGAAATGGGAATACAAGTAAATGCTTCGGACATCCGGCCAGAGTGTGCCCCATTTCTCAGAAATCCTTTCATGGACTGGACCACTTGGCTTCAAAAACGAATGCCCTCTAACTTTAAGAGTAAAAGGGATCTCACTGGGCTGCTAGGGACTGGACTGGGAGTGCTAAACACCATAGATTCAGAAGTATTGATGAATAAATTAACCACAGTGGGGAATGACTTGGTTAAATTACAGCAACCTTTACAGTCCTCCCTATTAGCACTAGGTGACAACCATTGGAAGTTATCCAAAGTATTACCAGAGTGGGAGAATACCGAAGAGCAAGACCATGAAGTAATAATTAATGCATTAGGCACAGCCAGTGAAAATGTTTCACTAGCTCTTGGGTGTACTCAAGCACAACTATGGATGCAGTCAGTAGCTGCTGCAGTTATCAGGGAAGGCGGAGAAGGACTATTCCCCGCTGAACTCCGTAAAATTGTTTGGGATACTGCATCCGATATAGAAAGGGAACTGCAAGCTTGTTGGACTTTGGTCAATTTTACTTATAACTCTATGACTAGTAAAGTAACAGCCTTTGTTTTAACAATACATAATGCATCAGTGAGTTTAATTCACCCAATAGTTCCCCTGGTATTAAACCATGAAGGGACTGTGTTGTATCCTTCTGAACATAGAACATGGGCATGAGAAATTAGAGGAAAGTGGCAAACCATCAACCTAGAGCCCTGTTCCATGAGGAAGCAACTGGGGTACATATGTGAGGGGACATTAGAGAGTAATAAAGACACATGTCTGGATACAGACCAAAGCATTTGCCACTTCGAAACACATTCAGGCAATCAAACAACTTTGCTTGTATATATAGGACAAGGTTGTGTCTGTCTCAGGACAGCATGCCCCACCGTAATGATAGACAACCTAAGCATGAATGAGACTCAGTTTAATTTATGTGTCTGTAACTTGGTCAAAATTGAGGGATGTGACTTCTCCTACCGGGCACTTGTAGTATCACACCAGTATATAAAAGCCAATTTCGTTACTGTACAAGAAATAGTGCCTGTGCCCATAGGAATGAATTTGACTTTAGTTGCTCAGTTGTTAAAACATCAAGAATTGAGAGAAATTTTGAATGGGATTAGAGACGCAGGGAAAAAGACTTTAATCACTAATCACCATGACACAGAAACCATCAAAGGAGTTTTTAAACGACTTGAGGAACACTTGTCTTATCATTGGTGGGATGTGCTTTTTGGATGGTCATCAACAGCAACCGGCATACTTAATACTTTAATTCATCCTATCATTGTGTTGCTTATTTTAGTTACTATAAGCTGGATTTTGTCTATTATGATACTTGTTTGGAATTGGAAGATGATACAACAAATGACGGCACTATCTTCGCTATCAAAAGCATATGGTTTAGTCTTAAGAGACAGTAGACACATGTCTTGGGCAGATGAAGAGGAATCTATATATTGAGTAAAAGAATTTACTCATTTCAAAGAAGTGTGGAATGAAACATAAACTTTAAGAGATTTAGAGATTTTAGAGGAGCTAAGGTTTTAGTTAGAGATAAGCCTTACTAGAGTTAATTAAAATAAATGAGTAGGCCTTGATGAAGTTAAGAGTTAGTAGTTAACTAATAATTGATTGCTTGTCAACACAATGTTTAGTTAGCTGGGTTTGTAATGAAGAATATAGAAACTGACAAATACCTTTTAGGAACATAAGACAATTGTGGGCCTCCTCTGTTCTGAAACCAATTGAAGACAGAGAATGGGAGTTCTACCAAGATTCATTTGTCATATTTGCATTGAAAAGGTAGAAAGGTCAGAATGAGGAAGACTTCATTTACTTCCTCATTTTGGGACCCCTCCCCATGAAAGGGACCACCAACCCATTTCAAGGAACAAACTACACATGCTTAATAGCTTTTGAAATGATTAGCATATGAAGCGAGGAATGGGATGTACCAAAATGATGAATATGTATTTGTATTTTGGGTATTCAATACCTGTGTGGATAAAAGGACTCTGTAATCATTTGAAAGGGGCGGTGTGTATTTGGGAGCTATCCCACACGCTGCCCGGGCTCACAATAAACATACACTTTCTAACTTTAAACTGTTAGAGAGTTTCTGTCCGTCACAGTTGGATATCGGTGTGGCTTTTCTCTCTCTGTCTTCCTTGTTTTCGCCTGGCTCCTTTTTCCCGGGGCACTGTCCAGGCGCTTCCGGGATCAGCCAGAGAGAAGCAACAAACACATTTGTGGGTTCGTTTGATACAGACAGAGTTGTTTAGAGAGTGCGATCAAGACCGGGATAAAGAGACTCAAGAGATTGGACACTTGCTATGTAGTAGGTTGCATTTGCTCGAACGTCAACATACAAGTGACGATGGTCTGGGTTTGAGTTACAGGTTTTATAGGGGAAAATAAGAGATGAGGTGAAAGCAATGGAACGATGCCTGTATGAATATATTATAGGTAAAATCCAATGGGAATAACTTCAGGGGGAAGGGTGAATATACGTAAAAATACAGAATAGTAACTCCAGCTTTAGGTTTAGGAAACAGAAACTCCCATTTCAAATTCACAAAGCTTTTTTGCTCCATTTGCGTAGCTGTACAATACAACAATCGGTACTAGATCAATATCCATATTTCTTTAATAAATCACTTGTCTGCTGCTGGATGAACAGTCCGGGCAGCGGAGCCCACTCTTCCAGGAATATCCCGGGGGCGCCCCGAGGGGGTCCACATCCCAAACTGGTCTCACAGCCGAGCAGAGTCTCCCCCTGGCTTGGCTCGCCAATTGAATTGTTAAAGCTGAAAATCATGGACAAAGACTCTCTAACTAGTCAAAGTTAGAAAGTGGTATGTTTATTACACCAGTGGGCAGCACGGGCAGGGTCGTCCCCGAAATGCGTGACCACACCACACAAAGATTTTTGCCTTCTATTTATTTCCCAAAATAATACATATGCATAACACCAGCACCTCCCATCCCCACTTTGTATTAAAATGTGGTTATTAGTCCTTCACACGTGCGCAATTCTTCTCTTGAATTGGGTCGGTGGTCTTGAATTGGGTCAGTGGTCCCAGGGATGAAGTCAGGAAAGTCTTCGTCAGGTCTCTGTGACCCTCTGGCACAATCCAGGGCCCTCTGCTTCATGATGGATTGACATAGAGTCCAGGTACTGGGCATTGTTCCACTGGTTTCAATATGTTCCTATAATGGTTCACTTCCTCCACTTCCTTCTACAAATGAGCTCATAATATAACAATTAGCTTAGCTTAAGCATCTAATAATCATTAACCTATCGTTGGTGTATCTAACTTCAATATGAATTGGTTCTAACTCTCAGCTAAAATCTTAACCCTTTCAAATCATGATTCATAGTCATCATAGCCTTTGGTGTTATGCCCTAGGAACAGGTAGACCCAAAACTTTGTGTCCATAAACAACTGAATAAAGTCTATGAGACATGTCCCCTTTAAACTCCAATTCTCATTCAGTTCAATTTTCCTTTATGCCTGTCAGAGACTGAAATAGTTCATGCCTCAAACACTGATATAATGTTTTGCTCATTATAACAAAAACTACAACCAAAGAAGCCTCCCTGAAAATACCTGACTGGGACTTTGGACTGTAAATTAAACCACCTAGATAAGATGCTATTGTTCAATCATCTCAGGTCTAGGAAAAAAACAAACAAGGCCTAGGAAAAAGAAGGGAGGAGGTTTCGGGTGTAACCTCTGGTCAGAGGCAGTGAACACCCATCCTCCCTTACACAGACTGGCCCACCTGTAGAACCCCCAATCCCACAGGCCACATCCATGGGACATTCACATTAAGCTCAGGGGGTATTGTAATCCATGAAAGACCCCCCAAACCGCTCTCCAGATGCCTTGCAACACAGGATTGCACATAATGCAACAGATCCAGTCTGTTGCAAGTGATTGTCCCCCCCGAGAAAAGAGTAAAAATTTAACAGGGTAGAAATCCATTTGGATTTAGGTGAAATGTGCCGCTTTGAGCTTGCCAACATAAGTAAAATATGCTGTTTAGTCTGCTAACTGCAGCACTAGCAAAACTGCCCCAGCTAAGGAGAAAGAACGCAAATTTCCAAGCTAAAGAGATAAGAGATAAGAAAGACTCCTCGGACCTTGAAACAGACAGCGCAGAGTGACCCAGGAGTTCTCTCTGTACTTTCTGACAAAAACAGAGTACAAGTGTAACTAGCTGTAAGTGAAACATGAAATCAGAAGAATGAATATGCATGAACCTATTGTGATATTCTAGGAATACGTAAATTACCTAGAGTAATAAAAAAGGATTGGGAGTTTTTGGGGGCACGCATGTCCTTTGAAGGGGAAAGATCCCTCGCATGCGCCCAGCGCTGTAATAAACACATACTGTGCCCTACAAATCTATTGGAATTTTGGGGTCTTAATTTTTCCCTGCAATTCATTTGGCTAGCCAGGCAGGAGGGTTTCTGTCCTTGCAGGGGCAGAGGGGAGAATGGACCTCCTTGGTGCGCCCCAGGGAATTTCCCTGGAGGGGGCTCCACTCTGCCTCAGCTTGCTACCTGCAGAGACAGGCAACAACCTGCTGGTGTGTGGATAAACTGTATGTATCAAAAGGGCCCTGGGGGGAGAGAGAGACAGGACTGCTGGTCAGTCACTCAGAGATGTCTGAGTGCCCAGCCTCGTTCCTGTGCCTGCAAGCATCCCAGCCAATAGGGCGGTTGGGCTGGAGACATGTTCACTGTTCCGATAGAGCGGCCGCTAGCGACTTCTGGGGGTGAAGTCGAGTGGACCCGAAATTTGTGTGCTTGTGGTGTCCGGACATTGTGCGGTCAGTGTGTTTGTAATCGTGTGAGTGCGTGGTGTATAAAAGGAGTGAACGAACGAAGGAGTGAGTGCACACGCAGTGCGGGGGGGATGCTTTACTCGCGACTGAAGCGGCTGAGTGCAGCCCGGGGCGCTGGCTGGGATAAGCTGGGGGGCAGGGAGTGCCCTGCAGAGAAGTGGAACAAGTGGAGAAACGTGGGTGAGGATGTTTACTGTGTTTAAAGGTGGTGATTTGTGTAGACGGTGCACATTTTAACCGTCATTAGACGAACACGGGGCGGGGGGGGGGGGGGGGGGGGGGGGGTCCTCTGCTCCAGTGGTTCAGACTTGATTCCTGGAATTTTACTCTGTGCTGTTATTCTGAGTGTGTCCAGAGTGTGTGGGGACCAGAGGAAGCTGATGTGGGTAGATGCTGAAGTGTTGTATGCTGTGTTGTGTTGAGAAAAGGGGGCGCTTTAAGAGATACCACCTTTCCCAGCAACTTGGTGTGGTTCTTCCCACGCATTGTGGTAATTTGATTCTCGTGATTGTATGGTTGTGTTTGTGGAGATTTTAGGATTCGGTTTGCAACAAGTGTAGCATTTTACGCAGAAGGCCTGCAGTATGGTGATTTATGTTTAACTGTGGAAAAACAAAATAGAGGAATTCCAGGAATTCCTCCCCCACACAGCAACTTAAGCCCTGACTCCCAGGAATTGGAGATAAGGAGTAAGGAGGGGGGGTCTGCGTTTGTGAGCATATCGGAGTTTTTGCTGTAACAGGCACAGTCTTTTGCAGAGCAACAAAGTAAGTGTCAGCAGAAACAATGCTTTAATTAGATTGTGCAGGAAGAGAACTGGAAAAGACTGAGATTTTGTGAAAGGGAGTTTTTGGTGCATTGAGAGGCTGGCACCTTGCATGAGTACGATTGCAATACAGAGTTTGTGAGAGGGGCTGGTATTGCTGTTCAATGCCCCAAGTGTAAATTGGAGGTTCCTGATCAAGCCGATTCAGAACCTGAGATCTTAAAGCTTAGGTGTGGAGGATCACATCTGATACCTGCCACCTGGACGTCTGTGTGTGAGAAAAACTGAGAAAAGACTGTGAGTCTTGGGTGGAAACAAAAGAGTATAAGGAATGAAAACTAACCAGAGCAAAGAGGTTCCCAGACTAGCCCCTTTGGGGGGGGCTCACTGGGAGAAATCCACCAGTAGGGGCTGCTCAGAAAATAAAAAGATTTATAATACCTTATTGCAGTCTGTCCTAGGGTGACGTTATGGTGCTTGTATCCCAAATCGTGTGTTCTGTTTATGCCTGATATTATGTTCTGTGCCTTCAGGACTGACTCTGAAAGTGAAGGATTGTTTTGTCTTGTTATCAGCCGGCTCACCTCCCCCCATGCTCTGTGTCTAGGAGAGGCTTGGCTGGCTTGGCTTGCTTGCTTGCTTGCTGGCTTGCTTGCTTTTGCTTTTTAGTTAGTTTAGCTAGGCCGTCCAATTTTTACCCTGGACTGTTTCTTCTTCCCTTCCCTTTCCCTTTCCTGAATATCATCTGAACCTGCTCTGGACCTGGACCTGGGAAACATCAAGAAACACCGAGAGTCTGCATTTTTGTGACCTGCAGCAGACATCCCCAGCGCCGGAGACTGATAGCTGGGTGACCAGGAGAGACTTTCTGAATTTGTCATCTCTTCAGAACGGTGAAAGAGTTTTGTCATCTGGTGTTGATTTTTGTATTGGGGACTGTTTTACTTGTTAAATAAACAGGTTTTTTTCCACTTCTCTCTGAAGTAATCCTTCCCGAACCAGGTGGGGGGAGGGGCCGTGGGGGGTTTGCTTTCTGGGGGCTCTTTCCGGAGGTCTTCTCCCAAATTTGCCCTAATCTAGGACACAGTCAATGTTGTTTTAGGATGGGAAAGCAAATAAGGTGAGGTCTTGTATGCTGATATGTTTTTCACCTTAAAGAATCAGCCAGAATGGCAGAGTAACTAAATGTGGGTTCAGAGTTCCCTCTGACCCACTGGTGTTAGCTCTTGAAAAAGAAAACACAGCAAAGAGAAGGCAAATCAAATGTGTTGTTCAGCATGCCGTATAAGGCAGCGATGTATAAAATCAGACAAAGCTTATCATCCTGAAACACAAAAACATACATGATTTGTAAAAGCCTCCTTCTAAGGTAAGGGAGGATGAGGAGGACCTCCCCAAAAGGGAAGAGGACTCAGGCTCCAAACGTATACCCACTCGAACCCATCCCCCTCCTGGCAGTTCAATCTCATCCAGAACTAAGAAGGAACAGACCCCTCTGTGAGAGGCAGTGGAACCAGGAGAAAGGAAAAGGGTGGAATTTTGATTGATACAAGGGCCATATATTCAGTTTTAAATAAAGCTTTAGTGGGAATAACTGTCCAGTCTGAGAAGGCATACTTTTGCAAACCTTTAAAGTAACAATGGGGTATTTACAAGTTTTTGTATATGCCCAACTTGCTAAACATTCTAGAATGAGGAGGTTACTCTGGAGGTAAATGATCAAAGGTACATAGAGGTATTAAGTTTAACATTAACAGCCACTGAAAATAAGGAGAAAAATAGTGAAGAGATTAGGACAAGTATTTTCAGGGCTATGGGCCTCTGATGTACCAGGGAGGGCAAAGAATGCCCCCCCCCCCCCTAGTAATCAAGCTTAAGGAAAAGACACAAACAGTGAAAATTAAGCAGTACCCCCTGAAAGAGATAGGGAAGAAATCCGCCCAGTAATTAATAGTACAGGATTGAGGGCTGTCAATTAGATAACAAAAGATTTATATCCTGTGGTAGCAAATCCATATACCTTACTAACTTGTTTAACACCTGAACTAACCTGGTTTACTGTGTAAGATTTGAAAGATGCTTTCTATTGCCTCTCTATCCATGAAGCCAGCCAGAAAATTTTTGCATTTGAATAGAAAAGCCCTAAAAGTGGGCACAAAACCTAGCTCACATGGTCCATGTGCCTCAAGGCTTCAAAATCCCCACTCCATTTGGAGAACAACTTGCAAAGAACCAGAGTGCTGGGAAACTCCACAGGAAGAAGGAAGAAGCCTTTCAAATTTCCTAGAACTCCAAGGATACAGAGTATTAAAGAAAAAGAAACAGGCATGGCAGGGTGGTGCCAGCTGTGGGTTTATAATTACAGACTGTTCGTCAGATAGAGATCTCCAGTAGACAAAGGAAGCCACAGGGGCCTTCCACCAGCTAAAGAGTGCCTCATGTCAGCTCCAGCTTTAGGACTTCCAGATGTAAGTAAACTATTCTTTGTATTCTCCCGTGTGGCTCAGGACTTGAATTCATACCGGAGGGCAGTTGCTTACTTTTCCAAGCAACTAGATGCAATGCCAAAGGATGGCCAGGTTGCCTCAGAGCTGTAGCAGCAGTCGTGCTGAATATACAAGAAACACGCAAAGTTACCCTGGGACAGAAATTGACCGTACTAGTGTCCCACACAGTGTTCGCAGTACTGGAAGTAAAAGGCGGCCACTGGCTCTCACCACAGAGATTCCTGAAGTACCAAGCCATCATAGTACAAGATGATATAGAGAGAGTGGTAACTAAAATTGTCAATCCAGTTTCTTTTCTCAGTGGAAATCAAAGAGAAGCAGAACACCACGATTGCCTGGAGACTACTGAAGCTACTTACTCCAGCCATCCAGACTTAAAGGACACTCCTTTGGATGATGCAGAGACCTGGTTCACTGACAGGAGTAGCTACATGGCCAGTGGAAAGTGACATGCTGTCACTACCAGAGAGGTAATAGAATCTGCCCCCTTACCAACAGGCACCTCTGCACAGAAGGCCAAGATCATTGCACTGCCCCATGCCTTGGAAATGGCAAAAGGAAAGAGAATAAGCATTTATACAGACTCTAGATATGCATTCGGAATTGTGCATGCACATGGAGCTGTCTAGAGAGAGAGAGGGGACTGCTGACCTCACAAGGAAAGAACATCAAACATGCACAAGAGATAATCTGGCTGCTGGAAGTATGCATATTAAAGCACACCAGAGAGTGAACTCAGAATTGGAAAAAAGAAATGAGCTGTTGGATGGAAAGTCAAAGAAAGCAGAAAAAGGTGAGGTAATTATGGACAGATTTCCCGTAAAGGTAAGCCAGAATATAATAATAATACTATTCAAAAGGGACATATAATCAAGAGGGGTGGGCTACCATTGAAGGGGAGCTGGTAATCCCTCCCCATTTGTGTGGTCACTAGTAGAGGGAGGAGCACCAGAAAACACACTGGGGCCGAACTACTTTAAAAGCTTTTATAAAGTGCGGCTCCTTTCCCAGAATGACCAAGGCCTCCAGTGTTACAGAGTGCATTGAAATGAAGTGTTGACTTTTAAGTGGTAGTTTCCACAGGCTTTTTATAACACATATCTGATTGAAAGGATCATTGCCAGGAATTTATATGCCACTATCACTCAGGTGAACTGACAGTGTGATCCTTGCCTCCAAACTAACCCCAAGAATACCCCCAGACAAAACTTGGCCAGATTGGGAGGGGCCATGGATCTGGACAGCAGTGGTAAATTGGCTTTTCAAAACCCCCATGGAAAGGGGAGTGTCGGTGTTTATGAGTATTGGGAAATACATTTTCAGGGTGGCCAGAAGCATTCCCCACCAGAACTGTCTAGGTGACCAGAGTAAATAATACTGCTTTTGGAGTTCCAGTCACAATACTCCCAGACAGAGGATCACATTTTATTTCCAGAATAGTGCAGGAGACCTATATGGTGGCTTTAAGTAGACAGGTCAAAGAAAATGAAAAGACATGTGGCTGGAACTCAGAGCAGGGAGCTAAGTGAACCAGTACATAACATACAGCCTGGGAATTAAGTATACGTTAAGTCTTTTACAGAAAAGACTTTGGAACCATAGTGGGAAGGACCATTCCAGATGCTTCTCACCACCTACACCGCAATCAAGATTAAGAAGCAGAATGCCTGGATCGACCATGTTTGAATGAAAAGGCCCCAGAAGCCACTTGGAAATTGACACCAAGAGACAATGAACTGAGATTAAAACGTATTCAGGCAAAATGAGTGTATTATGGTGGGGTAGTTTGTAATTTTATTTATAGAATTGTTTTGTCTATAATTGTAATTGATGCTGAATAGCCTTAGTCCCAGATTCTAATCAGTACACTGGATCTATGAGAGAGCTGGCCACTGCCGCAGGTGGACTGGAAAACTCAACCCCTTGAGTTATCCCTAAAAGGCCGGGGTCCAAGACCACAAGTTAATAGTAGAAGTGCTTAGTATGGTTCAAAATAACGTGTCTTCAGCTTTCAGTTTTATACAAGCACAGTTTTGGATGCAGGCAACAGCAGCTTTGATCATACAGGAGGGGGTGAAAATTATTTTCCAGCTGAAATTTGAAGGATTGTCTGGGATAATGCGATTGATTCTGAGAGAAAGTTCCAATCCTGGTGGACTGTGATAAATTTCCTGATTATATAAAGAAATCTCAGAAGCGTCTGTGACCTATGATCCTGTTTCAAATGAGGCCACTGCTTTTGTACTTACTGTATGCAATGCCACTGTTTAAATCATGAAAAATGGTGCTCTACCACTCAGAACATAAGGTATGGGCACGAAAGGTGAACGAAAAGTGGCAAACAGTAAACTTTGAATCTTGTGCTACTAGGGAACAACTAGGATAAAGCAATACTATTAATGCTCAAGATTTGTGTCTGGACAATGAACAAAGTATCTGCCACTTTGAGATTCATCCAGTCACTGATCAGAAAACTGTGCTTGTATATACTAGTAAAGGTTGTGTATGCTTAAGAACTCCTTGTGCTATTGTAATTGTGCCTAGTAGGTCAAATGTACATAGTAAAGCATTAAGGGACACTTATTAACATAAGGATTTGCATTAAGTAAAAAAATTTACTTACCATCTTAGAGAAAGGGGGGAATGAGACAGAGTAAAAATTTAACAGGGTAGAAATCCATTTGGATTTAGGTGAAATGTGCTGCTTTGAGCTTGCCAACATAAGTAAAATATGCTGTTTAGTCTGCTAACTGCAGCACTAGCAAAACTGCCCCAGCTAAGGAGAAAGAACGCAAATTTCCAAGCTAAAGAGATAAGAGATAAGAAAGACTCCTCGGACCTTGAAACAGACAGTGCAGAGTGACCCAGGAGTTCTCTCTGCACTTTCTGACAAAAACTGAGTACAAGTGTAACTAGCTGTAAGTGAATCATGAAATCAGAAGAATGAATATGCATGAACCTATTGTGATATTCTAGGAATATGTAAATTACCTAGAGTAATAAAAAAGGATCGGGAGTTTTCAGGGCCACGCATGTCCTTTGAAGGGGAAAGATCCCTCGCATGCATCCAGCACTGTAATAAAAACATACTGTGCCCTACAAATCTATTGGAATTGTGGGATCTTAATTTTTCACCGCAATTCACCCTGGAGGGGAGAAGTACCTGAACATTGCCACCTGGCCTGACCATATATTAACCCATTGGATCCTATGCTTTTCGGTGGGGACCTTTTCCACCAAGAAGACCCACTGGAAAGGATCAATGGAACATCGTTGGGATCCATGGAGTGCCGATATTTTCCTTATTCTGTCTCTGTCACTCCCTTTCTGTCCCCCCCACCTATTTCCTATTTCTTTCTTTTCTCTCTCTCTCTCCCTCTCTCGCTCTCATATTTACTATAAAATAAAACCCATACTATTGACATTGACATATGGTCTCATTTGCACCTTAATGCAGGCTGAGGTATTTCTAAGAACTTTAATAACCGGATCATAACACTGTGAAAAACACTTTCTCAGGTGAAAACTTAAAAGTTTAATAAAGGATGACAGGGCTCACCCCCAGATTGGGGTGACCCCGGGAGGTGGTAAAGTCTCTCCTCCAACCCAGGCCTTCAAAGAAAGACTCAGAAGTCTTCAGTCGTCCGGTCTCAAGGTAGTTTATTGCATGTTATCTCAAGGCACACAGACTCCCTGACATTCTCTCTGACTCCTTCTCCCTCTGCATCTCTCTCCGTCTCTCCGTCTCTCTCCATCTCCCCCACCCAAGGGCTGGTGCCATCTTTTATATAATACATTACGTGTTAAATGTTTATAGTTTTTCCCCAATGCCTATCACCTATACTGAGCAGTGACTTTCTACTTTAAACCAAACTGTGAGTGCCAACATCACCAAGAACATGGAGGATAGGAAGGAGAAAGAAGGAGGACAGGGCACACCCAAATCCCTCCATCTTAGAACTTCTGACCCCCATGTACAAAACTCAGACCCCTCTGTACAAGGCCTAAAACCCCCCTGTACAGCACTCAAAAATCCTTCCTTTCACTTTGTGACTACTTCTATTATAATATCTAAACTTTTGTGATTTCTTGTTCTTCCTGCAAGCTTGGTAAATTGTTCCATGGGTTGAATTCAAAACCATAGGGGTTTCCGGCTGCCTGCCAGGTTCTCAGATGCTTCTGACCTGGACCTGGAACATCCAAGAGTGTCTGAGGGATACCTTGTGTTCCGACAAAAGGACAATGGGTGACAAGCACCATAGAGTAAAGGTTATTATGGCTGGGTGCATCTTGGCACTCAGCCAAGAGCACACCGTCACCTTTGGGGATGCCCCTTAAATACCTTTTCTATTACATCAACCTGTTGCATATTCATAGACTCTTATGCATATCCATAAACTAGTTTACATATTCCAGGAATTATTTTATATGGCCCCTCCTTGGGTCCACCTTTTTAGAGCATGCGTGTTTCTTGGCTGTGGTTTTGGCTCCTTCTCTTTATCACTTCCAGTTTGGGCCTTGGTCCATACTTTCCTCAGACGGCAGATGCTGATAGTTGGCATATCTGTAGCAGGTGTCCTCATCCAATGTTCACTGGATGTTATCCCAGCCAAGCAGGCATTTTAACACAAGCATACTTACATCAGCTATTGCACTACTATGTCTAAGCTTAATTAACAACAGAAATAAAAACTATATAACAAAGTTACTTTAACATCACTTAGAGAATCCATCTTAATATTTGCGAAAAGCCAATATTATAATATGTATCAATAACAATCCCCCCTCTTATTCTTTATAAATCATTTGGCTTGAGCAATATTTCTTGTCCACTTGTATGTTTTAGACTCTGCTGGTAATTAATCAAATAAAACAGGAGATTAAACAAGGAAGAAATATCAAAACAGTTGTAACACATTAAAGGAAGAAGCCTAATTTCTTCCACCATTCCATCCCCAATACATTACCCCA
The DNA here is from genome assembly GCF_026979565.1 of Vidua chalybeata. NCBI lineage: Eukaryota > Metazoa > Chordata > Aves > Passeriformes > Viduidae > Vidua > Vidua chalybeata. Next base: position 1,599,843 of record NC_071569.1, read on the forward strand.
TGTGAGAAACGACTGCTCACTTTAAAAATTCAAAAAGTTTATTAAACCTTAACAAAAATACAACAAAAAGTCTAAATAAGGAAAAACAGGCCTGGAAGCTGCCCTCGTGGCTGCCTACCACATGGCTGGCTCATCTTCAAGATGGATGCTTCACCTTTTATACTCCTGGGGGTTGCATCAGCCAACCCTGGCCCCTCCCAAAGTCTGTCAGTCAACTCTTCTTTGCTGTTTATTGGTGGAGACTGCTTTCTTTCATCCCCCTAAAAATGCAGTCTCTGTTGCAGGAAAAATTGGTTCAGTCTATGGCTATCAAGAAAAGTCCAGCCACAAGCCACTCCATCATCTCTTCCCACCTAAAACTTTCTTCTTCTAACATCTCAGGTCCCAGACTGTCTCTCTTCTACTTCAAATCGAGGAGGAGTAACATTTTGCAAAGCTGTCGTTTCCCAGGAAAGGGTTAAAAGTCTCAGACTCCCCAAACAGCTGAAATCTCTGCCCAGAACTCCAACTCCCATGGCTGGGCACCTTTCCCCCCCCCTTTCGCCTTCTCCTCTGCTGGCAAATTCCAGGTGCCTTCAGGCTCTCTGTCTCTTTCCCTCTGCGGGGCGGGGGGAGGAACAAAGGCATCTCCGTTTCTCTACACCCTTCCGTCTGGTGGGGGGGGGGGGGCCTGGTTCCAGTCCCTTCACACCCTGGCCTACCTCTGTCAGGCTGCATGGCTTCCCCTCCCCCGCCCAGCCCGTGGCTGGGCGGGGGAGGTCTGCACTGCACTCTGACCGGAACCAAAGAGAAAGTCCCCCTGGGAGTTCTCTGTTTTTAACCCCCTGTGTTCTCAGAGGCGTGTCCATGCCTTCAGTGGTCACTCCAAGTGCCAGTATCCACCCCTGACAACTAATTGGTTTGACCCCAACTTCCTGAAAAAAATTTCACTTCCCTGTCAAAGCATGACAGAGATATAAGAATATGCAACAGATTATGGCTTTTAAGGGTTATTCCTTTGTTAGCAGACATGCTTTCTTGAGGAAAGCATCCAGGCATCCATAATTCTTTGCTTTTTATTGTCCTTTATTGTTCTAACTCTGATTGTCCAAATTCTCATTGCTCTAATTTTTACTGCTGTTTTTTTTAATAACTATTTTATAACTATTAAACAAAGCAAGTAACTGAAAGATGTATAACTTCCCAAAGGGTAAATAAAAAGGTGATGAGGAAAACAACTTTAGGATGTTCTGAATTAGCTCTTTGACCATTTCAAAGTAACCAAGTAGATTTTACTGAACTTCCTCAAGTACAAAAATGGAAGTATTTATTAGTAATGACAGACCGCCTAACTCATTGGGTGGAAGCTGTTCCCACTGTCAAGGCCACAGCCAACGTGGTAAGTAAAACCCTTTTGGAACAGATTATTCCCAGATATGGAATGCTTAATAGGATAGACTTGGACAGAGGAACGCATTTTACGTCAAAAGTGTTACAACAAATAATTCAAGCCTTGGGGATAAAATGGGAGTTACACACCCCATGGCATCCACAGAGTTCTGGCCGGGTAGAAAGGATGAACCAGACTTTAAAGAGAACTTTGACTAAATTAATAGTGGAAACCCAAATGTCATGGGTACAATGCCTACCTTTGGCCTTACTGAGGATCCGAACACAACCCAGGTCAAACCTGGGAGTGTCATTTTATGAGATTATGTTTGGGTTACCTTTTCTAACCAACCAACGTGAAAATGCTACCTATGAAGTAGGGGAAATGAGTGTTAAAGGATATGTGAACACCATTGCAAAAACTCTTGAAAACTTGCGGTTAAAACGGTGTCCTAGTTTAGGGCAAAATTTGGGAGAAGACCTCCGGAAGGAGCCCCCAGGAAGCAAACCCCCCATGGCCCCTCCCCCCACCTGGTTCGGGAAGGATTTCCTCAGAGAGAAGTGGAAAAAAATCCCTGTTTATTTAACAAGTAAAACAGTCCCCAATACAAAAAACAACACCAGATGACAAAACTCTTTCACCGTTCTGAAGAGATGACAAATTCAGAAAGTCTCTCCTGGGAGTGATCGCCCAGCTATCAGTCTCCAGCACTGGGGATGTCTGCTGCAGGTCACAAAAATGCAGACTCTCGGTGTTTCTTGATGCTTCCCAGGTCCAGGTCCAGGTCCAGAGCAGGTTCAGATGATATTCAGGAAAGGGAAAGGGAAAAAGAAACAGTCCAGGGTAAAAATCGGACTGCCTAGCTAAACTAACTAATAAGCAAAAGCAAAAGCAAAAGCAAGCAAGCAAGCAAGCAAGCAAGCAAGCCAAGCCAAGCCAGCCAAGCCTCTCCTAGACACAGACCATGGGGGGAGGTGAGCCAGCTGATAACAAGACAAAACAATCCTTCACTTTCAGAGTCAGTCCTGAAGGCACAGAACATAATATCAGGCATAAACAGAACACACGATTTGGGATACAAGCACCATAACGTCACCCTAGGACAAACGGATAATCCCTCAAACCACACCTTTAGACTTTAAAATCCATAATATTCATCCAAGGGAGTGTGTGCTAGTAAAAACTTGGAAAGAACAATCTTTAACTCCACAATGACAAGGTCCTTTTTAGGTATTGCTGTCAACCGAGGCTGCGATCTGGACCAGGGAACGAGGGTGGATCCATGCCAGCAGAATCAAAGGACTGCTAGAAGTACCCAAGAAGTGGACGATAACATCTAAATCGGGTGATACCAAATTGACTCTTAAATGAGGAATGGGTGGTAATGAACTGGGAAGACCCAAATGATCTAGGAAACGTACAAAGAATCACACCAGATTGGGAAATAAGACCAAGCTTATATCAGTGGTTTCAAGTACCACTTGGACAAGTTCTGAGACACCTCCAATACCCTCCTTGGGGAGGAATTCTGCCACTTCAAACAGGAGGATCAGGACTGTTTCGGATATAAAGCTCTTGTATTTTGGCCTTAACCTGTGATTTATACAAAGAGGAGGATGAGTTACAACTTCAATCAGAGCTATATCATATACCCTGTTTGATTCATCCAAATACCGAACATGCTAGTTGGGTTAAATGTAAATATTTGAATTGTGGGAATAATTGGTATTGTAGTTCACACAATCTATGCCCTCATTGCAGGAAGTGTCGAGTGCCAAATAGATCCCCTATCCAGGTAGAACTCAAAGCAACTGAAATAACAACTTTGTTTTGTGGATGGGAATTGTTATTATTGATGAATGGGAGATATCTGAGGAATGGTGGGAAAACACAGCTAAGAAGTATCGAAAACTATTTGCCTGGAAATTAGCTAAGAGAAAGTGACAAGGAAATAGAGGGCAAGACTGAACTGGCCTCTCTATTCGCCACCAAGAAGATCAAATGCACCTGCTGTGGGTTGCAACCCCATAGGCATGAGAGGTGGGAGTATAAGCCATACTGGACCTCTGTCATTCCTTTTTCTGTCACTCATTTTTTGTCTTTTCCCTTTTGGGATATCAACAAAGCCATGCCACAGGTGTTACCAAAAGCTGTATATGGAAAGACACTGAGATTCCTTCTTTATTACTCACACCCATGTCAACAGTCACTGTTATAACCTATCCAAATTAGGCAATTGCATGCACAATGAGAAAAAGTACTGGATTGCGGAGAACTTAGGAATAAGTGGTAACAGGATGGGAAGTGAATGCCCAAAAGGGGAGAGATGGATTTGTTTCACATATGCTATTGGGAACAAGGCACAAGATTTGGTATAAGAGCAGTTGATAAACAAAAAGGCTAAGCCAGCACAACCACCTAAACCTGTGCCAATCTCACTTGACGATTTGTATACAAAACTTGAACAGCAATTAGAAAAAGAAATAGATATCTCAAGGATGGGTAAAAATCAGTTTGTGAAATTGGGGGAAAGAATAAGTAAGGAACTTAACCAATTGCTGGGTCTGTGGAGGGGCTTTGATGTCAGAAGAATGGCCACGGCAAGGCAGCAGCTTAGGCCCAATAGAGCTCCTTAAGTGGAACCAAACAAGTATAAGTGGAGAAAACTGACCAGAAGGGTGGATTTTAAGTTCAATAGTGATAGGGGAAGAATGTCTCTGGCGTACTGGGAAAAAGTTTCTTCAGAAAGTGTCAGAACCCAAGGTGTCCCTCAGACACCCTTGGATGTTCCAGGTCAAGGTCAGAAGCATCTGAGACCCTAGCAGGCAGCTGGAAATCCCAGTGGTTTTGATTTTGACCCATGGAACAATTTACCAAGCTTGCAGGAAGAACAAGAAATCACAAAAGTTTAGATATTATAATAGAAGTAGTCACAAAGTGAAAGGAAGGATTTTTGAGTGCTGTACAGGGGGGTTTTAGGCCTTGTACAGAGGGGTCTGAGTTTTGTACATGGGGGTCAGAAGTTCTAAGATGGAGGGATTTGGGTGTGCCCTGTCCTCCTTCTTTCTCCTTCCTATCCTCCATGTTCTTGGTGATGTTGGCACTCACAGTTTGGTTTAAAGTAGAAAGTCACTGCTCAGTATAGGTGATAGGCATTGGGGAAAAACTATAAACATTTAACACGTAATGTATTATATAAAAGATAGCACCAGCCCTTGGGTGGGGGAGATGGAGAGAGACGGAGAGACGGAGAGAGATGCAGAGGGAGAAGGAGTCAGAGAGAATGTCAGGGAGTCTGTGTGCCTTGAGATAACATGCAATAAACTACCTTGAGACCGGACGACTGAAGACTACTGAGTCTTTCTTTGATGGCCTGGGTTGGAGGAGAGACTTTACCACCTCCCGGGGTCACCCCAATCTGGGGGTGAGCCCCATCAAGAAAGTAGGAAAAACTCCTTGTCAAAGATATAAGGTTAGTAATGGGACTTATGTGGTGGATCCCAGAGGAATCAACCCTGTACTGGACCCAGTAAATAAAAAAAGGAACTTTAAAGTATAATAGTAAAATTAGACTTTTTAAATGTAATGATACAGGCAAGAATCATTACTTTGGCATCCCAGAAAGCTCCAAATTTTGGGAGAATATAGATCAACAGAAAAATGATTAATGGAAAGCTCCAGATGGCCTATTTTGGATATGTGGAAAAAGAGCATACCCAAAACTCCCCCCTCAGCAGAAAGGGAGCTGTACTCTGGCAATCATACAGCCAGGATTTTTTCTTTTACTAGGTCCTGATGGAGATCAATTAGCGATACCAGTTTATGAGGACCTGAAGAGAAACAAAAGGGATTTGATTGGACGATTCCAAAAATGGGGAGATGAGGAATGGCCCCCTGAACGCATACTGGAAACATATGGGCCAGCCACCTGGGCACCAGATGGAAATTGGGGATATCGAACCCCAGTTTATATGTTAAATTGTATTATAAGACTCCAAGCCGCTGTAGAGATAATAACGAACAAAACTGGTCGGGCAATGGAATTAATATCAAGGCAACAAACCCAAACAAGAGTGGCTGTATATCAGAACAGATTGGCTTTAGACTATTTGTTAGCTGAAGAAGGGGGTGTTTGTGGAAAATTCAATACATCAGACTGCTGTTTAAAAATAGATGACAATAGGGATGCTGTTCTGGATATAGTCAATGATACCAGAAAAATTGCCCATGTACCAGTTAAAAAATGGGAATCAATGCTAAATACTAGCTGGTAGGATAATGTATTGGGAGTAGAATGATGGAAGAAGTTAGGCTACTTCCTTTTATGCGCTACAGCTGGTCTAATATTTCTTCCTTGTTTGATCCCCTGTTTCATTCGACTCATCACCAGCGTAGTCCAAGGCATGCAAGTAGTGACCATGCCCGTGGACCAAAAGTTGACTACATCTCAAACAGCACAAAGGATCATGGGGTTGAAGAAACAAAATAATATAGAAGATCCCCTCAAGAAGCGAGATTGATTTGTGAAAAAATAAGCAAATAATGAAGGATAGAAAATAAGGAATATTGCTTAAGTCAAATTATTTATAAAAAGAAAGAGGGAGGATTGTGAAAAAATGCACATTATATGATTGGCTCTTCACAAATATTAAAATGAATACTATATGTGTTATGTTGGAAAGTAATGTTGTATTAACACTTTTTTAGTAATGTTGTATTAATCTTCTTTAAATAGTGTGGTAAATATAGTTTTAGGCTATAGCGTAATATTAAAATAGAAGCTATGTGATGTAAGATACCTTTTTGTGACCAGCACAGGGAATGGATAAGATAACCAAGAAATTCTTCACATAGAGATAACAGCAAGAGGACACCCAAAAATTCCAAGACAGGATTTTATGGCCTCTTTATCGGACCATGCTGACTTCTTCTAGACACCCCGGAGCCAAAAGGATTGATTTACAGGATGAGGGGGAGAGTTGACAGAAAACAGAAAAATTCCTAGTTTGAAAGGAATATTTGCATCATGTATGAGACATATTAATATGCAACGGGCTATTGCTTTTAAGGGTTATTCCTTTGTTAGCGGACATGCTTTCTTGAGGAAAGCATCCGAACGTTCATAATTCTTTGTTTTTTATTTCCTTTATTGGCCTAACTCTGTCTAAATTCTTATTACTCTATTTTTATAACCATTTTATTACTATTAAACTTTTAAAAATTTTAAACAAGTGATTGGCATTTTTCACAAAGAGGGAGGGGGAAGAGATAAAATTCTTGCAATTCTCTCAGTGTTGAGCTTCTGGCTACTCTTACTTATTAAGTGTCCAAAATATTTTACCTATGGTTTTACAAATTGCGTTTTCCTTTCTTCTGGTATTGAAATGGAGATTTTTGGAGTTCACTTGAATTAACAAAATGAATTAAGCATTTAAATTTTAACTTGTAGAATTATGTGTTGCATTTTAACCTTTTACTTAAGAAACCTCTGCCATGGTACAAAGGGCATAGGAAAATGCAAATTTCTGAAGCTTCTTGAATAAAGAACAATACTGAGGAGACCAGGAGATGCAAAGAACCCAGATAAAGGGGCTCCTCTGTCTCCAAGCTTATCAAGACTGACAGACGTACTCAGATAAGCACCAAAGGACCAAAAGTGCATGCGCAAAGGAGAAAAGTCCAAAAGTTCAATAATGAGGAAGACCACAATCTTCAGCCTCAGAGACCACCGAGAAACCCCCGTACGACCACCAGAGCAAACCACGCATGCCCAGAAGGGTGTGGACTTATTTAGCATGAGAGGCAAGGACAGGTGGGGCCAGGGGTTGAATATGCATGGAAAGGTTCTGTAATGTATTGCATATGGAACACCTTTGTGAATAAAGGCGTGGGTCAGACTGAGGCTCGGGGCACAAGTTTTTGGAGAGCTATCTCACTTCTCACTTGTGCTGGGTGCTGACATACATACCCACTTCATAACTACATCAGGTTGTGGAGTCTATTTATTCTGTGTATCGCTTCAGTATGACCGTTATTCCTAATTTTATTTGTAAATCTCTTCCCAATAAGTTGCTACCTGCCCCAGGGACTAATAAGACATCCCTTATCTAAATTCTAGTTTCTCCCTCAATTGCCACATCTTTAATGACAGGAACAGTGAAACTCTCTCCTCTTGCTCCCATTATTTTTACAGTATCTTTGCTTACACTATAACTTTTTGGAATATTTAACAAGCAGATTCTTTCTACCACAAATTCTAATTTTTCTTCTTGAGGACCCACTTTTAAAGTTATCACAGGCTCCAGATGGTATTTTTCCCCCAAAAAATAGAGCTTATGACTTCCCTATTCTTCCCTGATACTTATCTCTGAGAGCCAGGTCTCACAAGCTCTCAGAGAAAAGTACCACACCTGAGATAGCTCAGCTACCTCAGATGGCATAAAAGTAGCAGGATGGCTTCTGTGACAGTGTTGGAAACAGAAAAGTTTTAATAAAAGGCAAAATAACAAAGCTCTTTACAGAGAAAAACCGAGCCAGGGCAAGAGGTTCTTGCTGCTGCTAAAACACTTCACAAAAGCTATTACTTCTTTTGTTCTCTTCTTTTTCTTGTGAATTGCTTAGGCGGGACTTTTTGGCTTCTGTCCAATTGGCTATCCTTAAGTTTGAGGTGAAGTCCCCAAGGTCCTATGAGGTGTCTTCTAACAAAATTGAGGAAAGAAACTTCTGGGCTTTTTTCCTTTTTAAGGAGAAAAAGGGTAATTTGTTCACTTCGTCAACAGGGGGCAGATTCCTACAGACCCCATTCTCTGCAGAACTGTGCAGCCACAGCTCTGATGGTGGCTGAGGCCCGAGGGCTGACAAGGGGACGGTGTCTGGTTGTTGAAGTTTCACATCAGATTAAAGCTTTGTTGAGTGAAAGCCTCTGAGTGGATGACCAGTGCTTGGTTATTACAGTGTGAATCTTGCTTGATGGAACAGGAGGATTTAGAATTTGGAAGTGGGGAGAGGTTTAACCCAGCCTCCTGTTTGGGCGGCCCTGGGGAGGGGGCCAAGAGGACACCCATGGCTGTGTTTGGGTGGTTGGCCTCCAGACCCGAGCTGGGGAGGATTTGCAGGATGCTCTCTGGCCTGAGGGAGAAAATGTCTTTATTGATGGGTTTTCAAGGGTGATAGAAGGGAAAAGATTTACAGGGTACTCTATCATGAATGGAAGGCAATTAAAGGAAGGGGGGAGGTTACCGCCCACCTGGTCAGCTCAGACAGTGGAACTGTATGCCCTTGTGAGAGCCTGTGAATTATACTGGGCCAAGACAGTGAATGTTTTTACTGATTCTACATATGCATGTAATATATGTTATGGAATAATTTGTGCTTATGTAAAATATATATATATATATATATGTAATAAATAATGCTTGTACGAAAAATTCTTAAAGTTTTAAATCACAAGCCGCAGCTGGGGGAAAGGTTGTGAAACCACAGATGGCAGCAAGCAGAAAGACCTCATTTACAAATGAAAAAGCGTGTCTCTGTGCGGAGATGGGCTCCTTCCTGGGCCATCTAGGAGACACCCAGTGATGAATACATGGGAGATATCTACGATCAAGACAGTCAGAGTCGTCAGGAGCATCATCAAGGAACACACAACTCAGTGCCAGGTTCCCATAACCCGACATCAGCATTCATTGGTTCCCAGAAACAGCTTTGTCCAGCTCAGCACAGAGAAAAGGAGACCCATGAATACATGAAGCAAAGAGAAGAATAGGAGAACCTCTGCCCAGGCAGAAAAAAGTGTATAAAAACTGACTGGACAGAGACCGCATTTGTGAACAGAGGAGATCTGATGCGGTAGAGGTTGGATCTGTGTTCACCCAGCGCCAATCCCGGGCTCGGCACTGGTTTTTTGATTGTGGCTATCTACGACTGAATCTCGGTTGCAAAATAAAAACCTATTTTATTAATTATTAATTCGTCTTGATCATTTTTACCTATAACAATCTTGGTGACCCCGACGTGATCCGATTTAGAGGTCTAGGGACTCCCTGCACCGTTCAGACAGCGCCCCGCTGATTTCAGCGGCCTGACGGGATCGGGAAACCTCGTGGAACCAATCGGGTCACGAACTAAAAGCCAGAGCCACAGTCAAAGAAGGGATAAAAATGGGCCCAGAGTTCTCAGGCAAATTGGACAGACTCAGGAAGAGTCTCCGGAGCTGCAGCATATTTTTCTTTCACTCATAAACTTCTACATGCACGAAGAACCCATGTGGGAAAAAGAACCATGAGTATCGCGTGGTTGAGTGAGGTGTGATCGAGCGCGTGTGTGAGATGTGATATTATCACGGAGCGAGTGTGGACCTCAGGATCGCAGTTCCACTCTTCCGCAAGGGATGTGGCCGGTCAAGGGGGAAGCGAAACTCATTTTCACGTGTCAAGCCTGAAACTCGGGGAGTTCAGGGGTCCATCATGGGGAGGATCAAAAAGGGAGGATACGTTCTCAGGTGTTTGGGAACTGGTAAACCTTTTTGATCCAGGACTTGGTAAGTCCGGGAAGGAAAAGAGGAGAAATAATCAAGAGCTCATTACCAGTCGGAAAACCCACAGATCGGTTCGCTGTGAGGCTAGTAGGCTGGCAACTTTGAAAAATCAGGCATAAGTAAGGTACCGATTAAAATTTTTTTTGGATCCTTTTTGGAACTCAGCGCAGAGTTATGGTAAGGAGATGCTAGCAAAGTAATTTATTACATTTTTAAGAAAGATGGGACTGAGAAAAAGCAAAGTTCAGGGAAAAACCCAGGAGAAATCTGGGAAGGAACGAAAAAATGGTTTACCTGAGATTCCAAGAGACAGCTTGTTGGAGTGGATGTTAGAATATTGGGAGGATTGTCCCAAAAGGAGGAGAAAATCTAAGGAGAAAATTATTCATTATTGCATAAAAATATGGGGAGGCAAGGAAATCAGAAAGCATCTAGTTTGGCCTGTGTTTGGCACCTTCGAAAGATGGATTTGCCAAGCGTTACATGACCATGTGTATAGTAAGAATTCGCGGGATGAGGAGGAAAGGGACTATGCCAGATTATGGGAATATGCTAGCACAGGTTTATTCCCAATTAAAATTTACAAGGGTACTATGACCCAGAGCGAAGCATGGGAACCTTTAGATAACCTCCCACCCCTGTATCTTACCCCCCCATCTCAGCCTGTGCAAGCTCACGCCCCTTTGTCAGCACCCATGGGTCCTCCGCAGCAAACCATACAGGCGCAGGCTTCTTATACAGCCTCCAGATGTCCCACTCTTACCAGGGCAGGCTTCGGGGTATTCCCAGCCCCCACCCCCACCACAGGCAGCAGAAAACAGAGGGCAAACCCTTCCCACCAGGGAAACCGGTTCTCCCCCAGCCAGCAGGACATGGCACAAAACAAGAAAGGCAAATCATGATGATAGTGGGAGCGAGGAAGATAATCATAATCTCCTCCCCTTAAGAGAGGTGCCAACTGCCCCGGGAGTCATAGGGTATGTAAACATACCAATTAATACCGGTGACGTAAGAGCCTTTAAGAAGGAAATGGGAAGACTGCTGGATGACCCGTTAGGAGTAGCAGATAGATTGGATGAATTCCTGGGAACTAGCATTTACTTGTATGATGATATTACTGCTATACTGGGGTCATTTTTCAATAGCGAGGAATGAGAAATTATAAGGCAAGTCGTGATACGAGATTGGGAACGTAGAAACCCCCAGGGAGGGCGGGAAGAAGAGAGATGGCTCGACCAGAGACCAACGTGGAACGCCCAGACAGAGGAAGGCAGACAGAAAATGATAGAACTAAGGACATATGGTAATATGAGGCGTGCGGAAGGCAGTACCAAAGGGACAGAACATTAGCAAGGTATTAGGGGAATTCCAGGGGAAGGATGAAACACCCTCCGAGTGGTTAGAAAGGCTGAGAAGAAGCCTCCAAATGTATTCAGGAACATATCCAGATTCCACCATTGGGGGGATCCTGTTAAAAACACAATTCGTAGCAAAATCTTGGGAAGATATACGAAGGAAACTTGAGAAAATCGAAAATTGGCAGGAGAGAGGATTGCAGGACTTACTTAGCAAAGCACAGAGGGTTTATATGAGGAGGGATGAAGAGAAGCAGAAAGCACAATCAAAGGTGTTGGTAGCAGCGGTTAGGGAAGCCCAGAAACAGGAACTGGCTTAAAACCCTGCAAAATCAACACAGAGCCACCAACCTCAGAGGAGACAGAACCCCTCTCAGAAGAAGTATTCAAACAGTCAAAAAAATATCCTGGAGTGTTTTTATTGCAAAAAGAAAGGGCATTTTAAGAGACAGTGCAAAAAGAGGATGAAAGATGAGAAAATCTTCCAGGAAGATTAGAGGTGTCAGGGGCTTTTTAATTTAGGGTCCAGAACATCCAGAGAGCCCTTGATAAGGCTAAAAATAGGACCCCAGAGACAAGAATTGGTATTTTTAGTAGATTCAGGAGCCGAACAAAGTACTGCTCAGCGGTTGCCACCAGGGTGCACAAAAAGCAAGGATACTATGATGGTAATTGGAGCAAAGGGGGAACCTTTCAAAGTACCTGTTATTAAAAATGTAGAAATAGAATCAAAAACAAAGTTTTGCTTAGGGAATATACTGTTGGTTGAAGAAGCAGATTATAATCTGCTAGGAAGAGACTTAATGGTAGCTCTGGAAGAAAGTCTAATTGTGCAGGCATCCCAGCTTAAGGTAAGTCTACATAGAGTGACCACAGAGGATGAGGATAAAATTGATCCTAAGGTCTGGTATACCAAAGGGGAAACTGGAAAGATAGAACCGATCCATATTGAAATTGAGAGACCAGAAGATCCTATTAGGATCAAACAATATCCAATTCCTATGGAAGGTAGGAGTGGATTGAAACCTGTGATAGAGGACCTAATAAAAAAAGAGACTTTGGAACCTTGCATGTCGAGGCATAACACTCCTATCTTGGCAGTACAAAAGACTGATGGTAGTTATAGGTTAGTACAGGATCTGAGAGCTGGGAACAGGAGGACTAAAATGCTCTTTCCTACAGCCTCGTATCCTTATACCTTGTTGAATAATATCTCTCCTGATGATATCTGGTATAGTGTGATAGACTTGAAAGATGCTTTTTGGACCTGTCCCTTAGCTAAAGATAGCCAGGACTATTTTGCTTTCCAATGGGAGGACCCAGATACAAACAGAAAGCAGCAATTTAGGTGGACATCTTTGCCTCAGGGGTTTGTAGATTCACCAATTCTGTTTGGCCAGGCTCTTGAACAATTACTAAGTCAATTTGCACCAAGAGAAGGGACTAAATTATTACAATATGTGGATGACCTATAGGTAGCTGGCCCAAGAGAGGAAGGTGTGAGAGCGAGTACCATAGTGTTGCTAAATTTCCTAGGGGATAAAGGATTAAAGGTCTCAAAGTCAAAACTGCAGTTTACTAAGCCCAAGGTTAAATATCTAGGACATTGGCTAACAAAAGGGAAGAAGAAATTAGACCCTGAAAGAGTAGCAGGGATTGTTGCTCTACCCTCCCCACGGACAAAAAGAGAGATTAGACAGTTGCTGGGACTTCTAGGATACTGCAGACAGTGGATTGAGGGGTATAGTGAAAAGGTTAAGTTCCTGTATGAGAAACTCACTACTGACAGGCTAAAGTGGACAGAACAGGACGAGGAGGGATTCAAAGAATTAAAGGAAGCGCTTATGGCAGCTCCAGTATTGAGACTTCCTAATGCGGCCTGGGGTCCTGAATTGCCGTGAAAAATCAAGACCCCACAATTCCTATAAAGATTTGTAGGGATGTTATGTTTATTACAGCACTGGGCGCATGTGGGGAATCATTTCCCTTTCAAAGGACATGCGCGCCCCTGAGAATTCCCAATCCTTTTTTATTACTCTTACAAATTGTCGTGGTTTGACATAGAAGTGAATTTTTTCTAGGAAGTTGGGTCAAACCAATCAGTGGTCAGGTTTGGATATTGGTACCTGGAGTGACCACTGAAAGTATGGACGCGCCTCTGAGAACACAGGGGGTTAAAAGTAAGAACTTCTAGGAGAACTCTCTCTTTTGGTTCTGGTCGTCAGAGAGTGCAGACTCCCCCCCTGCCCAGCCTTAGGCTGGGTGGGGGAGGGGAAGCCACGCGGCCTTGTCCAGGTAGGCCGAGGGGGCTGAGGGTCTGGAACTCAGCTAGCTCCTGTGGACGGAAGGGTGGAGAGAAGTGGAGATGCCTTTGTCCCCCCCCCACCTAAGAGGGAAAGAGACAGAGAGCTTGGCGGCACTTGGAAATCTGCCGGCAGAGGAGAAGGAGAAGAGGGGGGGGAATGCCCAGAGTGGGAGGCGGAACGCCGGACTGAGATATCGGCCGTCTAGGGAGTCTGAACTTTTAACCCTTTCTAGGAAATGAGGGCTTTTTAAAAGTATTACTCCTCCTTGATTTGTAGTGGAAGAGAGATAGTCCGGGACCTGAGATGTTAGAAGAAGAAATATTTAGGTGGGAGGAGATGATGAAGTAGCTTTTAGCTGGACTCTTCTTGTTAGCCATAGACTGAACTAAAATCTCCTGCAATAGAGACTGCATTTTAGGGGGATGCGGTGGTGACTTAGGGAGACCTGTTTCAGCTTCGAACAGCACAAGAATGGCGAGAAACGAAGAAAGCTGAAGAGGGAATGGTGATACCCTCTGTCTTCGGGAAGAAGATGAGTCCTGTTTTTGGACCCCTCGGCCCCAGGGGAAAATGGGGGGGACTGTAGTCCCAGGATGAGAAACTGAACTGTTATATCTTTAGGTCCGTGGCAAAGCATCCTTAAAGGAGCCCTACGAGCAGTCTGTCTATGCACGGTGGTGAGAGCACTGTGACATGGAAAGGAGAGTGTCACACTGGCAGATTTTTCTTCTGGGCGGTTGCCATGTGTGACAGGGAAACACAGGGTGGCAGCTGTGTTTCCTGGGGGGCTTGTGGTGCAAGAGAAACTTCTCTCTCCCTTGATAGTTTAAACATAGATTACCTGAAGAGTGGTAATTTGATCAAGAATCCCGGGTGATGTTTCATGGCTGGGTGTTTTTGGAATTGGGAGGAGGAGGGGTGGTTTTAAAAGGTCTTCATCCTGGATTTAGTTTATGTGTTTTCTGTATTAGTAGTAGTTTAATAAAGTTTTTTTCCTTTGTTATTAAGCTTGGGCCTGCTCTGCTCTGTCCCTGATAACATCTCACAGCATTTATTTAGGGAAGGTGAATTTTCATGGGGATGCTGGCATTGCGCCAGTGTCAAACCATGACACAAATTTACATATTCATAGAATTTCACAATAGGTTCATGCATATTCATTCTACTGATTTCGTGTTTCACTTACAGCTAGTTACACTTGTACTCTGTTTTTGTCAGAAAGTACAGAAAGAACTCCTGGGTCACTCTGCACTGTCTGTTTCAAGGTCCGAGGAGTCTTTCTTATCTCTTATCTCTTTAGCTTGGAAATTTGCATTCTTTCTCCTTAGCTGGGGCAGTTTTGCTAGTGCTGCAGTTGCCAGACTAAACAGCATATTTTACTTATGTTAGCAAGCTCAAAGCAGCACATTTCACCTAAATCCAAATGGGTTTTCTACCCCGTTAAATTTTTACTCTGTTTCATCCCCCCCTATCATACATATAAGTAAATTCTTTTACTTAATGGAAATCACTACAATAATAAGTGTCCCTTAATTCTGTACCATGTACATTTGATGAGGAGGTTAACACAGTTACTTGTTGTAGTATTCTCCAATTCCAAATTACCAATATGAAGGATAATCCTAAACTTCAATAACAAAATTGCAAATACAGAAATTACAATGATTTCTCGTAGACAAAATAAGATCTCTGTTATCGATTTTTTTCAACATTACAAGTAGTTCTCAAGCATACACAACCTTTACTAGTTGTCGTGGGGACAGGACATTTTCATGCACATTATCCCAATCGTGGTTTCTGTTCCCTGTTCTCAGTTTGTTTTGTCTTCCTTCCCCCCCCCCCCCCCCCCCGGCTCGCTGCAGGCTTGCTGCTGGGCTTGCTTGCTGCTTTTGCTTGCTGCTGGCTGCCTGCTTTGCTGGCTCTGTTTTCCTCTCTTTTTTCTTTGCTTTTCGCTTGCTTGCTTTTTTGCCATTTTTTTCCTTTTCCCCGGTTTCCCTTGTTCCCTTCCCCCCCCCCCCCCGAAGACATCGGACCTACTCCGGGCAGGAGCTCCCCCGGGGTCTGCGAAAGAAGCTTCGTACCCTCTGCGGCGAAGAGAGATACAGCTCAACCCCCTTGGACTGGTGAAAACATCTGTGGTCATCTTGGGCTATTTCTCTTGTGCTGGGGAGTGTTTTTTGTTGTTCCTTAATAAACAAGTTTTTTCCACTTCCCCTCTGAAGGAATTCCTCCCGAACCCGGTGGTGGGGGGAAGTTGCGGAGGGTTTGGTTTCCTATAAGGGGCTCCTTTGGAGATGTTTTCCCCTAATTTGTCCTAAACCAGGACACTAGTATATACAAGCATAGTTTTCTGATCAGTGACTGGATGAATCTCAAAGTGGCAAATACTTTGTTCAGTGCCAAGACGCACATCTTGAGTATTAATGCTATTGCCTTCACAAATGAATCTTAGTTGTTCTCTAGTAACACAAGATTCTAAGTTTACTGTTTGCCATTTTTCATTCACCTTTCGTGCCCATACCCTATGTTCTGAAGGGTAGAGCACTGTGTTTTATGATTTAATCCTAGTGCGATGATGGGGTGGATCACATGAACAGTGGCATTACATATACTAAGCACAAAGGCAGTGGCCACATTAGAAGCAGGATCATAGGTAAAATTTACCATAGTCCACCAGGATTGAAATTTCCTTTCAAAATCAATTGCATTATCCCAGACAATCTTTTGAATTTCAGGTGGAAAATCACTTTCACTTCCTTCCCATATGATCAGAGCTGCTGTTGCCTGCATCCATAACTGTGCTTGTATACAGCTGAAGGCTAAAGACACATTATCTTGAACTGTACTAAGCGCTTCTACTATTAACTTGTGGTCTTGGTCCCTGGCCTTTTCCCACTTTGGCAGTACCTTTGGAATCTGCCACTGGCTGGTTCCTAATGCCCATAGAGATGACTGTCTCAATTTTGTTAAACTACTTATTGAAGTGGCTAGCTTGTTCATCAGTATTTCTGAATCAATTCCATTTAAAACTCCTAATCCTGTCCCTAATATCTCAGTTAGATCCCTTTTTATTCTGCTCCTGAGGTGTACTTTTCTTTGTAACCACGTTGTCCAGCCCTCAAAGGATGTTCTTAGGAAAGAGGAGCAGGCTGGTTGGATTTCTGAGATGTTAATTTGCATTAGCAATTCAACATGTTTGAGAGACCACTCTGGATTGAACAACAGTTGTTGTTGACCCATATTTTTCACTATGTATGGCCCTATTTCATATACCTTAGGTTCAATAGTGATTTGGATCTGAGCTGCTTAAGTAATGGTGTGAGTTGTATGTGGTTTTGCCGTTGTAACAGGTATAAGATCTATTTTAAATTTAAATGAGAGTCCAACTTCATCACAAGCCCACAGACAAATCACTTCTACAAGCTGAATTAATGTGATATTACACCAACAATCTAATTTACTTGGGCTATCACAAACCTACCGGTGCCTGTATACAGGAGAGGCGGAGACACTAACTTCCACAATTCTTGTTACTCCTGCTTTTCATATACCTGATTCCCATGGATTACTGCAGTAGATAGGTTTAAATCTTTTATCTCAAAAGGTTCCCCCATGGATCCAGTATACTGATTAAAAGCCTGGGACCAAGGCCATTCAGTATCAGTTTGGATAGAGGTACTTTCTAATTCCGAGACTCCAATTATGTTTATATACAAAACAATTCTGTAAATGAAATTACAAGCTACCCCCGGCCACAATATACTCATTTTGTCCGAGTAAGTTTTAGTCTCAGTCCATTGTCTCTTGGTGTCAATTTTAAAGGGGCTTCTGGGGCCTGCTTCATTCGAGCGTGGTGGATCCGGGTATTCTGCTTCTTAATCTTGATTGCGGTGAAGGTGGTGAGAACCATTGTGGATATTCTCAGTTCAGTCAGAGAGAAAAAGAGAGGGTTTTTCTAACCAGGTGAGAGCCTGGGAAGCAGTTGGGAAAGAATGTAAATAATTCTCTAATCTATCTTGTTGTTCACATTGTTTATAGATATGTTCTGCCACCGTGCGTCATTCACTGCACACCAATGGTGTGAGATGTTTTTACTCTAAGACCAATGAAATTAGTCTGCACTATGTTCTCTATATATAGAGCAGTGCATTTGAAATAAATCAGAGTTCATTCTCTTTGCCTTCTAACTTGGAGTCATTTCGTTCCCGTCCTGCTCAACAGCAACAAAGCATCTGGGATGGTCCTTCTCATTGTGGTTCCAAAGTCTTTTCTGTAAGAGACTTAACGTATACTTAATTCCCAGGCTGTATGTTATGTACTGGTTCACTTAGCTCCCTGCTCTGAGTTCCAGCCACATGTCTTTTCATTTTCTTTGACCTGTCTACTTAAAGCCACCATATAGGTCTCCTGCACTATTCTGGAAATAAAATGTGATCCTCTGTCTGGGAGTATTGTGACTGGAACTCCAAAAGCAGTATTATTTACTCTGGTCACCTAGACAGTTCTGGTGGGGAATGCTTCTGGCCACCCTGAAAATGTATTTCCCAATACTCATAAACACCGACACTCCCCTTTCCATGGGGGTTTTGAAAAGCCAATTTACCACTGCTGTCCAGATCCATGGCCCCTCCCAATCTGGCCAAGTTTTGTCTGGGGGTATTCTTGGGGTTAGTTTGGAGGCAAGGATCACACTGTCAGTTCACCTGAGTGATAGTGGCATATAAATTCCTGGTAATGATCCTTTCAATCAGATATGTGTTATAAAAAGCCTGTGGAAACTACCACTTAAAAGTCAACACTTCATTTCAATGCACTCTGTAACACTGGAGGCCTTGGTCATTCTGGGAAAGGAGCCACACTTTATAAAAGCTTTTAAGTAGTTCAGCCCCAGTGTGTCTTCTGGTGCTCCTCCCTCTACTAGTGACCACACAAATGGGGAGGGATTACTAGCTCCCCTTCAATGGTAGCCCACCCCTCTTGATTATATGTCCCTTTTGATTAGTATTATTATTATATTCTGGCTTACCTTTACGGGAAATCTGTCCATAATTACCTCACCTTTTTCTGCTTTCTTTGCCTTTCCATCCAACAGCTCATTTCTTTTTTTCCAATTCTGAGTTCACTCTCTGGTGTGCTTTAATATGCATACTTCCAGCAGCCGGATTATCTCTTCGGCAGTCCACTCTCTCTCCAGATAGATCCATGTGTGCGCACAACTCCGAATGCATTTCCAAGGCACGGGTCAGAGCAATTATCTCGGCCTTCTGCACAGACGTGCCTATTGGTAAGGGTCCAGATAATATTACCTCTCTGCAGGGAGTGACTGCATATCCAGCATGTCGCTTTCCACTGGCAAAGTAGCTACTCCTGTCAGTGAACCAGGTCTCTGCATCGTCCAAATGAGTGTCCTTTAAGTCTGGATGGCTGGAGTAAGTAGCTTCAGTAGTCTCCAGGCAATCATGGTGTTCTGCTTCTCTTTGATTTCCACTGAGAAAAGAAACTGGATTGACAATTTTAGTTACCACTCTCTCTATATCATCTTGTACTATGATGGCTTGGTACTTCAGGAATCTCTGTGGTGAGAGCCAGTGGCCACCTTTTACTTCCAGTACTGCGAACACTGTGTGGGACACTAGTACGGTCAATTTCTGTCCCAGGGTAACTTTGCGTGTTTCTTGTATATTCAGCACGACTGCTGCTACAGCTCTGAGGCAACCTGGCCATCCTTTGGCATTGCATCTAGTTGCTTGGAAAAGTAAGCAACTGCCCTCCGGTATGAATTCAAGTCCTGAGCCACACAGGAGAATACAAAGAATAGTTTACTTACATCTGGAAGTCCTAAAGCTGGAGCTGACATGAGGCACTCTTTAGCTGGTGGAAGGCCCCTGTGGCTTCCTTTGTCTACTGGAGATCTCTATCTGATGAACAGTCTGTAATTATAAACCCACAGCCAGCACCACTCTGCCATGCCTGTGTCTTTTTCTTTAATACTCTGTATCCTTGGAGTTCTAGGAAATTTGAAAGGCTTCTTCCTTCTTCCTGTGGAGTTTCCCAGCACTCTGGTTCTTTGCAAGTTGTTCTCCAAATGGAGTGGGGATTTTGAAGCCTTGAGGCACATGGACCATGTGAGCTAGGTTTTGTGCCCACTTTTAGGGCTTTTCTATTCAAATGCAAAAATTTTCTGGCTGGCTTCATGGATAGAGAGGCAATAGAAAGCATCTTTCAAATCTTACACAGTAAACCAGGTTAGTTCAGGTGTTAAACAAGTTAGTAAGGTATATGGATTTGCTACCACAGGATATAAATCCGTTGTTATCTAATTGACAGCCCTCAATCCTGTACTATCAATTACTGGGCGGATTTCTTCCCTATCTCTTTCAGGGGGTACGGCTTAATTCTCACTGTTTGTGTCTTTTCCTTAAGCTTGATTACTATGGGGGCGGGGGGGGGGGCATTCTTTGCCCTCCCTGGTACATCAGAGGCCCATAGCCCTGAAAATACTTGTCCTAATATCTCTTCACTAATTTCCTCCTTATTTTCAGTGGCTGTTAATGTTAAACTTAATACCTCTATGTACCTTTGATCATTTACCTCCAGAGTAACCTCCTCATTCTAGAATGTTTAGCAAGTTGGGCATATACAAAAACTTGTAAATACCCCATTTTTACTTTAAAGGTTTGCAAAAGTATGCCTTCTCAGACTGGACAGTTATTCCCACTAAAGCTTTATTTAAAACTGAATATATGGCCCTTGTATCAACCAAAATTCCACCCTCTCCTTTCTCCTGGTCCCACTGCCTCTCGCAGAGTGCTGTTACCTCCTTGTTCTGAATGAGATTGGACTGCCAGGAGGGGGATGGGTTTGAGGGGGTATACGTTTGGAGCCTGAGTCCTCTTCCCTTTTGGGGAGGTCCTCCTCATCCTCCCTTACCTTAGGAGGAGCCTTTTAAAATCATGTATATTTTTGTGTTTCAAGATGATAAGCTTTGTCTGATTTTATACATTGCTGCCTTATACGGCATGCTGAACAACACATTTGATTTGCCTTCTCTTTGCTGTGTTTTCTTTTTCAAGAGCTAACACCAGTGGGTCAGAGGGAACTCTGAACCCACATTTAGTTACTCTGCCATTCTGGCTGATTCTTTAAGGTGAAAAACATATCAGCATACAAGACCTCATCTTATTTGCCTTCCAGTCTTAAAACAGCATTGATTGCAATAAGGTATTATAAATGTTTTTATTTTCCGAGACGCCCCTACTGGTGGCTTTCTCCCAGTGAGCCCCCCCGCCCCCGCCAAAGAGGCTAGTCCGGGAACCTCTTTGCTCTGGTTAGTTTTCATTCCTTATACTCTTTTGTTTCCACCCAAGACTCACAGTCTTTTCTCAGTTTTTCTCACACACAGACGTCCAGGTGGCAGGTATCAGATGTGATCCTCCACACCTAAGCTTTAAGATCTCAGGTTCTGAATCGGCTTGATCAGGAACCTCCAATTTACACTTGGGGCATTGAACAGCAATACCAGCCCCTCTCACAAACTCTGTATTGCAATCGTACTCATGCAAGGTGCCAGCCTCTCAATGCACCAAAAACTCCCTTTCACAAAATCTCAGTCTTTTCCAGTTCTCTTCCTGCGCAATCTAATTAAAGCATTGTTTCTGCTGACACTTACTTTGTTGCCCTGCAAAAGACTGTGCCTGTTACAGCAAAAACTCTGATATGCTCACAAACACAGAGCCCCCCGCCTCCTTACTCCTTATCTGAAATTTCTGTGAGTCAAGGCTTAAGTTGCTGTGGAGGGGAGGAATTCCTGGAATTCCTCTAATTTGTTTTACCACAGTGTCGCCTTCTGATGAGAAGGCGGGCGACCTGGTTTCAGGATACAGCACGGCAACCCGGCCTCCCCGGGTCACTCGGTCCACTGACATGCACAGACACCAATGTGGTGGATGGTCAAATGGCGTTTATTATCTCATCTCGTGGGGTTAAATAGTCAAGGGGGCTTCACTACGTCAAAAGGGGATGGTGGGTCTGGCTAGGGTTAGTAAGGAGTGGAAAACTACTGGAGTTAGGAGGGGCTGCATGCTTCAGGGGTGATTGATCACTTATAGCAGGAAGAGGGGGGAAGGGTCTTGCTTTCCGTCACATCCCGAGATTTCCCATTCGCCTGTCCCTATCTACCACAATTTCCCCCCCCTTTTTTACTAATGAATGAGGTAGTTATAAACATAGGCACTAAGGTGAGGTACAAAGTTATAGTATGATAAGGGAAAAGGGGTTTTTGGTAAACCTGAGTAATCTTCGCAAGGCAAGTTTAGAGAACCTTTGCGACTGGCAGTGTCCTCGGTTTTTGGTTCACAGCATTTGTTGCCGGCCTATAAAAAGGATGTTGGCCCGTTCTAGGTGAGCTTGAACAAATGAGACCAGCTTGTTTAGCAGGCATGGTCCGAATGTGAAGGTTGAAAGCAGTATCGCTAGCGGACCTATTAGGGTGGAAATTAGAGTGGTGAGCCATGGCGATTGATTGAACCAGGACTCGAACCAGCTCTGTTGGGTTTCCCTGTCTTTCTTTCTTTGAGCTAGTCTATCTCGGAGTTCCGCCATGGAGTCTTTAACGACTCCTGTGTGGTCCGCGTAGAAGCAGCATTCCTCCTTCAAGGCGGCACACAGACCTCCTTGCTGCATGAACAAGAGGTCCAGTCCTCGCCTGTTCCGTAAGACCACTTCGGAAAGCGAGGAAACTGATTTCTCTAGAAAGGAGATGGATTTCTCGATCCTCTGCAGGTCCTCATCGATGGTCATTTGCAGCTGAGCAAGCCCTTGGTGTCGGGTCGCGAGGGCCGAGACACCTGTGGCTGTGCCAGCTGCTCCCAGGCCGAGCAGCATTGCGATAGTCACTCCCGTTATTATTTCTCTTTTGTGGAGTCGGCCGGGCTCCTCAAAGAGGTGGTATACCTCTTCGTCTGAGTGGTACAGGACCCTAGGAACAATCAGAACTTGGACACAGAAGTTGATAGCGTCATTGAACTTGGCAAGGAACACGCAAGGACTCACCCCAGATCTCTGACAAACCCACATCCCAGATGCGGATGGGACCGCCCACTTGTTGATCTTTCTGTTGGGCTTGATGACTTCGGTGGAGAAGTTGCCTTTCTGCTTTGCCAAGGCTGCATTGCCAAAGCATTTGCCCTGGCCTGTGACTTGACTCAGGGTGATTCCCCTACGGGGAGTGTCCCATCTGCACTGGTGAGGGGCTTCGGCTGTGGAGTAACTGAAGGGGGTGTTTAGAGCAACTCCTTCGTAGAAAGGAGGTTTAACATCGTAGCAAAGTCAGCAGGAATTGGTTAGGTTCGGGTTGGATTCGTTCAAGGATACCTTGTCACTTGAAAGATGCTGCATGACCCACCTGAATGGCTGATGGGGGTAATAGTCTGGGTTAGCTCGCCCCCCGGCGATGAGCCCTAATAGCAAGATCACACAAAGCCACCGTTGCTGTCTGGGTCTCACCGGTGTAGGACTCTTGGGTGCTGTCCGGCGTTTTGGTGGTTCGTCGTTTTCCTCTGGAACCGGGATGTACGCGTTACGGGGACGACCCACAAGCATGTCCTGTAAACAGAAACTTGCAATTCTCGTTAGTCCACTGGGTTGTGGCTGTATTGAAAAGAAGCAGTCCTTGATGTCCAGCACTGCGCATGGCTGCCCTTTGGAGTTTGCTGGATTATATATCCTTTGCTGATTCCCCTCTGGCCCGGTGATCCTAACCGGGAAGACTTGGACCGCGGCTGAAGGAGTCCGCTCTGCACAGGCTATCTTTATCTTTCCCCAGTCGGTAAACTGGGCTGGTTCGCATTGTGATTGCCTTTCGATGTGGCTTAAGGCTTTATTCGTTTTTGTTTTAAACCGCGTTAGCTCCGCTTTTTCCGTTTCTGAGTCCCAGTCGGCTTCCGTAAGCTCTCCCGAGCTGGTGGAGCTGTTGGAGCTGGACTCAGAGCCGGAAGTCGAATGCCAGCACATTTCCGGGCTCCGGTGCCTTTTCGTGCTGCTCTGGCCCCGCCCCCGCCCCTCCCTTCGGGGGTGGTGCCACTCCCACCCCCTGGGCTTGCCCTGCCGCCCGCAGGGGGAGGTCTCTCCCTTAAATGGTAGCAGCGCTGAGCGCGGCTCCCGATTGGGCATGCGCTCTCTGCCGCCCCCCTCCTCCTCTTTTCCTCGCGGATGCGCACTAGCAAGGATTCGGGACTCTGGGCTCTTCCCTCCGAGAGCTTCCGTGCCCCGCCCATCCCCTTGGTCGCCGGCGCCATGTTCGGCTGGGTAGGACGGCGGCGCCGCCCGCGCCTCCGCGTCTCTGGCTTCCCTCGCCAGTTCCTCCCAAAAGGACTGCGCGCGATGCCGCACTCCCGGCGCCGAATCGCTGATCCACGGTGAAGGGACGGATGGGGGGTCCGCGAGTTTTTCGGGAGGTCCTGCGGGTTTTTCGGGAGGTCCCGCGGGGGGGGTTGGGCTCGGGCTCGGGGAGGGGGGGAACGCGCCCGGCCCCCCCGGGTCCCCGCTCCCAGGTAAATCGCTTTTGGGTGCGGTTTGCGTTGCCGCTCCTACCCCCAGCTTGGGTGTAGCTAAGAAACATGCGCTTGCGGCACTCCATGTTTCTTGCTCCTCTAGCGCCTTGCGCAGGGCCCGCTCGACCTTTCCCCACGCCTTAAGACTTTTGCCGCTGCCTGAGGTCTTTGTATCCTCGGCTAGGGCGGCCGTACATTTCTCCCACACCTCCGGGTGTAATATTTCCACGGGACGTTCAATCGCCCCAAGCTCTAAGAGTCTCGCAATAGCGAGGTAAAAATCCTTGAGCTTGCATTTAATTCCCCACTGCTTATAAACTGAACTCACGACCTTCGCGATGGCTTCCATATCCGTCGCTGGTCCGAGGACGTCTCCCCCGCCAAGAATCAGGCCCGCCGTTCTGGCCGCTGTTTCTCGTCCAGGAGATACCCGCTACCCGAGGGTTTCTTCTTTTCCCTTTCCACTTCCCGGGTTTCGGCACCATATGTCGCCTTCTGATGAGAAGGCGGCCGACCTGGTTTCAAGACACAGCACGGCGACCCGGCCTCCCCGGGTCACTCGGTCCACTGACATGCACAGACACCAATGTGGTGGATGGTCAAATGGCGTTTATTATCTCATCTCGTGAGGTTAAATAGTCAAGGGGGTCGTACTACGTCAAAGGGGGACGGTGGGTCTGGCTAGGGTTAGTAAGGAGTGGAAAACTACTGGAGTTAGGAGGGGCTGCATGCTTCAGGGGTGATTGATTACCTATAGCAGGAAGAGGGGGGAAGGTTCTTGCTTTCCGTCACATCCCGAGATTTCCCGTTCGCCTGTCCCTATCTACCACACCACAGTTAAACATAAATCACCATACTGTAGCTCTTCTGCGTAAAATGCTACACTTGTTGCAAACAGAATCCTAACATCTCCACAAACACAACCATACAATCCCGAGAATCAAATTTCCAAAATGCGGGAGAAGAACCACACCAACTCACTGGGAAAGGTGTTATCTCTTAAAGTGCCCACTTTTCTCAACACAGCACAGCATACTGCACTTCAGCACCTATCCACATCAGCTTCCTATGATCCCCACTCACTCTGGACACAATCAGAATAACAGCACACAGTAAAATTCCAGGAATCAAGTCTGAACCACTGGGGCAGAGGGACCCCCCCCCCCCCCCCCCATTCGTCTAACGACGGGTAAAATGTGCACCGTCTACACAAATCACCACCTTTAAACACAGTAAACATCCTCACCCACGTTTCTCCACTTGTTCCACTTCCCTGTGGGGCACTTCCTGCCCCCACAGCTTATCCCAGCTGGCGCCCTGGGCCTCACTCAGCCGCCTCAGATGCCGCTTCAGACGCGAGTAGAACTTCCCCCCCCTGCACCGCGGGTATACTCACTCGTTCGCTCATTCACTCCCTTTATACACCACGCACTCACATGATTACAAACGCATTAACCACACAATGTCCGGACACCACAAGCACACAAATTTTGGGTTCACTCGACTTCACCCCCAGAAGTCGCTAGCGGCTGCTCTGTCGGAACAGTGAACATGTCTCCAGCCCAGCCGCCCTATTGGCTGGGTGCCTGCAGGCACAGGAACGAGGTTTGGCACTCAAACGTCTTTGAATGTCTTACCAGAAGTCCTGTCTCTCTCTCTCCCCCCAGGGCCCTTTCGATACATACCGTTTATCCGCACACCAGCAGCGAGCGGCGAAATAAAGAGGCGAGGGAACTGTCCAAATTCATCCATGTGGTGGCTGGAAGGCTTTAATGGCCGCGGGAGCCACGATGGAGAAGCTGCAGACCGATCCCAACTCTGCGTGGGCGAAAATGGCGGAAGGACCAGGGAGGCGTGGGGTTTTATCAGGGGTGGGGCGAGGGGAGCAGGAGCCCCCCCCCCCGCCCAATGGGGACAGACACCGTGGCAATGACGTGGACCACGGCGCCCAACGGGGACACGACAGGGGCAGACCTCGGGCTCCGGGGCGAACAGGGTGGCGGGATCAGGGTGACAGACACTGAATTCTCTGGATGGGACAGGGAGTGGTTACAGGAGTGATGGGGGGAAGCTCCAATAGCAGGCAGCCTGGAGCGAACCACTGCGGGGAGGGGGAAACACAGGGTGTGCACGGGGGTACACAGAAATCGGCTAGCTAACATAGATCAGAACCCCTAATCTGAACGCAAACCCGGGATGCAACATCCTCCCCAAAGGTATTAGGCTTGTGCTTTTTGAATGTCCCCAGCCCTGAGTTGCTACTTTATCTTATCTTCATCAACGAGCAGTGTAGGGCCTCTCAGAGCCCCCTTCAGGGTGTGATGGTCTTCTCTGCAGCTTTTGTAATACAGTTTTAGAAGTCCTTAATGAAAATGATTAAGTCATAAACCATAATATTTCAGTCTCTAACAGGATACCAGAGTGAAACAGAACAGTGAAAAACACCAATCACTTGTTTTAAAATTTTAAAAGTTTAATAGTAATAAAATAGTTATAAAAATAGAGTAATGAGAATTTAGACAGAGTTAGGACAATAAAGGACAATAAAAAGCAAAGAATTACGAACATTCTGATGCTTTCCTCTTGAAAGCATGACTCGCTAACAAAGGATTAACCCTTAAAAGCAATAGCCTGTTGCATATTCATATATCTCATACATGATGCATAAATTCTTTTCAAAAAAAGGGTGTTGTCTGGTTATTATCAACTTCTTCCCCTTAATCCTGATGGCTCCTTAAAGACGGAGAGGAGGTGGAAGGATGCTTGTCTTTTCCGATAAGGAGGCAGTAATGCTTAGTTGTCTTGTTACTGTTATCTCTGTGCAAAGAATTTCTTGATTATCTCATGCCTGTGAAAAATGTGTATTTTATGATTGGCTCTTCGCAAATATTAAATTGAATACTGTATGTATTATGGAGGGTTATTTTGAAATACTGTATTAATTCTTTTTAAGTAGTGTGTTAAATATAGTTTTAGGTTACAACATAATGTTAAAATAGAAACTATGCAATGTAAGATATTTTTTTACTACCTCAAGAAAAGGGATAAAATAATCAAGAAACTCTTCGCACAGAGATAACAGCGACAGGACATATAAAGAGTAACGGCCTCCTTATCAGAAAAGACAAACATTCTTCCACCTTCTCTCCATCTTTATAGAACCACCAGGATTAAGGGGAAGAAGTTGACAAAAACTAGACAAATTCTTAATTTGCAAGGAATTTATGCATCATGTATGAGATATATGAATATGCAACAGGCTATTGCTTTTAAAGGTTGATCCTTTGTTAGCAAGGCATGCTTTTGTGGCTTAGTGCCCAGGAGCATCCGAACGTTCGTAGTTCTTTGCTTTTTATTGTCTCGCAGTTTCCTAATCCTCATTGTCCAAATTTTTATTACTTTAATTTTATTACTATTTTTTCATAACTATTTTATTACTAATAAACTTTTAAGATTTAAAAAAACAAGTGATTGGTGCTTTTCACAATTCCTTTCTTGAGCTAGTTAAAAAAAAATCTTACATCACATAGTTTGTATTATAGCATTATGTTATAACCTGAAACTATATCTACCACACTACTTAAAAAGGATTAATACCGTACTACAAAATAACTTTCCAACATAACACATATAGTATTCAATTTAATATTTGTGAAGAACCAATCGTTTAATATGCATTTTTCACAGAACTAAATGTGCAATATTTCAAAACTAGGTGGCAACCATTGATATGAGAAACACGTATGTTTATGAAAACTCAGAATTTTAGAAGCATATAATGTACTCAGGCGGATGGAAGAAAACAGAAATATAAATAGCTTATTTAGCAAGTTTGCAAAAGTACAGGAAACAGTTTGCAACAGGAATGTAACTTGCTAGGTAGAGACAACTTGTAACAGAACACATATTGTAAATGCAGGTGAATCCGGTGAGAAGAAATGATGATGTCTGACTCCAGTTCAGAAGGCTGAATGGTTTCTTTATTATAACTATACTACAACACATTAATATACTATTTAAAGGAGATACTTAAACTACATACCTACTTTTCTAACTACCATATCTAACTCACAACTCATGACCCTCTCTCAAGAGTCCAAACACAAGTGGATTTGATTGGCCATCAGGCTCGAACAATCCTCACCAGAATCCAATCAAGCAATCACCCCAGGTAAACAATTCTCTAAACACATTCCACATGGGAAAAACAAGGAGTAGAAATAGAAATTGTTTTCTCTTTCTTCTCTCTGTGCTCCTCTATGAAAAAATCCTGAGAGAGAGAAGAATGTGCCTGCCACAAACACATAAGAATTTTTTTGCTAGGTAAAGGCCATAAAGATAAGAAAACTCAGTAAAGCAAGACTCAGGTATTGCTGAAACCCATAAAGCAGAACCTTTTGCTTAAGGAGCCAGCAAGAACCAGGCTCCTAGTTTTGGCCAGGGCAAACTGACCCG
The DNA here is from genome assembly GCF_026979565.1 of Vidua chalybeata. Lineage (NCBI taxonomy): Eukaryota > Metazoa > Chordata > Aves > Passeriformes > Viduidae > Vidua > Vidua chalybeata. The sequence goes on from NC_071569.1 coordinate 1,628,414, forward strand.
GGAGAAAGCCAAACCTCCACGGCACCTGCCCAGAAGCAGAGGTCAAACAGCGAACACTCAGAAAGATGATGCTACTTCATCGAAGACCCCTGCCCATGACCACCAGGAGGCATGGCACCACCAAAGACTAATTATAATATGAAGCGCAAGAAGGTGGAGAATGGGCAGGGAATGGGCGGGCAGGGAGGTGTGGGCTTGTGGGATCAATGTGTACTTAAACTTAGAACCTGCCTCACTGGTGTTATAGATGCATATTATATTATTGACTTTTTGCAAATATTAAAATGAATACTATATGTGTTATGTTGGAAAGTAGTGCTGTATTATTCCTTTTTAAGTAGTGTGGTAAATACAGTTTTTAGGCTATAGCATAATATTAGAATAGAAACTATGTGATGTAAGATAATTTTTGTAACCAGTGAAAGAAATGGAAAAAATAATCAAGAAATTCTTCGCATTATCCTATTTGGATAGAGATAAAAGCAACAAGACACTAAGATCTCAAGAAAAGAATTATTGCTTCCTTATCGGGAAGAACCAGACTTCTTCCAAACTTCAAGGAGCCAAAACATTGATTTACAAGATGAGGGGAAAAGTTGACAATAACCAGAAAACACCCTTTGTTCGAAAAGAATGTTTGAATCATGTATGAGATATATGAATATGCAACAGGCTATTGCTTTTAAAGGTTAATCCTTTGTTAGCAAGGCATGCTTTTGTGGCTTAGTGCCCAGGAGCATCCGAACGTTCGTAATTCTTTGCTTTTTATTGTCCTTTATTGTTCTAACTTTGATTGTCCAAATTCTTATTGTCCTAATTTTTATTACTATTTTATTACTATTAAACTTCTAAAATTTTAACACAAGTGAATGGCATTTTTCACACCAGGTATGCATGTATGGTGGCGTGGTGGTTTTGCATGGGAGGCATTTAGGAAAGTGATGCAAAAGCTTCTGTGTAACTGACAGTCTGTGGAACCACTGGGAAGCTGTACACGCCTCTGAAAAACACACTAAAAAGACAAAAAATCCTGGGAAAGCTCTCTTCCTTTTCCGGCTGACAGAAGTATAATGAACAAAGTTCTCAGGTGTTCCCCAGAGATACAGGCAGGGCCTTCCTAGTTCCCATGGCAACACTGGAATGGCTGCTGGCTCTAGCTGAGTACCAATATTGAAATGTTAATTAGCTACTTGCTCTGTTTGTATTCTCTAAACTACCTGGAGATAACCTGCCTCCCTCACCACAACGACATTCTGGGACTAAAATGCAAATAAAAAAACCCTTGGGATCATGGGAATATTTTTAGGGGATAAAGATGCCCCTAAATAAAGAACTAAACACAGTAGAGGGGCCTAGACAAATGCCCTAGCTTAAGAAGAAGAGGGAAACACATCCCCTGATTGACTTTTCCCGTCACCATCACCTAAAAAACACTAGACTAGATTAGGCTGTGGGAAGCAGAGACAGAAAGACAGAACTTCCTAATGCTGCCACAAGGGAAGGAGAGGGGACAGCTGTTGTTCTGGACTTCAGCAACAGACTCTGCACACGTCCTCACCCTTCGACTACCGGTGTGCCACAAGGAAAGAAGAGGGGACAGCTGCTGCGCTGGACTTCAGTGACAGACTCTGCATGCTTCCTTCCCTTTCGGCTACCTGGGAAAGCTACAACAGCAGGGTGAGCTCCGTGTCAGGCCCCCTGCACAGCTGATCTTTTCAATAAAGAGCTGAACATTAATAAAGGCATTAGCCCTCTTCATTTCAGAAGTAACACGCCCTGGCCCCCTGTCTCAGCCAGGCCAGGCCAGGCCAGGTGGCCCCTGCCATGGGGCTAGGCCCCTTCCCCCCAGGGCACCCGCCAGCCCCCCACTGGCTGCCGGGCAGGGGAGGGAGTGCTGGGGGCCAGGCAGGGCCAGACTGGACCATAGCTGTGATTTCTAACATCTTGCCGCTAGCCCGGGGCCAAGCTGAGTCCACTGGCCCCCAGAAGCAGCCCTGGGCCGGGCCGGTTCAGCCAAGATTTTGCCACCATGGAAGTTCGCCCGCAACCACTAGGCAGGGGGAAGGAGAAGCCACGCCCCTCCCCCCTGCACCCAGAGTGCTGCTGCTGAGTTCTGGCCTGGCTGATTGGATCCTAGCCCCTCCCCCCAGGCTCCCAGCCACAGTTCCAGCCACCTGTCACTGTTGAGTCAGGAATGGGTGAAAAGTGACACATAGACTTTAGGTCTCCAGAAGGCTAATAATGCAATTTATTAGAAACCTATTCCTTTTTATACACTATTCTGATACAGGTAGACCTGATTGCTCCTTTAATCAACACACCTTCACCACTGGCTAATTAAGAAACCACCCTTTGGTAAACACTTTATGAGAAACAACTGTTCAAAACACCAGCTTCAAAGCCTTAAGATAAGAATTGTTTTAATTCTTTTCTCTGAGCTTCTCACAGCTTTTCCCAGAATAATGCCTGGGAAACTATCCCTTTCTCTCTCTGACCAGGCTGTCCAAACCACAGCTACCGGCCAGGGCCAGGGTCAGGGTTAGGTGACCATCTGCAGGCCCCGGGTGAGATGTTAACTCTTTCAGTGCTTCAATCCTCCCTCAAGTGAGAGAAAGGAACAAGATGCAAGCATATGAAGGAGCAACATGAAGATATTGAGGTCAGTGAAGGAGAAGTCAAGTTCCAGATGGGAGGGATAAGGAGATGCCTTAATCCTAGGACTGAAATCCTCTTGTAAAGCTATGGAGAAAGGTGTAATTGATACATCAGACTCTGTTTCCCTGTAACACATGAGAGCATGAGGAAATGATGGGTTCAAATTGATATCAAGCAAAGGTCTCTGTGCCAAAGTAAGCAGATGTTAAGGTAGTTGTGATCCTATGAGAAGTTTGAACAGAGAAAGAGAGAAGAGTGGCCCTATGCCCCCAGAGAGAGATCTCTGTTCTCACAGATGAAGATGATTCCATAGATAGATGAAGAGAACTTTTGTCTTTGAACAGCTCATCTTTAAAACAATACCCCATAAGTTGACATGGCCCATAAACACAGATGTGGGAAAAGCTTGTGGAAAATGGGAGGGACTTCACAATTGCAGATTTCCCCGGGCAGCTGATATTCGTGAGAGAGCCACGAGAGAACTGTTTTTTCTTGCGGAGAAGGCTCCATAACATTAACAAGAGGGACTTCTTTCCCTAAGTGAACTGAAGAAAGACTATTCTAGAGGTGGTAAACTGACTGAAATTTTAGGTTTTGTTTCTTTACATTGTCAGTGGGGAAAAAAAAAAAAGGCTGTAGGGGGAGGAGAAGTTTTCTGAAGGTTTTGTTCTGATTCTTATTACTCTTTCTTTTAGTCACTGTTAATAAATTTTTCTTTATACCCTTTTAAAGTTTTGAGCCTGCTTTGCCTTTCTCCTAATCCTACCCCACAGCAGGAAGTGAGTGCACTGGTGATTGGCCAGCACTGAAACCCACCACTCTCATTGGTGCATGGCCCAGGAAATCTCAAAATTGGCGAAATCTCATATTGGCGAACCAAAACCACTACACGAAATTGGTGTTTCTGCCCAGTTCGAACTGAAACTGCTACAGGTGTAAATATTCCCCATGCGTCCCAGCTGGAGTAAAACATACCTGCTTTACAGTTTTAATTGTAAAGTCCTTATTCACTACCTCATCACTGTGCATGTCAGTTCTTAATGGCAGAATGTATGGTTGGAGGAAAATGAGAAATAGGGTAATTTGGTCATTACATGAATGATACAGTGCTTAAGAAAATAAATAAAAGTGCCTTCTAAAAATACTTGGGTATTCACTTTCTATGACATTAATAGCAGTCACAAAAAGATTTTAATTGATGAAATTCTGGTTGGGAAGTCTAGAAACAGTATTAAGGCAAATGGAACTGTTAGGAAGTTGTGTATAAAGTAATGAATGAAATCTTGATGCTACTGGAGCATATGGAAAATTTAACCTTTAGTTCAGCGAGTACTGTTCAGTGCCATTTCATAGAATTATTTTTACTTCAGACTATATGATTTCCATCAGTTCCAGGAAGTGAAAAATTGCTTTAAACACACTTAATAAAACCACATATTTAGACCAAGGTGTAAGTGTTATAAATGACAATATAATATTGGCTTTCGCATTCATGTGCTAGCTTTTGCATGTTATTAATCACAAGTATTTTTGATGTGGTAAAATTTATACTTACTTTTTAACTATTTTTGGGTATAGTATAATCTGTTAGTTTATGTATGCACCATATAGTTTATATAAATAGTAGTGTGATAAAAATATTATGCTGTAGACTTTAGCAAAATGTTAAAATAGAGACTATGTAATGTTAAAAATGCTTTTATGTAAATAACTCAGAGAATGGTGTAAAACAATTATGCTGTTTCTCACATCCGCAGACCGCCCTTTCCAAGAGATAACAGTGACGGAAACCAGAACACCAGAGAGGATTTATTAACTACTTGTTATCAGGGAGTATGAAACAACAGGAGGGAACCTCTGAAAGAAATAAAATATATTGACCTAATTTACAGAATGTTATGCAGACAAGTCAGAGGTTGAAAACAAACAAAAGAGTTCCTGGAACATCAGAAAACTCAAAGGAATGTTTGAATAATGTATAAACTAACGAATATGCATGTAACACCAGCAATGTAGCTGTATATAGAGAACATGGTTTTAAACTACATGCCGTTCGCCAAAAGCACCCCAGCACTGGATAGTTGTCCTTTTTTTATCCTTTATTAAACTTAAAAAAAATTCTAAAGAGTGAACTCTGTTTTTCACATAGGGAATTTTTGCTTCTAGTTGTCTCAAAATTAAAATGGACTTCTAATTAATGTTTCCCCAGTACTTTTCTAGTTCTTTGAAATAATTTTTTTTTTTTCACCAGAGAGTATCATATTGGCTATTTTGTCCGCCCTGTAAATTGTCTTAAACCAAGACAAATTTGGTGTCCAACCAAAGTGTCTGGATGTCCTAGGGTGACCGTATGGTGTTTGTATCCCAAATCGTGTGTTCTGTTTATGCCTGATATTATGTTCTGTGCCTTCAGGACTGACTCTGAAAGTGAAGGATTGTTTTGTCTTGTTATCAGCCGGCTCACCTCCCCCCATGCTCTGTGTCTAGGAGAGGCTTGGCTGGCTTGCTTTTGCTTGCTTGCTGGCTTGCTTGCTTTTGCTTTTGCTTTTGCTTATTAGTTAGTTTAGCTAGGCAGTCCAATTTTTACCCTGGACTGTTTCTTTTTTCCCTTCCCTTTCCCTTTCCTGAATATCATCTGAACCTGCTCTGGACCTGGACCTGGACCTGGGAAACATCAAGAAACACCGAGAGTCTGCATTTTGTGACCTGCAAGCAGCCAGCCCCAGCACCGGAAACTGATAGCTGGGCGACCACTCCCAGGGGAGACTTTCTGAATTTGTCATCTCTTCAGAACGGTGGAAGGGTTTTGTCATCTGGTGCTGATTTTTTTTTTTTTTTTTTTTTTTTTTTTTTTTGTATTGGGGAGTGTTTTTGCTTGTTAAATAAACAGGTTTTTTTCCATTTCTCTCTGAGGAAATCCTTCCCGAACCAGGTGGGGGAGGGGCCGTGGGGGTTTGCTTTCTGGGGGCTCCTTCTGGAGGTCTTCTCCCAAATTTTGCCCTAAACTAGGACATATATTTTGGCGCCCAACTCGTGGCTCGAGAGAGTGGAAAAAACCCTGTTCTAATCATATTTTGGTTGCAATTACTCTGGGCTGGCATAGAGCAGTTACTGGCTATGTTGTTTGAATTCATAATGTCTCTCGGGGTGCAGGCCTGCACGTGTTTCTGGTCCCTAGGGTTTTTTGAGGTCTTAATACCTCTATGGTCCTTAGGTTTATTTTCTTATCCAGAAGTAGCTTCAGTATTGTCCCTAATACATAGTTTTTGCAGTAGAGGGGCACTGACCAGAATATCCATCGGGCTGGGCTTGGTTGTAATGGCTTGCAGGAGGTTTATAAAGGTGCTGGAGTCTGTTCCAGGAATGTATGGTTCGTGGTTATGGTTGTGCGCCCAGTTTGTTAGAGGAGAAGCAGGAGATGAGGCTTTTCAGCCTTTGCTTTCCTTCTTCTCCTCTGAATCTGTTACATCCCTATTGGAGAATGTTCAGTTTCCCCTGAATGTTAAAGAAACCATCTTTCTGGTATTTAATTTGGTACGCTTTCTCTATACAGTCTGCAGCTTCTCTAGAATGAGGGCTGAGATTTCTAGAAGGGCTGATGAGACCCCTGACCCAGGAGTAGACCCAGATGTGAGAAATCCTGAGTGGTGTGGGAAATGGGAGGATATGGGCCAAATCTTAAAGGAGTTTTCTGACCCTATAGTCTGGGACTTTTCATGTGAACAAATTCAGAACCCAGCAGAGGTGGCAAAGTACCTGAAAGAGAAGTGCCATGATACCCCTAAGGAGAAAAAGATCATTGCAGTGAGCTGGGCCCTGGCATATGCTTATCGCACTCTGCTTGATACTGTAGGGCAGCAGACAGAGGAAAGGGGGCAGGGAGATAAACCAGCAGCTATCCCAGTCACTCAGGCTGCAGCAAACAGCCCAGGCTCGAAGCCAGCAGCTAAACCAGACTGTAAGCCTCAACCAATGAATGTTGCTACTAGCACGAGAAGTGGAAAGTGCACACAGAAGACCGATCGACCAGTGGATGACAATGATGATTATGATGCAGGAGAAGGACCCTCAACGCTTCCTGACATAAAATCAGGAGTCAGAGCAACTGGTACAAGATCAGAGGCCAATATTGAGTCCTTTTCCCTAAAGGACCTCCGTGGCCTGAGAAAGGATTACACTTGACGACCTGATGAGTCTATAATTAGTTGGTTGGTCCATCTTTGGGATGATGCAGGTGAAGCCACAGTCCTGGATGGCACTGAAGCGAGGCATTTAGGATCCCTGTCACATGATCCTGTCATCGACCAAGGAATGATGAGAGGAGCTAACCCTCACAGCCTCTGGGCACGGGTCCTGGAAAGTGTAGCACAAAGATACCTGTGTGCAGATGATCTTTATATGCAGCAGACCCAGTGGAAGACTATAGAACAAGGGATCCAACGCCTAAGAGAAATGGCAGTGGCAAAGATTATCTTCTCTGATGAAATAACAACTAGGAATCCAGACATGGCACCATGTACATCTGTGATGTGGCGAAAACTTGTACGGCTTGGGCCACATGAATACGCTTCTGCTTTAGCAATAATGAAGCGGGATGACAGGGATGAGACCGTGCTCGATATGGCAAAGAAGCTCCGAGCATATGCAGATGCTGTGTATGGCCCGACACATGCCAGAATTGCAGCAGTGGAAACACGTCTACAGAAATTAGAAGACAAGATAAAGGAGAATCACCAGAAACTCAGGGAGGAGATTAAAGAGGACCTTCTCCAAATCTTGGCAGTACAAATTCGAGGCCCTGGTATCCAACGTAGGCGTTCCCCAGACGGGGAGAGAAGGTACACTCCACGAGCTGAGCTGTGGTTCTTCTTGCGTGATTGCGGAGAAAACATGAGGAGATGGGACGGAAAATCTACTGCTGCTCTGGCACAACAGGTGCGTGAATTGAAGGAAGGTAAGACTCAAAGAGGAAGTTCCACCAAAAGGAAAGTAGCCCCAATTGCCCGTAGCCAAGCCTCCAGGTGTGATGATGACATGTCCGATCCCCTGGAAGGAACGTCTAAGACATATGCCCAAGGAAAAAAGGATAACCTGGCTTAGAGGGGCCCTGCCTCTAGCCAGGTAGAGGTGAGGGAAAACCGAGTTTTTTGGACTGTGTGGATCCGTTGGCCTGGTACATCAGAACCACAAAAATATGAGGCCTTGGTCGAAACTGGTGCGCAGTGCACATTGGTTCCATCAAGACATGTGGGGGCAGAACCTGTCTCCATCTCTGGCGTGACAGGGGGATCACAGGACTTTACCTTGGTGGAAGTTGAGGTGAGCCTGACCGGAAATGAGTGGAAGAAACACCCTATTGTGACTGGCCCAGAGGCCCAATGCATTTTGGGTATAGATTACCTCCGAAGGGGGTATTTTAAAGACCGAAAAGGACTCAGGTGGGCATTTGGGATAGCAGCTGCAGTGACAGAGGGCATCCAGCAATTGAACACCTTGCCTGGACTGTCTGAGAATCCAACTACAGTAGGACTTCTGAAGGGAGAAGAGCAAAAGGTACCAATTGCCACTTCAACAGTGCATCGCCGGCAATACAGAACAACTCGAGATGCTGTGGTTCCCATCCATAAAATTATTCGAGAGCTGGAGAGCCAAGGGGTGGTCAGCAAAACCCACTCACCCTTCAATAGCCCTATTTGGCCTGTGCGTAAATCTGAAGGAGAATGGAGATTGACAGTGGACTACCGTGCATTGAACGAAGTGACTCCACCACTGAGCGCTGCTGTGCCGGACATGCTGGAATTCCAGTACGAGCTGGAGTCCAAGGCAGCAAAGTGGTATGCCACTATTGACATTGCCAATACATTTTTCTCCATTCCTCTGGCAGCAGAATGCAGGCCTCAGTTTGCCTTTACGTGGAAGGGAGTGCAATATACCTGGAATCAACTGCCCCAGGGGTGGAAGCACAGTCCTACCATCTGCCATGGACTGATCCAGGCTGCACTAGAAAAGGGTGAGGCTCCAGAACATTTACAGTATATTGATGATATCATTGTGTGGGGGAACACAGCAGCAGAAGTGTTTGAGAAAGGAGAGGAAATCATCTGAATCCTCCTGGAAGCTGGTTTCTCCATCAAGAAGAGTAAAGGGACCTGCTCGAGAGATCCAGTTCCTGGGAGTGAAGTGGCAAGATGGGCGGCGTCAGATTCCTACAGATGTCATCAACAAGATCACAGCTATGTCCCCACCAACCAACAAGAAGGAGACGCAAGCTTTCTTAGGCGCCATAGGCTTTTGGAGAATGCACATTCCTGAGTACAGTCAGATCGTGAGCCCTCTTTACCTGGTCACCCGCAAGAAGAACAATTTCCATTGGGGCCCTGAGCAGCAACAAGCTTTTGCCCAGATTAAGCAGGAAATTGCTCATGCAGTAGCCATTGGCCCAGTCAGGACGTGACCAGAAGTCAAGAATGTGCTCTACTCTGCAGCCGGGAACCATGGTCTGTCCTGGAGCCTTTGGCAGGAGGTGCCTGATGAGACTCGTGGCCGACCGCTACGATTTTGGAGTCGGAGCTACAGAGGGTCTGAAGCCAACTACACCCCAACAGAGAAGGAAATCTTGGCTGCCTAGGAAGGAGTCCAAGCCGCCTCTGAGGTGATTGGTACAGAAGCGCAACTCCTCCTGGCACCCCGACTACTGGTGCTGGGGTGGATGTTCAGAGGAAAGGTTCCCTTCACCCACCATGCCACCAGTGCTACATGGAGCAAGTGGATTGCTCTCATCACGCAGCGTGCCCGTATTGGTAAACTGAATCGCCCTGGGATTTTGGAAGTAATTACAAATTGGCCTGAAGGTGAAAACTTTGCTGTCACAGATGAAGAACAAGAACCAGTGACACGGGCTGAAGAGGCTCCACCCTACAACCAATTGCCAGCAGAGGAAACACGCTATGCTCTTTTCACTGACGATTCCTGTCGCGTCATAGGGATGAATCGGAAGTGGAAAGCAGCTGTATGGAGCCCCACACGACGGGTCGCAGAGGCCACTGAAGGAGAAGGTGGATCAAGTCAACTTGCTGAACTCAAAGCCGTTCAACTGGCCCTAGACATTGCAGAAAGAGAGAAGTGGCCAAAGCTCTACCTCTACACTGATTCATGGATGGTAGCCAATGCTCTGTGGGGATGGCTGGAGAGATGGAAAGGGGCTAACTGGCAGCGTAGAGGAAAACCAATTTGGGCTGCTGAAGAATGGAAAGACATTGCTACCCGGGTAGAGAAACTACCTGTGAAGGTTCGCCATGTAGATGCTCATGTCCTCAAGAGTAGAGCTAATGAGCAGCAGCAGAACAATCAGCAGGTAGATCAGGCTGCAAAGATAAGGGTATCAAAGATAGATTTAGATTGGCAACACAAGGGGGAGTTGTTCCTAGCGCGATGGGCCCATGATGCCTCAGGCCATCAGGGTAGAGATGCCACCTATAAGTGGGCACGAGACTGAGGGGTGGATTTAACCATGGACAGTATTTCTCAGGTTATCCATGACTGTGAGACGTGTGCTGCCATCAAACAGGCCAAGTGAGCGAAGCCCCTATGGTATGGTGGACGGTGGTCCAAGTACAGGTATGGGGAGGCCTGGCAGATTGACTACATCACGCTGCCCCAGACACGCCAAGGCAAGCGCTATGTGCTCACAATGGTGGAAGCCACCACGGGATGGTTGGAAACCTACCCTGTGTCTCATGCTACAGCCCGCAACACCATCCTGGGCCTTGAAAAGCAGGTTCTTTGGAGGCACGGTACCCCTGAGAGGATTGAGTCAGACAATGGGACTCATTTTAAGAACAGCCTTATCAACACCTGGGCTAGGGAACATGGCACTGAGTGGGTGTACCATATCCCCTAGCATGCACCAGCTGCAGGTAAGGTGGAGAGGTACAATGGACTGTTAAAAACTGCCTTGAAAGCATTGGGTGGGGGATCTTTCAAAAACTGGGAGCAGCATTTGGCAAAGGCCACCTGGTTAGTTAACACCCGAGGTTCCACCAATCGAGCAGGTCCTGCCCAGTCTGAGTCCCTGAATATAGGAGACGGAGATAAAGTCCCAGTGGCACATATCAGAGGTTTATTAGGGAAGACAGTGTGGATGAATTCTGATCACGGCCGCTTCGGTGTCTCCGGCCCCTCCTGCCACCCCAGATCCCACTCCCGCCATTACGGACGCTGCCGCGCGCTTTTTCGCCGCAGCTCCACGCACCCTCGTGGTCTCCCTGGCCGGCCCCGCACTGTCCCCGCGCTGTCGCGGCCCCCGGAAATGCAGCTCCCGCCCTTCCCCCGCGACCCCCGGGGCTACAGAGCCCGCCTGCCCCCCTGTTGTTCCCGGCGCTGTCTCTGCCCCCCCCCCGCCTCCCTGCCCCCCCCCCATCTCGCCACCTCTCTGCCCGTTTCCCTGTGAAGGGGGGTGAAATGTGTTCTGCCGCCAGGGTAAAGTTTCTCCTTGGTCTTTGCAAATCAGGCAAACATGCCTCAAAAAGCATCAGGGTGTGGAGTCCCAATGGGTGGTGACCATTCCCTCTGCCCTCTTTTTTGATGGGGTTAATTCCGCCCCCACTTCCTTGGTAGGGGCCCCCAACTGTCCGCCATTGGCTAGACGGTACTCCTCCCCCGTCTCTGTCCCGAGGGGAGTAACAGCTGGCCGCTAATAGCTATGAGCAGCCCCCCCGGTTTCCTATAAAGTTGCCTCCAGCATAATATTTACTGGATCTTGAAGCTTCAAGGTAATTTTAGCTCCTGGGGATAAGTGTTCTTGCTTTTGACTGGTCTTACCACTAACTGTGTCGTCTGCAAACTCGATCCGGAGAGATCTCAAATGGGGAAGCTCCCAGGCACCTTGGGTCCGCCTCCTTTCCAGGTCGAATTTGAGGCGACTCGTCTGTGATAAGTTAGAAAAGACTCTTTGTTCATCAAGACAGAAAGAAGAAGCCTTGTGTAGATAACAGAGAATCAAAGGAGAAGCGTTGTGTAGATAACAGAAAACCGCCAGACAGAAACTAGTTAAGTATGTTAATTACTTAAGCTGGGTGTGTAATTAGAACTTAGGTGCATATGGAAAAGACCATTGCAGGGCCGTGGACTGTGGTAGATAGGGACAGGTGAACGGAAAATCTCGGGATGTGACGGAAAGCAAGACCCTTCCCCCCTCATCCTGCTATAGGTAATCAATCACCCCTGAAGCATGCAGCCCCTCCTAACTCCAGTAGTTTTCCACTCCTTACTAACCCTAGCTCGACCCACCATCCCCCTTTGACGTAGTAAGACCCCTTGACTATTTAACCTCATGAGATGAGATAATAAACGCCATTTGACCATCCACCACATTGGTGTCTGTGCATGTCTGTGGCCCAAGTGACCCGGGCGAGGCCGGGTCGCCGTGCTGTGTCTTGAAACCAGGTCGCCTGCCTTCTCAGCAGAAGGCAACAAAGTGGTGCCGAAGCCCGGGAATGAAAAATTCTCTCGGGTAGCGGGTATTGCCTGGACAAGAGCAGCGGCCGGAGCAGCGGGACCGACTCTCGGCGGGGGAGACGTCCCCGGACCAGCGATTGACATGGAAGCCATCGCGAAGGTCGTGAGTTCAGTTTATAAGCAGTGGGGAATTAAGTGCAGGCTCAAGGATTTTTATCTCGCTATTGCGAGGCTCTTAGAGCTTGGGGCGATTGAACGTCCCGTGGAAATATTACACCCGGAGGTGTGGGAAAAATGCACGGCCGCGCTGGCCGAGGATACTAAATCCTCAGGCAGCGGCAAAAGCCTCAAGGCGTGGGGAAAAGTCGAACAAGCCCTACGCAGTGCGCTAGAGGAACAGGAAACATGGAGCGCCGCACGCACATGTTTATTAGCTACACCCAAGCTGGGGGTAGGAGCGGCAACGCAAACTGCCCCTGAAAGCGGTTTGCCTGGGAGCAGGGATCCGGGGGGGCCAGGCGCGTTCCCCCCCTCCACGAGCCAGAGCCCAAACCCCCCCGCGGAACCTCCTGAAAAACCCGCGGGTTCCCCATCCGTCCCTTCACCACCCACCAGCGGTCCGGTGCCGGGAGCGCAATAGCGCGCGCAGTCCTTTTGGGAGGAACTGGCGAGGGGAGCCAGGGACGCGGAGAACGTGGCTTGGGAGGAGGCGCGGGCGGCGCCGCCGCCATACCCAGCCGAACAGGGCGCTGGCGACCAAGGGGATGGGCGGGGCACGAAGGCTCTCGGCAGGAAGAGCCTGGAGTCGCGGGTTCTTGCTAATGTGCATCCGCGGGAAAAAGAGAAGGAGGAGAGCGGCAGAGAGTGCATGTCCAATCGGGAGCCGCGCTCAACGCTGCTACCATTTAAGGGAGAGACCTCCCCCTGCGGGCGACAGGGCAAGCCCAGGGGGCGGGAGCGGTACCACCCCCGAAGGGAGGGACGGGGCCGGAGCCGCACAAAAAGTCACCGAAGCCTGGAAGTGTGCTGGCATTCGACTTCCGGCTCTGAGTCCGGCGACAGCAGCTCCACCAGCTCAGGAGAGCTGACGGAAGCTGACTGGGACTCAGAAACAGAAAGAGTGGAGCTAACGCGGTTTAAAACAAAAACGAATAAAGCCTTAAGCCACATCGAAAGGCAATCACAATGCGAACCAGCCCAGTTCACCGAGTGGGGAAAAATAAAAATAGCCTGTGCTGAATGGGCCCCCTCAGCTGCAGTTCAAGCCTTCCCAGTGAGAACCACCGGACCAGAGGGGAACCAACAAAGGATATATAGTCCGGTAAACCCCAAAGACATACAGGCAATTGTCAAAGCGATCTCAGAGAAAGGGATCGACTCAGCTATGGTCTCCACCCTCGTGGACGGCCTTTTTGGCAATGACGACTTGCTCCCCTTTGATATCAAACAAATAGGTCGCATGATACTCGGCGGTGCAGGAATGATCGTGTTTAAGCAGGACTGGGAAGATAATTGTACAAAAGCACTAGCCCAGGCTTCTGGGGCGGGGCAGCCACTGCACGGGTCGAGCCTATCCAGGCTGCTGGGAAAACATGACAAGATGGTTACACCTCAGCAACAAGCCGCACAGATGCGGGCCGAGGAAGTCAGGGCCACCACTCGAGCCGCTAGGGAGGCTATTCGGGCTGCCTCTCTGGTTGTGGCCAAGCCATTACCGTGGTCCACCATAAGACAGGCAGAGAGCGAAAGCTTCACGCAGTTCGTAGACCGCCTGCAGGCGGCAGTAGACTCCTCTACCCTGCCTGCGGAGGCAAAGGGTCCCGTGGTGGCGGACTGCTTGCGCCAGCAATGCAACTCCGTCACCAAGGACATCCTGCGCTCCCTGCCAGCCGGAGCCAGCCTAGCCGACATGATCAGGCACGTCGTAAGAGAGGAACACCTAACACCCATTCAAGCGGCCGTCCGCACCCTAACCAGTGCAATGGCATGCTTCAAATGTGGTCAGGCAGGCCACATTGCAGTGAGCTGTCCCCAGCCGGCACGGCAGTCCGCGGCGGTGCCCCCACCCCAAGCACGCCCAAGAGGGCCCTGCTGGAGCTGTGGGAAGAAGGGGCACTTCGCAAAGGACTACAGGTCCCGGCACCAGGGAAACGGAAAACGGAGGGGGCGCACAGGCCGCACTCAGCCTCCTCCCGCTACGAATGTGAAGCGGCCCATTTATGTCAACCCTCAGTGGGGCGGGGGGCCCTCATACCCCATGCCCCCACAGGAGGCAGCCAGCTTCGCACCCCCACCAGCGACACAATTGCAGAGTTTTGCAGCACCGCCGGTGGCACCTTCGTATCCACCACCGCCACAAGCCGCGCCTGTGCCACAGGGCCAGCAGGGGACGCCCCAGAGCGGGACCCCTGGGTGGCCTTGGCCATGAAAATAGGGAAGGAGCCCCTGATGGTGTGGGGGACATGCCGCCTTTATGGCAGTCAGGATCCCCACGTCATAGGGCTTCAGTTCTGGGCGGACACGGGGTCAGACTGCTCGGTTTTTCCCCAAGCGCTTTGGCCTCAGCATTGGCAATGCAAAGAGGTCCCCCCAGTGAACGGAGTGGGAGGGCCATCCCGGGCGTGGAAAAGCACCCAGTTGGTGGCCATAACACTCCACTCGAAAAAGGGACCGGAACAGACGGTGGCAATCCACCCCTACATTCTACAAAGCTCTCCACCCTTGATAGGAAGGGATATCCTTGCTATATTAGGAGTCAGGATCACAAATTTATCGTGAGGGCCACTGCCGTACACCCACCGCTGCCAATCAGACTGACTTGGAAATCGTCAGACCCCATATGGGTCGAGCAGTGGCCCCTGTCAAAGCCTCGAATGGCAGCCTTGCTGGAACTGGTCAGCCGCGAGCTGCAGAAGGGTCACATAGAACCCTCCACCAGCCCGTGGAACACCCCTGTATTTGTAATCCCCAAAAGGTCCGGAGAGGGTTATTGCCTCATCCACGACCTGAGGGAGGTGAACAGGGCAATCCAACCCATGGGTCCAGTTCAGACACTGCTGCCCACGAACTCAGCCATCCCCAAAGGGCAGCCATGCGCAGTGCTGGACATCAAGGACTGCTTCTTTTCAATACCCCTGCACGCTGAGGACAAGGAACGGTTCGCCTTTTCCGTCGTGTTTCCAAACGGCGAGCGACCTAACCTCCGCTTCCAATGGAAGGTGTTGCCGCAAGGTCTCGTGGACAGCCCGACCATATGCCAGATCACCGTGGACAGAGCACTGATGCCAGTCCGACAATCCTACCCCGCTGCGACCATCATTCAATACATGGACAACATCCTCATCGCCGCACCGTCAGCGAGCCGAGTGGATCACTTGGTGACCCCGATCACGGAAACTCTCCAGGCCAATGGCTTTGAGATTGTGAACACGAAGATCAAGAGAGGACCCTGCGTGACCTTCCTGGGAGTGGGGATCACAAACTCCTACGTGAAACCCCCCAAGGTGAAGGTCTGCCGAGACATCAAGACGCTCCATGACATGCAGCGCCTTGTAGGATCTCTGCAGTGGCTCCGCAACATCATCCTGATTCCCCCCGAGGACATGGACCCCTTATACGACCTCCTGAAAGGAAAACACCCCTGGGACCCCAAGGAGCTGACGCCGCAAGCAGCGAGCTCCCTCGACTTCATCGAGCACCAGATGTCTACTGGCACACTTGCCAGGTGGGACCCAGATGCGCCGCTTGATCTATACGTCCACTTCACGCAGAAGGGAGGAGTGGGAGCACTGGCCCAAGGACCTTCCGAAAAGTCTCGGCCGATCCAATGGGTGGTTCTCGGAAGACCAACTCGTGCGTTTTCCCCGGGAGTTGAATGCATCGCCAACCTCATCATGAAAGGCAGGAGACTCGCCCTGAGACACCTGGGAACCGAGCCGACAAGAATCCACCTCCCCTTCCGCAAGCGGCCGACCACGGAGTCAACCGCAATATCGGAGCACCTGGCCCTTGCTCTCACCGGCTTCGGAGGAGAAATCTCCTACGCCACCAGACCACCTTGGACTCAGCTGCTGACCATTGTCGATATAGACATGCCGCCAAAGGTCGTGGACCGACCGCAGCCGGGACCGACGGTCTTCACAGACGCTTCCTCCACGACCTCTACTGCGGCGGCGGTGTGGCAGGCAGGAGAGTAATGGCATTGCGTCAAAACATGTGACCCCACACTGTCAGTGCAACAACTGGAAGCAGCAGCAGTGGTCTTGGCGTGCGGACTCTTCCAAGAAGAGCACCTCAACATCGTAACGGACTCTATATTCGTGGCAAGGCTTTGCCTGGCCATGTCAGGACCAGGCGTGTCAACGTCAGCAGCGGCCTCAATGCTGGAAGAGGCGCTCTCCTCGCGACGGGGCACCGTGTCTGTCATTCACATCAACAGCCACAACCCAGTCAAAGGCTTCTTCCAGACAGGCAATGACAAAGCGGACACCGCAGGAAAGGGAGTGTGGACACTACAGGAAGCTCGGCAACTGCACGAGTCGCTCTACATCGGAGCCAAAGCACTGGCGAAGAGATGCGGGATCTCGACAGTGGACGCAAAACATGTAGTGGCCACTTGCCCTCACTGCCAGAAGTCACCCCTATGGACCAGTGGAGTCAACCCAAGAGGTCTCAAGGCCTGGGAAATCTGGCAGTCGGACTTCACCTTATGTCAACTGCTAAAGCCCCGAGCATGGCTTGCAGTGATGGTGGACACTTACAGCGGAGCGATCATAGCCACACAGCACCCCAAAGCTAACTCTAAGGCCACAATTCAGCACTGGCTGACAGCTATGGCATGGCTTGGTGTCCCCAAGCAAATTAAAACTGACAACAGTTCCAATTTCATCTCCAAACCAGTGCAAGAATTCGCCTCGAAATGGGGCATCACCTTAGTACAAGGTATCCTGTATAACAGCACCGGGCAGGCCATTGTTGAGCGAGCAAACCAGACCCTGAAAGCTAAGCTAGAAGTATTGGCAAAGGCAGAGGGCTTTGCCAATTCCGTTCCCCCAGGAGACCAAGCGCGTATGCTGGCAACAGCTTTGCTAGCACTGAATCGATTCCCTAGGAGAGATGAGGCAGACAGTCCTGTTCGAAAGCACTGGGTCACCCGAGCACTAGAGGAGGGCCCGCAGGTCGTAATCAAAAATGAGCTGGGCGAATGGGAACGGGGCAGGAGACTGGTGCTCACGGGACGAGGGTATGCGGCGGTTAAAAAAGAGGGCAAGATCAGGTGGTGCCCACTTAAGTCAATCAAGCCAGACCTTCAGAATGAGACTAACGAGAATTGCGAGTTTCTGTTTGCAGGACATGCTCGTGGGCCGTCCTCGTAACGCGTACACCCCGGTTCCAGAGGAAAACGACGAACCACCAAAACGCCAGACAGCACCCTTTATCGACATGAGGTGAGTGGCTTCTAATCTCCTTTTTACTATGTTTATGATCTTATTAAAAATACACAGGCTAAAGGTTAGTCCCAAAATCAGTAAAATTAGGGGCCCTGCAATTGTGGGCAATAGGGTAGTCAGCCACGGGGAGCTGCTGAACTAGGTTTCTGTGACTACCCCTGTGTGATCTGCATAGATACAACACTCATCTCTGAGCGCTGCACATAGTCCTCTTTGCTGTAGGAACAGGAGGTCTAATCTCTCCTTTTTTGCAAAACTATTTCAGATAGGGATCTCCCTGATTTCTCTAAGGCTGATATTGATTGCTCTATTTGCTTCGTCCACTGCTACCCTTAGAGAGTGAAATTCTTTTGTTTATTTTACTAAGGAGGCCACTCCCATGCTTACACCCGCTCCCCCCCCCCCCACCATGATCATTCTTGAGGGTGATATATAATTTTTGGGATTATAACTACTTGTATGCAGTAATTTAAGGTCTCATTGAAATTTCTAGGGAGATGCAGGGTGTGAGTCCTCTTTTTGCACAGATCCACTTTGTGTTTTTAGCAGGGAGTAACCACTTGGCTGGCTTATCCTCTCGATTTGCTGTAGTCATTGTTTCGCACGGGAACTCTATGTGCTGGGGCACTCGGCTAATGCATCTCCCCTTTCCTGTTACTAAGGCTAATGTGATTCCTTGCTCTTGCGAATCTTTCTAATTACATGAAGGGGGTTACTGCCATTTGCACGTCTTGCTTTTTCTGATAATCTAACAGTGTCATAAAATGGGGGTTTAACATCAAAACAAAGCCAACAATGCTCTGTAACCTGGGGGTTAGGTACGCTCCCTCTACTAGCTTCTAAAGAGTGTCAAATCGAGAATCCTCGCTAGTGGGTATTATTGTCTGGTTATCAATAGTTGAATTTTTCATTCCTGAGTTACTTTGATTACTGATTATTTCAACATAACCTGGCTCTCCATCTTTGGCTATTACCGGGTTAAGGCCTACTGGCCGGGTATCTGGTGGGATAGGCTCCTTCTTTATGGTAAACATGTTACCTCTGTCCTTACCGGGTTCCACGTACCGAAAACCCCATGTCTGTCCCACTGTCCATCCTGGATCTGATGGTTTAATTACATTCAGATACACAAATTGGCAATTCCCCTGATTGACTATGCCGCCCGACCAGTCCTTCTGTGGAGCTTTACAGCCGTGGGGTCCTTAAGAAACAGTAAGCCATTGATCTCCTTCTACTGACCAATCCGATGCTATTGTTTCACAGCCCCAATACCCACAGAAGTATTCCCTGGGGTAATTGCAATATCCCTTTCCTGGATTTGATGCTGGACACATCGATGGGGGCTAATGTGCATAATGACGATGTAAAACTAGGAGATCTGGACAATATCTGAGTTTGAATTTCCTTCTTATCTACTCAGGTTAATATCTACTTAAAGGGTTGATGTGAGAATTGAGAATATCCCCCTGGCAATAACATAATCAGAATTACAATAAGGATAACTTGCCAAGGAGGATGGAGTCCTGGTTTTGCACTTAACTCATAATTCCCTACCATTCCCCTTTTAGCTTGTTGCCCTTTTTGTCTATCTGGGGTGGTTGAGTCGGTACCTTTGGGGACATTATCAATACCCAGTCAGTAATATTTGGAGTATTTCTGCATTATTCCACTTGGGATTGTGTGGTAGATAGGGACAGGCGAACGGAAGATCTCGGGATGTGACGGAAAGCTAGACCCTTCCCCCCTTCTTCCTGCTATAGTTAATCAATTACCCCTAAAGCATGCAGCCCCTCCTAAACCCAGTAGTTTTCCACTCCTTACTAACCCTAGCCAGACCTACCATCCCCTTCTGACGTAGTGAAGCCCCCTTGACTATTTAACCCCATGAGATAAGATAATAAACGCCATTTGACCATCCACCACATTGGTGTCTGTGCACGTCTGTGGCCCGAGTGACCTGGGGGAGGCCGGGTTGCCGTGCTGTGTCTCGAAACCAGGTCGCCCGCCTTCTCATCAGAAGGCGACAGGATTGGGAAGAGCCTGGTTCTTTCCCCTCTGCCTCGCCCACCGACTCGGGTGCTTCGAGCCGCGGGGATTACCATCTTCTCGGCAGCAGCGGTACTCTCCAGCGCATCCATTCCCTTTTCCCCTTCTAGCCTTATACTGCTCCCAGTTCTTATCTTTGACTGGGGATGAGTCACACGGGATTTCTTTCAGCTCTTTCCGACAACACTGGTTTACACTGTGGGCAATAAAGGGGGCAGGTTCTTTCAGGTGGAAACAAAAATTCTCAGGGTTAACCCCTTTTCTGTAAACCTCCCACCACTCTTCTGATTTGAACCTTACCCACTTATTCTCCAATTCCCCTAACTCTAATATGATTCTTGTTAATCCTCGCTCTAGCTTGTAGCAGCTGGAGCAAATCCCAGTAGGTGGCTTTCCTTTGCGGCAATGGTCCCACCACCGTTCTTGACAAGTTTTACAAACAAAGCACACAAAAGGATAACAATCACAATGTATTTCTTTACACACTACTCTATAATCATCAGCCAAGGGGTAAGTGTATCCTTTCTGTTCCCCTTCTTGGTCTATCTGGATTACCCACACTGAGTCCGTTAGTTTTTCTTCAAGGTGACCTTCAGGTTTCTGGGTTGGCTTGTTACTCTCCAATGGTCAGCTGTAGTCCTTTTGTCTATTGGATCGTAACCTGCGTCTGTGGGTCACACTAGGGGAGTACAGTGAGGCTGCGTAACAGGGCAGGATGCATACATATACTTTCATTCGTCCACATTCACTTAACTTTATTTTTCACTTACTCTCACACACAACAAAACAACCACAACAACAAGGTACTTTTTATTTTTCAACACACTTATTACACTTTTAGGTCTCCCTGGCTAGTCCCAGTGTTCTTGGATAACCCCCAGTCCAGCTGTGTTGTTCCCAACTCCAGATCCTCTCAGATTTATCTTCAAACTGGCAAAATTTTTATTCAGTTCTGGGTGCTTTTGAATATTAATATCTCAACCCAGCAAAACTTAATTCTGTGTGCTCTTGGAATGTTAATCCCTCAATCCAGCAGGTTTGAATCAACCCTGGATGCTCTTGGAATATTAATCCCTCAATCCAGCAGGTTTAATCAACCCTGGATGCTCTTGGAATATTAATCTCTCAACCCAGCAGAATTTTTAGGGGCCCCTCCTACACATTTTACCTTTTATATTTTTTTTTTTCCTAATTAATTACCTTTTATTTTTCTCCCCTACTTAGGGGTCCCACTCTTTCCCTGAGACCCAGTCCCGGTTTCCCCAGAGGGGGGTTCTCTCACTCTTTTTATCACTCGCTTCATCTCTTTACTGGCCACTTTTCTCGCAAAATAGACGGAAACGCAGCATGGGAGACTACCGCTCTCGCTTAGCAGGTCTGGGGTAATCAGCATGTCTCTCATTCACACACATTCATCCCCCTTTGTTTACTATTTCTTTCTAGTGTGCTAAAACACCTTTTTTTTTTTTTAATAAAAAAATAATAATTATTTAAATTAAAATATTAATAAAATTTATAGTTATTCAAATAACCAAATTAAAATATTAACAGCCAAATTAATAATCAATAGTCCTTCTAATATTGAAATATTATGGTATTAATTAATTAACCATCAATTGTTGTTAATTTGTTGTTTGCCCAGTCCCACATAAATTTACGAACTCTTAAGGGTTTAATCTAAATTACTGGGAAGGAAAGAAAAGGAGAAAAAAAATTTGCCTTAGTTCTTCCTTTTAATGCTAAGGCTGTGCCACTCCTTTATCCTTTCTCAATCTTTTTCAAACACGACTCAGGTTTCAGGGACTAGGTGGCTTTTCCCACAGATTAAATTCACTGTTTCACACTTTGCTTGTTCAACCCCTGGGTTATAGTATCTCGGTACTTCAGGGGTACATGCACAGCATGTGGATCTCTGTCTATATGAAATACAATACCACCTCTTCTGATACTTCAAGCATCGGAGGAGAACCCAAGCTGTGTGCCAGTCTGGTTTCTAGCAAAAGGTTGTCAATCCATACACGAAGCAGGGGATTACCCCTTCCAGACCCCACCTCAAGGGGTTCTTAAGCGCCCGTTCAACTGGCGGTTGTTCCCAGTCAAAGGCTAGATAGCAACTTGTTGAACTTTGGTATATCCTGGTTAAGAATATTCTGTCTCTCCCTCCGTCCTCCCGCTCTATGACTACCCAGTACCCTGATGGATGAAGAGACTGACTTGGTTCAAGTTGAAACCACCTGTGGAGAGCCTGTCTGGGAGGCCAGGCTCCCTCAGCCCGGGCTTGGAGTTCTGCAGCCACTGTGGGCAGATCGCCTCTCACTTGTGACAAGAACCAAACAGCAAACCCCGTAATGCAAAGGATCTCCCAGTGACAGCTTTTAACACTGAAGGGCAGTGCTATCGCACAACAAACACTTAACTCTTAGCCCAGCCGGGTTCGCTGGCTACTTTTGCAAGCCCTTTACCAACCAACGATGCTTTTAAGCGGTGCTTGTAACTCCCAACTTATACCACGCTCCCATTAGCTGCACTATCAGCTAGCGGCGTTCAAAGCAGCTTCTCAAACCGCGGCTTGTGCCCGCGCGCCCGCTGTGCTATCAGCTAGGCTGCGCCTAAAGCACCTTTGCAAGCCCCGACTTAAGCCCCGCGCCGCGCTGCCCCCGCTCGCCAGGGACAGCCCGTGCCACGCATGCGCACCACCCGCTCTATCAGGTAGTGTGGCTGACTGCCCCGCGCATGCGCTCTTCGGCACCACCGCGCCGCGTCTCTGTATCTTAGTAACGCCGCACCGTGCTTCACACATACACACACACGCACACACAAGCACGCACGTCCGGATGTAACAGACACACCACACCGAAACTGGGGCACACCACACTGCAATCGGGACACAACACACAACACACTGAAATCGCTATTTCTACCTCCCCGAGCCGCGCTATCAGCTGGGGAGGTCCTCACACCTTTTCCTAGTCTGGCTTCTAGTTACCCGCTGGTTATTCCCCTGGAGCTCAACATTCACCTCATTCTCACCTCATCCCCCTTCGACTCATCTTGTACCAAGTCGTCTTGTACCGGGGCAGAGGGTTCAGGATGTTGTGGTGAATGTGGAGGTAGGGGTGGAGGGGGAGGAGGTATGTAGAGTGGAGGGGTGGAATCGGGTAGGTCTGTATCCTCTTTCAATCTTTTCTTCTTTTCCCTAGTACTCAGTACAAACAACTTAGTACGAGTTTCCCCCACTGTCTAGAGGGAGGCGTACTCGCTTTCCTCTACGTTCAAGGGCTCTTTAGAACTCACATAAATATTTAAAGCCTGACATATCTAATCCTCAAATGAGCCAAACACTGGTCAGTACAAATGGTCCTCTCTTATTTGTTTCCCTCCCCGAACCTCTATGCAGTAGTGCACCATTTTCACCTTGTCCTTTCCTGGAGGGGAAGGCATCCCAATTTTTAATCATTAGTCCTTATGGACTATCTGGAGGAATTTGGGGAAGCTTTACAGGGTTTCCCCCCACCCATGGGACCAGAGGGCTTGCTTTTCCTCTGTCCCATCTTCTGGAGTGCCTTCTCACACACACCTCTACGCTTCCCTCAATTCGTGGCCCAGCCCGTCGCCGGGTGTGGGAAACGCACTACTATGAGGTCCACACTCACGTCGTCTCACAGCGACGTCTCACTCATCACACTCCGGGATCCCAACCCCGACCGAGCGGCCCCCGTTCCCTCTGAACGGAGCAACCTCAGTAGCCCCGAAGGACCACTGAAAGGTACTTACACAGTCCTGTGTCTTCGCCCGGGACTTCGTGCACAAAGATTAAGGGGTTGCCAGGTATTCTTTGCTTGCCACCGAATTTGGGTTTGTCGGTAAGGGTCCCAGAGGGAAGACTCCTGAGCGGGGCTCGCTGCCAAGGCAGCGAGGGCGCCTCCCCGTGAGGAGCTTCCAAGGGATAGCCCTTATCCGAGTCACGGCACCAGATTGTTATAAATTGAGGCGAATAATTTGTTCTGCCTTTCAAGAGTCAATCAGAAATTTATTGATTACAGCAAGCGATGGCAAGCAAACAGCGCTGGGTGCAGCCGGGGAGTCCCCACTCCGCAAACGGCTCACGCCGTTTCCCCCTTCCCACAGTTTTTTTATACTCTCTTCCTTCCGTGTCCGCAGTATCTCTGGGTGTACTCTGCGCTTGCGCCCTCTGTTGCTAGGGGGTCTTCTTTTACTCTCTGGTGGTCGTTTGAGGAAGGCTTCTCTCTTCTTCCTCTGTGAAAGTCCACGGCCCTGTAATGGTCTTTTCCATATAAGGTTATATGTTATATGCGCCTAAGCTCAAGTCCTGTTATCTACACAAGGTTTCCCCTTTGGATTCCTGTTGTTTACACAAGGCTTCCCCTTTGGTTTTCTGTTATCTACACAAGGCTTCCCCTTTTTGACTTGATGAACAAAGAGTCTTTTCTAACTTATCACAGGCCATGCTTCTCTTCTCAGTCTGGGATTCGGCATCTAGTTCGTGCCCTTTCTGGAAATCGGGCCCTTTGGTGCTCAGGCTGGGTCAATGCCAGGTGGTCGATGGTCTGGGCTCGAGTCCTCTGGGCTTGTGGCCTCTCAGACTGCCCATCCAAAGGGACGCCAGTTATGTCGGGATCTGTGATATTTAAATGCTCCCGAGATTGTAGAAAGTCTCTGTCTTTCAGCCCCGCTGCCAAAGAAGGAGTCGTAATTCATCTGTGCTGGTTTTCAAGGTTGATTATTTCTTATTATCTAAAATATTTTCTCTCTGACCTGCTGCAGGTCTGTCTTGCAGGACAGTGTGCGGGGCTCTGCCCCTCAGTGTGATGTTACAAACATTATATACTAGAAACTACGTGTGCTATATTTACAATAATGTGCCAATATCTATCACCCATGTTGAACAGTGTGTCCCCAGCCTAAACCAATCGAAAAATGCCAACATCACAGTGAAACATGGAAGGCATGAAGAAGAAGAAAAAGGACAAGGCACACCCAATTTTCCTCCATCTTGCCCCCTTTGAACCCCTTATCTAGAACCCTAAAATTCTACTTTTGCACCTGTGCCACACTAATTACTACTTATATCAAACACTCAGAGCTTGCAATTCATCCTGTAAGATTGAAAACTCTTTTCCATGGATAGAGATCAGAGACAGTGTCTCTCGGGGCTCTGTACAGGGGGGTTCCTGACCACCTGCCAGGGTCCCAGACCTTCCAGGGCAGCCAGAGAGGGATGCCCTGGATTCCCACAAAGAACCACAGCTCAGCTTGTGGGCTGTGCCTTCTCTCCCTGTCTGGGGGACGTCTATGTTTGGTACCAGAAACTCGGATCTGTACTGTCGAAACTTGGAGAAAGCCCTCTTTGATCTCCTGCCTGAGTTTCTTGTGATTCTTGTCCATCTTATTTTCTAATTTCTGCAGATGTGTTTCCACAGCTGCGATTCCTACATGTGTTGGGCCATGCACAGCATCTGTATATGCTTGGAGCTTCTTTGCCATATCAAGCACAGTCTCATCCCTGTCATCCCACTCCATTAGTGCTAAAGCAGAAGTGTATTCTTGTGGCCCAATTTGTACAAGTGTCACACTGCGACACTAAATAACTCAGAAGCAGGCTAGATGTAAAAGGAAAGAAAAAGAACCCAAAAAAGCCAACTTTGTTTTCTGCCTCCACTATATATACAATAGCAAAAATGACAGTGGATTGGAGGGTGAAACTGCCACCTCTCCAACGACACTGGTCAAACCAACAGTCCATCAATTCTCTCTACCCACAAAGAAGAATGTAAAACAATCATTATTTACATGAACAGTGTGTGAGAAAACTCAGTTGAAATATGTAAATATCAGAAGGCATAGGAACTTTTAGAAGAACTTTAAAACTCTCAAAAGAACAGGGCAACATGCAAGTTTTCACCACATCACAGATGTACGTGGTACCAAGTCTGGATTTATAGTGTTTAGGTCATCTGAGAAGACAATCTCTGCCACCACCATTTCTCTCAAGCATTGAATCTCATG
The DNA here is from genome assembly GCF_026979565.1 of Vidua chalybeata. Classification (NCBI taxonomy): domain Eukaryota; kingdom Metazoa; phylum Chordata; class Aves; order Passeriformes; family Viduidae; genus Vidua; species Vidua chalybeata. Next base: position 1,654,048 of record NC_071569.1, read on the forward strand.
TTCTATGGTCTTCCAATGGGTTTGCTGCATATAGAGATCATCTGCACAAAGATATCTTTGTGCCACACTTCCCAAGATCCATGCCCAGAGACTGTAAGGGTTAACCCCCATCATCATTCCTTGGTTGATAACTGGATCATGTGACAGGGATCCCAAATGCCTCGCTTCATTACCGTCCAGAATTGTAGCCTCGTCTGCAGCATCCCAAAGACTGACTAACCAACTAATTATAGATTCATCAGGTCGTTGAGTGTAATCCTTTCTTAGGCCATGAAGATCCTTCAGGGAAAAGGACTCAGTAGTGACTTCTGATTTTGTGTCGGTAATTGGCTTTGAGGGTCCTTCCCCCGGATCATCATCGTCTGCTGGCCAATCAGTTTTGGTTGTGTGTTTTCCACCTCTCGTGGTAGGAGCAACAGCTATTGGTCGAGGATCACTGTCTGGTTTAGCTGCTGGCTTAGGCTCACTGTCTAGTTTAGCTACAACCTGAGTAGCTGGGATGTTGGCTGCAGCCTGAGTGACTGGGGTAGCTGCTGATTTATCTCCTTGACCCCTGCCTCTATCTGCTGCCCTACAGTATCTAGCAGCATGTGATAAGCATAGGCCAGGGCCCAGCTTATTGCAATGATCTTTTTCTCCTTAGAGTCATCATGGCAGTTCTCTTCCAGATATTTCCCTACCTTGTCTGGGTTCTGAACTTGTTCATGTGAAAATTCCCAGGCTGGGGGATTGTCACGATCCACTAGTACAAGCGGGAGTGGTGATGGTTCGTTTTACTGATCTCAGAGTGCAAAAACAACACAGAGGGGCTTTTTAGTATCAATCAAAACAAATGCACCTTTTATTGCGTGCTCACAGCAAATGCAATAGAAGGATTAGAAAGGAGATAAAGGATAGAGAGATAGAGAAAAAGAAGGGGGGGAATAGCTACCAACAAAAAGACGAAATCCTCGTGGTCCGGCCAATAGATCCATCTTGACACGTCGGGGAGAATCTCAAAGTCTTTGGTTAACTCAGGGGTCTTTTATAGTGTGTCGAGGGAGCAGGTACACGACAGTGGAGAATAAGTCCGTTGAGAACAAGTACAGACAGTCCAGTTCCGAACAGGACAAACCAGTCCTAGCAGTGAGCTGGACCCATTGTTTCGGGACTGGTTCCCATGGGAAACCAGTCTTGGTCCAGTGAACACATCTGCAGGTAACACTTGGCAGACCCCTCTTCAGTCAGGCCAGCACCCCTATGTTAGAATTTTAAGGGTCTCAGTCTCAGTCCTTGAGGGGGGCTTCAATCTCTGTCCTTGATGGCAATTGTGAGGCAGATGAGGGATCTTCTGTGGGGGATCACCAAAGTTCTCTCCAAGAGGTGGGTAAATTCATGGGCTATTGTGATGAGTGGGGATTGTGAAGCAGGTGCACGTGTACAGAGCAAACCGCTACTTGCCAGTCCCTGCTTGAAGCAGTGTACCGTGGTGGCACAGCAAACACACCTACAATCACTTGGCAAGCATCCACCTCAACCAGGCCAGAACTCCAGTCAGGGTCTTCAGGGTCTTAGTCTCTGTCCTTGCAATAATCGTGAGGCAGATGAGGGAAACTTCGGACGGTCTCTTACAGGGATCAGAAAATTCCTTCAGGGTTCAACCCCTTCTCTCCTATTCTCCACACCACTCAGAATTTTTCCTCCCCTGTGCCTACTCTTGGGTCAGGGGTCTCATCAGCTCCTCTGGACATCTCAGCCCTGATTCTAGAGAAGTTGCAGACCATGTAGAAAGCTTACTAGATTAAACACCAGGAAAGTGGTCTCTAACATTCAGGGGAAACTGAACATTCTCAAAAAGTGACCTAACAGATTCAAAGGAGAAGAAGGGAAGGAAAGGCTGGAAAGCCTCATCCCCTGCTCCTCCTCTAACAATCTGGGTGCAATTACTAATAACCCCCCAAAACATGCTACTAAAACTGGGACGCAGGGTTGGACAAAGAAACCATTAACCATACATATCTTGAACAGGCTCCAGTACCTTTGTACACTCCCTATAAAATATTATCACTGAGCCCAGTACAATAGCTATTCTAATCTGTGCCACTCTACTGTAAAAACTACATGTTAGGGACAATACTGGGGCTGTTTTCAGATAAGACAATAGACCAAGGGACCAGAAAGGTATTAAAACTTCAAAAAAGGCTAGGGACCAGAAACACATGAAGGCCTCCACCCAGAGAGACATCATGAATTCAAGCAACATGGCTACCGACTGCTTTATCCCAATACAGGGTAAGTACAACTATTGGCAATGAAGACAGACAGAGACAACTGACTGGTGGTCAGAATCCGAATTTATTGTGGACTACATAGGCTTATAATTCTAGGAAGGCTAGTAATATTTTACTTCAGTGATTGGGTTAATCATCACATAAACATATACATTTTGGAACACCTCTTGCTTGCAGAAGTTGATTCAATTTTTTTTTCCTGTCAGCCAGTCTTGATTCAGTCGTCAAAGATCTGCTTGTTCTTGCCAAGGCATCCTGATTACCAAATCCCTTATGCTAATCAGGTCCAAAGTACATCATCTCCCCCTTCTCTTTTCAACCAAAAACACTCCTTTAATGGCTTTATTAATTAATCTCTGCACACATTGAAGCAAGCAAGGTATCATGATTAATACAATTATTATCAAAATTATCACATACATACCCATCCTAAAAAAATCTTTTAGCTACTAAAGCCTCAGGCCTGATCTCTACAAACAAAAAATCATTCCCGATTGCAGCCGCAGGGGACACATTATTGGATTTAGAAAGACTGCTAGAAGTGCAATTGTACCAAAAGATTTGATTATTATATACAGGGTGATAGGGAGAAACATCTTAAGTTTTAGACTGATTCTTTCCCGTGTATTTAAAATTAACACAAATATCCATTTTCACAGACCCCAGGAGCTCTAATTCTTGGGGCTCTTACCTTCAGGAAGGTAAGGGATCAAATTTGATTTGATTTGATTTGATTTGATTTCAAAATTTTTAGTGTAAATATTAATGTAAAGTTCTTGTGGAGTGTCCTAGGGTGACAGTATGGTGCTTGTATCCCAAATCGTGTGTTCTGTTTATGCCTGATATTATGTTCTGTGCCTTCAGGACTGACTCTGAAAAGTGAAGGTTTGTTCTGTCTTGTTGTCAACCAGCTCACCTCCCCCCATGGTCTGTGTCTAGGAGAGGCTAGGCTTGCTTGCTTGCTGGCTTGCTTGCTTGCTGGCTTGCTTGCTTTTGCTTTGCCCTTGCTTTTGCTTTTGCTTATTGGTTAGCTATACTCCCCTTTTTTTTTGTTTTTTAATAGCATGTGTGTTTCTCGTTATGAACATGAAGGCAACATAAAAGCAAAACAATAAGTGACAAAGCAATAAACTTATACTAAGTAAAAATAAATCAGATAATATGTATAATTAGTAGTACATGAAAAATAGAATGGTGATTTAAAGTAATGCATTATCAATTTCTTAAATATTGTACTATTACTTAGAGTCTGTAGTAATTGGCAAGCTTCATTTTAAAGTGAGGGCTTGGAGAACTATTCCCGGGTAAGTTTTCCAAGTTCACTTTAAAAGGAAGTTTGGCAATTTAAGCCTAAATTTGGCAAGTCAGAATGACTTGAGTATAGTTTTGGTGTAGAAAATACTTGGCTTTATTGGTATATTTCTCAACTAGTTAAGGCTAGGACTTGGCCAAGGTCCTAGCCTTAACTGTAAGAGTCTCTTTAATATATTCAAAAAACCTCTTAATAATAGTAGTTATGAAAGTTCTTTAAAATAATATATGTCTTATGAATAGCTATACAACAATATGTGAAGGTTTGTAAAGCAGCTGCCTGTCATTTATCTTAAGCTAAAAAGTAGTTAAAAAGGCATTAAACAGCTTACAAATGATAGCAGTCATAATATGAAATTGTTAGTCATTCTTTAGTACTACTTATAAAAAATAAAATAGCAAAATTGTTATTTCTATAACAAAATAGTTGTATCTCGTAATTCAAATGAGCAAATTTTCACAAAAATTAATTTAGGCTTTATGCCATCCATTTGTATAGTAAAAGAATTATATCTTATAATTTAAACAGGTATATTTCAACAAAAATTAAAATCACTAAAACTTAACTTCAGTAAAACATAACAAAAAATATACCTAAAAGAACTTAAAGTTAACATTACTGAGACTAAAGAAAAAATTATCTTAACAAGAATTAACTTATTTAAACTCTATTATTACAAAAAAGTTACTGAAAATTTGTCATATAACAGTTAAACATCAAGGTAATTAGGCAAGTAAGCAACTGTATTGAGAGAGCAACGTGAATTCACTGTAGGAATTAAACTGTTGTAGCTTTTAAAGATTGCTTGTAAGATGGATCTACGTTTGGCTTAATAAAAATAATGGGATATAATGCTGAAGGCTAAACCAATAAAAATTTAGTTATATAATACTGTTAAAAATGACTGGATAATATTAGCTTTCACATTTATGTATTAGCTTTTACGTGTTGTTGATTATAAGTATTTAAATATAGTACAAATTATAATTATTTTTATTTAATATAACATCAACAGCTTAAGTATGCCCTGTATTGCTCATAGAAATAATAGTGTAATGAATATATCTATGTATCGCTTATAGAAATAGTATTGTGATGAATGTATTGTACTATAGACCTTAGCAAAGCATAAGATGTGAAAAGGGCTTTTTGTAACTAAGAAGAGTGTAAAGCCATCCACTGACTGACTCGTCCAAGTGATAAGATAACCAAGACACAAATCAGAGCACCGGAACACAATTAGAGAATACCATGTTAAATTTAAGGTGAAACATAAACTTTAAGAGATTTAGAGATTTTAGAGGAGCTAAGATTTTAGTTAGCGATAAGCCTTACTAGAGTTAATTAAAATAAAAGGACTCTGTAAGTAGGCCTTGATGAAGTTAAGAGTTAGTAGTTAACTAATAATTGATTGCTTGTCAACACAATGTTTAGTTAGCTGGGTTTATAATGAAGAATATAGAAACTGACAAATAGCTTTTAGGAACATAAGACAATTGTGGGCCTCCTCTGTTCTGAAACCGATTGAAGAAAAGGAATGGAAGTTCTACCAAGGTTCATTTGTCATATTTGCATTGAAAAGGTAGAAAGGTCAAAATGAGGAAGACTTCATTTACTTCCTCATTTTGGGACCCCTCCTCATGAAAGGGACCACTGACCCATTTCAAGGAACAAGCGATGCATGCTTAATAGCTTTTGAAATTATTAGCATACGAAGCGAGGAATGGGATGTACCAAAATTATGAATATGTATTTGTATTTTGGGTATTCAATTCTTGTGTGGATAAAAGGACTCTGTAATCATTTGAAAGGGGCGGTGTGTATTTGGGAGCTATCCCACACGCTGCCAAGCGTCACAATAAACATACACTTTCTAACTTTAAACTGTTAGGGAGTTTTTGTCCGTCACAGTTGGATATTGGTGCTAGATCAATATCCATATTTCTTTAATAAATCAAAGGAGGACATACTAAATCCTTATCAGAGGATGTGAAACAGCAGGATGGAGGCACAAGAATGTGAAAAATGATGCTCACTTTCAAAAATTTAAAAAGGTTTATTAAAACCTTATCAAAAATGCAACAGAAGACTGAATAGAGAAAATATTATGACGCCGGGAACAAAGGATGTTTCTCACCATGTGCTCACCCACACAATGGAGGTTTCGCCTTTTAACCCTTTTGCCACTCTCCAAGTTCTGTCCGTCAACTCCTTTTTCACTGTCCAGTGGTGGAGTTTACTTCCTTAAATCTTGATTGCAGATCAGATGTTGCCATAGTAGCAACCCGACCCTCCCAAATGTCCCAAACTCAGGCCATCCCCTGATAACAATGTAAGGGGGGTAAAACATAACTATAAATCTATAAAACATCTCTTAACATATTGTGGTAGATAGGGACAGGCGAACGGAAAATCTCGGGATGTGACGGAAAGCAAGACCCTTCCCCCTCATCCTGCTATAGGTAATCAATCACCCCTGAAGCATGCAGCTCCTCCTAACTCCAGTAGTTTTCCACTCCTTACTAACCCTAGCCAGACCCACCATCCCCCTTTGACATAGTAAGACCCCCTTGACTATTTAACCTCACGAGATGAGATAATAAGCGCCATTTGACCATCCACCACATTGGTGTCTGTGCATGTCAGTGGCCCAAGTGACCTGGGCGAGGCCAGGTCGCCGTGCTGTGTCTTGAAACCAGGTCACCCGCCTTCTCATCAGAAGGCGACAGCATGTGCCTCAGCTAATGTTGTTAAGATAACACTGTTTGTATGTACTGATGTGTTCTTTGGCTGTTGGCCAGGAGTGAGACATTAATTTTGAAGAATTAAGAATTTTAGGAAAGTTAAGATGATAGTTAAATTAGATGTTGCTGAGTTAGGGGAAGTAGATAGATAGGCTTTGTTCATAGTTAACAGTCGCCGGATCTTAGATAAGATATCCAGGATCTAGTAACACATTACTTGTCAACTTTATGTTTGGGTAGCTGTGCTTATCATGAAAAACAGAATGTAATAAACAGATTTCAGGGACACGAAAAGAGTTGCAGACTTCCCATACTTGAGGAATCCATTGAACACAGGAAAACTACAAGGATTCATTTGCCACGTATTGTGAAAAATGCATATAATATGGCTCTACACAGATACTTGCTATATGTATTTTGCTATATTGATTAGTTGTACTGTATTAACATTTTAATAGGATGGTAAATGTAGTTTTGTAATTAAAATGAAGCTTTAGCAGTTAAAATAGAAACTATGTATGTGGGGTTTTTTTTAAAGGAATGAGATACTCGCTTCGAGATAACAGTCACAGAACACCTAAATCTTCCAGATAATATGAATTTATGGTTTTCTTATCAGAAGAAGCTAATTTCTTCAGGCCTTGCTCAGACTCGAAGATGCCATGGGCATTAAAAGAAGTAGTTGACATATACCAGACAGAGTTTCTTGTTTTAAATAGAATGTATGCATAACTATGAAGTATATTGAAGTATATATGAATATGCAACAGTGTATTGTTTTAAGGGTTATTCCTTTGTTCACAAAGCATGCTTGTCGTGGCTTAAGTGCCCGAGAGCATCCGGCTTTGGGGAACCAAAGCCTCCTCTCCTCTGTCCAGCTATCAGGGGTGCAGATAGGGGTGCTGCTGGGAAAAGTATGAGTTGGGCTATATGACATCTGGCCGGGACCGCACAGGGCGGCTGGGGAGTCCAAGCCATGATCTTTATTTCCACAACTGAGTCAGAATCAATGACTTCTGGCAGCACAAACAACCCTGTTATCAAGGTAGATGATCTACCTATAAGCAAAGCGTGGTAACCGGGTTTTAAGGGTCCATAGATTCCTGTAGGGACACAAAAAACTGAGCAATCAGACGTTATTGTGTTATTGGTTGATATGTCCAGTCCTGCACTGCCTGGGGTGGCTGCATGTAGGTCAGTGACGATCTGGCGAAGGCTGCTTGTGGTCCAGCAAAGGCTGCTTGGGGCAGCAGCTGGAGTGAGGCTTGCGGTGGTCTGCTCTGAGGCAATGTCTGGGGCATTTGTGTCTTCACGTGCTGCTGCTCCGCGCTTTGGCCCTGGTTTCCTGATATCAGACGCCTTTCAAAATCATACTTGGACTGACATTGATTAGAATAATGCCTTCCCTTACGACACTGAGGGCAAATGCTTTGGATCTGGCCTCCCTGTTTTCGAAGCAGTCCTTTTTCAAATGTCCAGATTTCCCGCACCCGAAGCATGTTTGGGGATGCCCCTCCTTAAGATCATTTTTCTTTAATTACATCCAGTCACCATGAGGGTGAAAAATGCTATTCACTTGTGAAAAATGCAGATTAAATGATTGGCTCTTCGCAAATATTAAATTGAATACTTGTCGTGGTTTGACATGGAAGTGAATTTTTTCAGGAAGTTGGGTCAAACCAATCAGTGGTCAGGTTTGGATATTGGCACCTGGAGTGACCACTGAAAGTATGGACACACCTCTGAGAACACAGGGGGTTAAAAGCAAGAACTCCCAGGGGAACTGTCTCTTTGGTTCCGGTCGTCAGAGAGTGCAGACTCTCCCCTGCCCAGCCATGGGCTGGGTGGGGGAGGGGAAGTCATGCGGCCTTGTCCAGGTAGGCTGAGGGGGCTGAAGGTCTGGAACTGAGCCAGCTCCTGTGGACGGAAGGGTGGAGAGAAGTGGAGATGCCTTTGTTCCCCCCCCCCAGAGGGAAAGTGACAGAGAGCCTGGTGGCACCTGGACATTTGCCAGCAGAGGAGAAGGAGAAAGGGGGGGGGATGATGCCCAGCGTGGGAGACGGGATGCTGGACCAAGATATCAGCCGTCCAGGGAGTCTGAACTTTTAACCCTTTCCAGGAAATGAGGGCTTTGTAAAATATTATTCCTCCTTGATTTGTAGTGGAAGAGAGACAGTCCGGGACCTGAGATGTTAGAAGAAGAAATATTTAGGTGGGAGGAGATGATGAAGTAGCTTTTGGCTGGACTTTTCTTGTTAGCCATGGACTGAACCAAAATCTCCTGCAATAGAGACTGCATTTTAGGGGATGCAGTGGTGACCCAAGGAGACCTGCTTCAGCTTCTAACAGCACAGGAATGGCAAGAACAGTGAAAAGCTGAGGAGGGAATGGTGATGCCCTCTGTCTTCAGGAAGAAGATGATCCTCTGTTCTTGGACCCTTGGCCCCAGGGGAAAATGGGGGGCACTGTAGTCCCAAGATGAGAAGGTAAACTGTTGTATCTTTGGGTCCGTGGCAAAGCATCCTTAAAGGAGCCCTATAAGCAGTCTGTCCATGCATGGTGGTGAGAGAACTGTGACATGGTTGCCATGTGTGACATGGAAACACAGGAGGTGGCAACTGTGTTTCCTGGGGGGTCTGTGGTGCAAGAGAGACTCCTCTCTCCCTTGATGGACTGAGTATTGATTATCTGAAGGGTGGCAACTTGATCAGGAATCCCGGGTGATGTCTCACTGTGGTTGTTTTGGAAATTGGGTGGGAGGAGGAGTGTTTTGGAGGGTCTTCATCCTGGATTTAGTGTGTGTGTCTTGTACAGTAGTAGTATTTTAATAAAGTTTTTTTTCATTTGTTATCAAGCTTGGGCCTGCTCTGCTCTGTTCCTGATAACATCTCACAGCATTTCTATTGGGAAGGTGCATTTTCATGGGGGTGCTGGCATTGCGCCGGTGTCAAACCATGACAATACTGTATGTATTAGGGTGGGTTATTTTGTAATACTGTATAAATCCTTTTAGAGTAGTGTGTTAAATATAGTTTTAAGTTACAACATAATGTTAAAATAGAAACTCTGCGATATAAGATATTTTTTACTAGCTCAAGAAAAGGGATAAGATAATCAAGAAACTCTTCGCACAGAGATAACAGCCACAGGAAATCAAAAGAGCAACGGCCTCCTTATCAGAAAAGACAAACATTCTTCCACCTTCTCTCCATCTTTATAGGACCACCAGGATTAAGGGGAAGAAGTTGACAAAAACCAGACAAATTCTTAATTTACAAGGAATTTATGCATCATGTATGAGATATATGAATATGCAACAGGCTACTGCTTTTAAGGGTTATTCCTTTGTTCGCAAGGCATGTTTTTGGCAGCTTAGTGCCCAAAAACATCTGGACGTCCGTAATTCTTTGCTTTTTATTGTCTTGTAGTGTCCTAATCCTCATTGTCCAAATTTTATTGCTCTAATTTTATTACTATTTTTATAACTATTTTATTACTAATAAACTTTTAAAATTTTAAAAAACAAGTGATTGGCATTTTTCACACACTTGTGTTAAAATTTTAGAAGTTTAATAGCAATGAAAATAGTAATAAAAATTGAGATAACAAGAGACAATAAAAAGTGAAAAATTTCAGACATCCGGGTGCTTTGCACTCTGCCACAATGCATGTTTTGGTAACAAACGATCAACCCTTAAAAGCAATAGCCTACTGCATATTTATGTCTTTCATACATGATTCAAATATTCCTTTTCAAACTAAGGGTGTTTCTGCTTAATTTCAACACCCCCCCCCCCCCCCCATTTTGCAAATCAATTGTTTTGGTCTCTCGAAGTCTGGGTCTTCACAATAAGGACGTAATAATTCTTTTCTTGGGATCTTAGTGTCTTGTTGCGGTTATCTCTATATTAAGAATTTCTCGATTATTTTATTTATTCCTTGAGCTAGTTACAAAAAGTATCTTACATCACATAGCTTTGGTTTTTTTTTTAATATTATGCTATAGCCTAAAAACTATATTTACGACACTACTTAGAAGAGATCAATACAGCACTATTTAAAAGAGATTAATGCAGCATAACTTTCCAACATAACACATATAGTATTCATTTTAGCATTTGCGAAGAGCCAATCATATAATACGCATTTTTCACAATGAGGGTCAGGAGGGAATGGATCAGTCTTATAATCCAAATCTATCAGTCCTGGATCAAAGGGCTCCCCCTCCTTCTCACTGCTAGAGCTGCGGTCAGTGAACAACCATGAGAAAGGATGCCTTCCCCTCCTTTGTCTGGGCAGGGGTGAGGTTGATGGCTGCTCTTCACTGTCAGAGGTGCCAGTTTCAAGTGGGCAGGGAAAGTAACAGTGAAGAGAAACAGAGCGGGGTAGGGGGCCGGAGGTATCTGCAGAGGATATAGCCTGAGACTGCTGTTGCTTTTTCAATGTCTCAAAAATTATTCTACAGGAGGGGATCATCCACATTACTGGCTCATGTCCCGTAGTAGCTAAATCATAGAGCATTGTTGCATCCCGGGTTTGGGTTCAGATTAGGGGTTCTGATCTATGTTAGTTAGCCGAGTCCTGTGTACCCCTGTGCACCCCCTGTGTTTCCCCCCCCACGGTGGTTAGCTCCAGGCTGCCTGCCATTGGAGCGTCCCCCCGCCACTCCTGTGACCACCCCCCTGTCCACTCCTGAGAATTCTGTGTCGGTCACCCTGTTCCCGCAACCCCATTCGCCCCGGAGCCCTGTGTCCACCCCTGCCGCGTTCCTGTTGGTCGCCATGGTCCACGTCATCGCCACGGCGCCTGCCCCCCATTGGGCAGGAGGGCCCTCACCCTCCTTGTCCCACCCCCTATATCATCCTGTGGCTCCCTAGTCCTGGGGCCATTTTCATCCAGACGGAGTTGGGAGCAGTCGGCTGCTTCTCTATCGTGGCTCCCGCGGCCATTAAAGCCTCCAGCCGCCATGCAGAAGGATTTGGACAATTTCCTCGCCTCTTTATTTCGCACCCTCGCACCGATGGCAAAGCGCGGCCAGCCTGCCCCGGTGCGCGCCAGCAGAAGCACCCAGGGGCGCCCAAGCCGGGCACTCGGGAGCTGACCGGGGCCGAGAAACATAGCACATTGTCACAGAGCATAACACACACATTATCCCAAGCAGCATTTGTAAAAATAGAGGAGTCCAGCTTTGGCAAAAATTTGCCATGTTTCGCAAGCAAAGCAAGCATTAGTTAAAAAAAGCCTTGCCCTTATTTAGATGTATGGCTAACCTCCTTTCTCCATGGAGGGATTGTTTTGGGCCTGCTCCTGGTTCTCACAGCAGCACGTCCAGTTCTGGGGGGCTTGTCAAATGCAGTCAGATTGGCTGTTTCTTGTTCCTCACATGGGGCTACCAATTATTGGCAATGAAGAGAGACAGGGACAACTGACGCCTGATCAGAATCTGAATTTATTGTGGACTATATATGCTTATATACTATTCTAGGAAGGCTAGTAATTTTTTACTACAATGATTGGGTTAATCATCACATAAACAAGCGTATACATTTTGCAACACCTCTTGCTTGCAGAAGTTGATTCAATCTTCTTTCCTGTCAGCCAGTCTTGATTCAGTCTTCAAAGATCTGCTTGTTCTTGCCAAGGCATCCTGATTATCAAATCTCTTATGCTAATTAGGTCCAAAGTATATCATACAACCAAAATGCAATCAGTACAGGTTTTTTCCACTTTCCCAAGCTGCGCGTTGGGTGCCAAAAATTGTATTCATCCTGGTTTAGGGCAAATTTTGGAGAAAACCTCCAAAGGGATTCCTCTAGAAAGCAAATTCAAGTGGCCCCTACCCCAAGTGGTTAAGGAAAAGATTTCCTTGGAGAAAAGTGGGAAAAACCTGTTTATTTAACAAGCAAAGCATTCACCAGCACAAAAAAAAAGAACAATATTAAACAATAAAACCTCTTGCCAATCTGAAGAGATGACAAACTTAGAAAGTCCTTTTTGTGGGTTGCAGCTCAGCTCACCCGGTCTGTTATCAGTCCCTCTGGTGCTGGAAATGCTGTGGCCCAGGCCTGGCACGGTGGGCCTCAGGTGTGAGCTCCTGCTGCTCTTCTGAGTTTTCAGGCCAGAGCAGGTTTAAACAGTTCCAAGAAAAAGAAAAAAAACCACAGTCCAGGGAACGTCTCTGCCTTAGCTATCTAAAAACTATCTAAAAGCAAAGGAAAGCTCTCTCCCACCATCTGTCCATGCTGCAGACAACACAGTCCAGGAGAAGGATGCAGGAGAGCAAGTGCAGTTTTCTGATAACAAACTCCGCGTTTCTTCTCTACCCCCTTTCACTCTCGGAACCAGTTTTAAAGGTGCAAAACTTAATATCCAGCACAAACAGAACAGATGATTGAGGATACAAGCATCATAAAGTCACCCCAGGACAACTCTGCAGTATCAGCTTATGTAAACATAACATCAGAGGCAACAAAGATCATTTGGGATGTGTATTCATTATTATTTGCTTGTCCTGGTCTTGGTTGCTACTTCTAGGGCTTTATTAATAATTGCACCCATCCTGTTGAGGGAACAGGAGGGGATGATTTTTTCCAGCCTTTCACCTTCTTCTCCCCCAGTAGCTCTTATACATGACTTTTTGAGTATGTTCATTTCCCTCTGGATGTCAAAGACACCATATTTTTGTTGCTAATTCTGCTATGTCTCCTCTGTATGGTCTACAAGATCTTCGGAGTCAGGGCAGAGATTTCCAGGGAGGTTGTCCAGACACCTGCCCCAGGGGTAGAAAATCCTGAGTAGCATGGAATGGGAGAGGAAATAGGCCAGATTTTGAAGAAGTATTCTGTGGAGTGCCTCCTGGCTCCAGGAGGCGGGGATTCCACCCAGGCAACCAACATTGGGTGAGGGGCGTGATTTGAAGAAGATTCCACCCCTCCACCCTGTGAGGCATGCCCCTGCAAGCCTGGGAAAAGACACTCCACCCCATCTGGTCAAATAAGGAATGGCTCCAGAATGTTCTTCTTTTCTGTACCCTCATTGGTTTAAATTCTACTGCAATGTCTCCGCCTTATTTTTTTTAATTGGTTGTCCTTCTCGATCCACTCCTTTGCAGTCCCCTGCTCCTCCTGCTGTTGAGCCCTAACCCTAAACTCCACCCCTACCCTGTCATATAAAACCCATAACCCTATCCCCTCCTTTCTTGCCTTGGTCCCTGGCACAATAAAGGATCCCGGATTTTGCAAAACCAAGACCCGTCCTGTTGCCTTCATTGCTGTTGGTCATCGGTAGCTGCCTGAGGTCTGAGACTTTGAGGCCCAGGGGAGTTGTTGCGCCCCTTGTTGCGGCAGAACGCAACAGTATTATTCTCCAGTGGTTTGGAATTTTGCCCATTAACAAATACGGAACCCTGCTAAGGTAGCCAAATATTTGAAGGAAAATAGTAGTGGCAGCATTTGTAGTAGAAAACTGTAGTACAGAAGCAACTACAGCCAGAGGGGCAGGAGAACAAATCAGCAGACACCATTGATGCCTTTTTCTCTGGTCCTAGAATTATGAGCCAGACACGGTTAAGGGGATAAAAGGGGTTTTACCTCATTTAATAAGGATCCTTAGATGCACAACCAGTCAAGGTAGAAAATGCCGGAAAATGCACACCATGTGGAATGTGTATACAATTTTTATAGACATTGTAAATTAGCATAGCTGACAAAGATTCCCCAAGGAGAAACTTAATAAATAAAGTTTAGGGCAAATTTGGGAGAAAACCTCCAGAAGGAGCCCCCAGAAAGCAAACCCGCATGGCCCCTCCCCCCACCTAGTTCAGGAAGAATTTCCTCAGTGAATAGTGGAAAAAAACCTGTTTATTTAACAGGCAAAGCACTCCCCAGCACAAAAAATGAACAACACCAGATGACAAAACTCCTTCACCGTTCTGAAGAGATGACAAATTCAGAAAGTCTCTCCTGGGAGTGGTTGCCCAGTTATCGGTCTCCGGCGCTGGGGATGGCTGCTGCAGGTCACAAAATGCAGGCTCTTGGTGTTTCTTGGTGTTTCCCGGGTCCCAGTCCAGAGCAGGTTCGAATGGTATTCAGGAAATGGAAAGAAAACAGTACAGGGAAAAAAATTGGACTGCCTAGCTAAACTAACTAATAAGCAAAAGCAAAAGCAAGGGCAAAAGCAAAAAGCAGGAGCGAGAGCAAAGCGAAGCAAGCAAGCCAGCAAGCAAGCAAGTCAGCAAGCTTAGCCTCTCTCCTAGACACCAACCGTGGGGGGAGGTGAGCCGGCTGATAACAAGACAAAACAAACCTTCACTTTTCGGAGCCAGTCCTGAAGGCACAGAACATAATATCAAGCATAAACAGAACATACGATTGGGGATACAAGCATCATAACATTGTCACAATCCGCTTGTTGCGGGGTGTCGTGATGGTTCTTTTCACCAATCCCAAAAGTGCAAAAAGGCAAACAACAAGGGACTATCAGTTAATCACAACAAATGCACCTTTATTAGGGGCCAAAACAGTAAATACGATAGTGGGGATCAGAAAGGAGATAAAAGGATAGAGAGAGGGAGAGAGAGAGAGAGCAGGGGGATGGGAATAGCCACCAACACAGGCGAGATCCTCAGTGGTCCGGATGATGGGGATTTGTCCGTCGTGTCGGGGAAGTCTTTGAAGTTCTGGTCAACTCAGGGGTCCAGTTATAGTACACAGAGGAAAGAGGAGGGAACAAGTGTAACAATGAAAGTCCATTGTAATCGCCACGAGGGAACAGGTGAGTCCACAGAAACCACCAAAGCAAGACAAATACAATGAGGAATAAGTCCATTGAAATTACTGAAGGGAAAAAGGTCATGTCATTAGTGGTCAGACCACCAATTTCCCCTCCTCCCTATAGTAGGGGTCTCAGTCTCAGTCCTTGGGAGGAGGGTTCTCAGTCTTTGTTTGTCACAGTGGTAACGAGGCAGATGAGGGGTCTTCAATGAAGGACCACGGGAATCACCCCAAACGTTCATTCGGCTTAAGAACGGAGATTAGAAGCAGGCTGCACGTCAGGCTGTCCTGTGCTGGGTCCATGTCAGGTCTTTGCAAGTCCTTGCCAACTCCTTGCCAAGTTCTTGTCAGGCCTTGTTCGGAACAGCTAGCATGACGGTTCAGTGGTTGCACCTGCACTGTGTCCTGTTCTAAGCCGGAACTGCAGTGGGGGAAGGGATTCTTTCTCGTTGCAATCGGAAGGCAGAATGGAGAACGAGGGGGCTTCAGACGGCCTCTTACAAACGTCACCCTAGGACATCTGGCAACTTCTAGAGTCTGCCCCTCCTCAGATGAGGCTTGTATCCTGTTTACAAAAATATGCCCTAGAGAGCTGGTTTCAACCTTGGTTCCTATGGGGAACCAAGATAGCATAGGGCTTCAGGCCTTCAACTGGGAGAATTTTAGAATATCTTGTCCTCCTGCCTAGGGAAATACCAGAACTAAGTTGCAGTATCAGACTACAAATATATAAACTAAGAATACAAAGCGTATATAAAAAGTATATAAGAGAAAAGGCAAAAAATCACCACAGCATTTCCATAGTCACGCAGGCTACAGTTAAACCAGAAGGGTAGCCTAAGCCAATAGCAGTCCCTCCTGTCCAAAGGAGGAAATGCAAGACCAAATCTGTTCACCTGGTGCATGGCAATGGGGATGCGGGACCCTCACAGCCAGTGGAGGAATCAGAACCAGAAATAATCAATGAATCCCTATCCTTGGAAAACTGACACAATCTGTGGAAGGACGTCACCAGACGAACCTGTGAGTCCATGTTGAGCTGATTGATCAGAGTCTGGGATACCACAGACAATGGTACGTTTTTAGACAGTATTGAAGAGAGGCACTTGGGATCTTTGTTGCAGGATGTGGGTATGTAAGAGACGGTCCGAAGTTTCCCTCATTGGCCTCACAACCGTTGCAAGGACAGAGACTAAGACCCTGAAGACCCCAACAGTTCTGGCTTGGTTGAGGTGGATGCTTGCCAAGTGGTTGTTTGCAGGCATGCTTGCTGTGCTGCCATGGTACACTGCTTCGAGCAGGGACTGGCAAGTAGCAGCTTGCTCTGTACGCTTACACCTGCTTCACGGAGCAACGGGTCTCATCACAATAGTCTATGAATTTCCCCACCTCTTGGCCAGATGCCACTCGCTTTAGAGAAAGACTATAAATAAAGTAACTTTCTGAGATAACTTCGGTGATGCCTCACGGAATGAAGACAAATCTATTGGTTGGACCAAGAGGATTTCATCTCTCCATTGGTAGCTATACCCCCTCTTCTCTCTCTCTCTCCTTTACTTTGTTTTCTTTATATATCTCTCTCTTCTCTGTCGCATAATTGTTGTTGGCACTCAAAAAAAGTGCACTGCTGGGATTAAACTGAAAGCCCCCTTGCTGTGTGTCTTTTGCACTTTGAGATCCATAAAACGAACCATCACGACCCCCGCTTGTACTAGTGGATTGTGACAGGGTATTGAACAGGGGGATCACGAGGAAGCCAGAACCTCTCAGCCTCTGGATGCGACTCCTAACAAGCGTGAAGGAGAGATACCTTTGCTAGGAAGACCTCCAACTGCAGCAAGGCCCTTGGAAAACCATGGAGGAAGGAATCCAATGCCTGAGAGAATTAGCTGTGCTAGAGATCATTTTTGCAAATAACTAGCAACCCACTAAAAGCGTGGACCTTGTTAAATGTATTTCAGATGTGGTAGAAACTTGCACGACTAGGGACACAAATGTATTCCCACTTTTTAGCGATGCTTCAATGAAATGAGGAACACAAGACAGTGGGTGCTATGAGAAGAAGACTCTGGACATATGAAGACACTGTCCACGCCTTGATACAAGCCCAAATCTTGGCTGTAGAAATACACATGACCAAGCATGTCTAGAAATTAGAAGAGAATTGATGAGGGCCATCAGAAGCTCAGAAAGGAGCTTAGGGAGTGAATGTTCCATGTTTTGTCAGTTCATACTAAAGCCCCTGTTATCAGATGCAGGCACCCCCAGTCAGGGAGAGAGGGTACAACCCATGAGGTGATCTGTGATTTTTCCTATGCAAGCATGGGGAAGACAAGAGACTGTCATGGTTTGACAGTGGCACAATGCCAGCGCCCCCATGAAAATGCACCTTCCCCAAATAAATGCTGTGATATGTTATCAGGAACAGAGCAGAGCAGGCCCAAGCTTAATAACAAAGGGAAAAAAAAACTTTATTAAACTACTACTACTACAGAAAACACACAAACTAAATCCAGGATGAAGACCTTTTAAAACACCCCTCCTCCTCCCAATTCCTAAAACACCCACCATGAAACATCACCCGGGATTTCTGATCAAATTACCACCCTTCAGATAATCAATACTCAAGCTATCAAGGGAGAGAGAAGTCTCTCTTGCACCACAGACCCCCCAGGAAACACAGTTGCCACCTCCTGTGTTTCCCTGTCACACATGGCAACCGCCCAGAGAAAATCTGCCAGTGTGACACTCTCCTTTCCATGTCACAGTGCTCTCACCACCGTGCATGGACAGACTGCTCATAGGGCTCCTTTAAGGATGCTTTGCCACGGACCCAAAGAGACAACAGTTCAGATTCTCATCCTGGGACTACAGTCCCCCCCATTTTCCCCTGGGGCCAAGGGTCCAAGAACAGAGATCATCTTCTTTCCCGAAGACAGAGGGCATCACCATTCCCTCCTCAGCTTTCTTCGTTTCTTGCCATTCCTGTGCTGTTAGAAGCTGAAGCAGGTCTCCTTGGGTCACCACTGCATCCCCCTAAAATGCAGTCTCTATTGCAGGAGATTTTGGTTCAGTCCATGGCTAACAAGAAAAGTCCAGCCAAAAGCTACTTCATCATCTCCTCCCACCTAAATATTTCTTCTTCTAACATGTCAGCTCCCGGACTGTCTCTCTTCCACTACAAATCAAGGAGGAGTAATATTTTACAAAGCCCTCATTTCCTGGAAAGGGTTAAAAGTTCAGACTCCCTGGACGGCTGATATCTCGGTCCAGCATCCCGTCTCCCATGCTGGGCATCATCCCCCCCCTTTCTCCTTCTCCTCTGCTGGCAAATGTCCAGGTGCCACCAGGCTCTCTGTCACTTTCCCTCTGGGGGGGGGGAACAAAGGCATCTCCACTTCTCTCCACCCTTCCGTCCACAGGAGCTGGCTCAGTTCCAGACCTTCAGCCCCCTCAGCCTACCTGGACAAGGCCGCATGACTTCCCCTCCCCCACCCAGCCCATGGCTGGGCAGGGGAGAGTCTGCACTCTCTGACGACCGGAACCAAAGAGACAGTTCCCCTGGGAGTTCTTGCTTTTAACCCCCTGTGTTCTCAGAGGTGTGTCCATACTTTCAGTGGTCACTCCAGGTGCCAATATCCAAACCTGACCACTGATTGGTTTGACCCGACTTCCTGGAAAAAAATTCACTTCCATGTCAAACCACGAGCTTGGGAGGGAATGTTCCATGTTTTGTCAGTTGATACTAAAGCCCCTGTTATCAGATGCAGGCACCCCCAGTCAGGGAGAGAGGGTACAACCCATGAGGTGATCTGTGATTTTTCCTATGCAAGCATGGGGAAGACAAGAGACCTACATTGGTAGGTCTACCGCAGAGTCTGAATCTGTGGCATGACCAAGCAGAAGGTGGAGGGAAGTAAAATAATGTTTTCACTGATTCTCTGTAAGCACTACAACTTCAGGTGTTGTAAGGAATTGGCTACATTCAGAGATGCAAGAAACTTCTAGTCACAAGTGGATTTACTAGTGATTTGTAGCAATCATAAGCATGCTATAAAAAGGGGCCATACAGAATTCAAGAACTTCTCTATGACATCCTGGCTGCAGCTATGCTGCGTATTAAAATGACTGAAAGCACCTGAATTGGTTACTTTAATTCAGCAGTTCCTTTCACTGAAAAACTGGAGAGAAACAAAGGTACAGGTTTACCTCTGTGTAGAATTCAAGTGAAATGCAAATGCTTCTACTGAAGACCTATTTTGTGGAAGCAATGCTGCTGTTCAAAATATCAATACATTGTTTCAAGTTTTAAAAATCTTTAAAATGCATTAAGCCATATCGACTTAGCCACCTCATGAAAAATAAGGTTCCCTGTAGACTTTTACTAACTTATATATTTTTTATATATTTGTAGCTTTGTAGATTTTTAATATACATAGCTGTATAATTGCTAGCACTTACACTTTAGAATAGTAGATTACCCTTTCTAACACACTGTCATATTCTTGAAATTCTATTTCATCTTATTTTCAAGAAAAGAATTTCTGACAAGGACATCTTGTTTTGCACCAGCTCTTGAGAGATGTAACAAAATATAGGGCGAAGAACTCCTTAGAGTCTCTCCAACAAGGCAAGTCCAAGGGTGGGTTACCAGGGCAACCGGTCTCCTATTGGATGTACTTGCTAGATATACTAATTAATTAAACTTATAAAAATTGTAATAATCTGATACCACATTTGTGCATAGTATATTTTGTGCACCTGAAAGCTTTTATTCAAGAACTGCTCTTTTGTCTTGGTTTGAAAGACAAATGTCTGCCAAGGAAGGTGGGATCCTCCCTTGGAATGGAAAATGTGAACCCCTTCCCTCCAAATTATTATAACTGAAATTACAGGCCTTTCAGGCAAAGATATGGGAAAAGGAATAGCAGTTCTTTACTAGAGCATATATATTTATCTCTATATATATGTATATGTATATGTATATGTATATGTATATGTATAACAAGACAAACAAACAACCACAATGACAGCAACAATAAACAAGAAGAGAAACCCAACAACAGCCCTCTCTCAGCTTTCAGGCACTTTCCCCTTTGGTATAGTAATGACCACAGCTGGCAGGGGTGCTGTTGGCTCCCGGCCAGGCAAGGTAGGCACCATGTTTCCCCTGCAGCTGCAGGGGTGTCATGGTTTTGCTTGGGAGACATTTAGGGAAGTGATGCAAATCTTCCAGCCACTGAAAAGCTGGACATGCCTCTGTGAAAAGCACATGTTAAAGATGAAAGAAATCCAGGAACTTCCTCTTTCCCTTCCAGCTGGCTGAGAGGTAATATGGCTAAGCAGCCCTTGCCATGGGGCCAGGCCCCCTTTCCCGGAGCGTCCTCTGGCCTTCCCCCCCACCCCCCATCAGTGGCCACGCAGGGGAGGGGAGGCCGCGGAGCCAGGCTGGGCCATGGCTGTGCAATTGCTAACGTCTAGCTACTTCCTACAGCCCTGCCTCCCCAGCTCAGAGCAGCCCCGGGCTGGGGCCGACTTCCAAATCCCACCAACCATGGAGATTCACCTGCAAACACTGGGCAGGGGGAAGAAGAAGCCACCCCCACCCCAACCCCCCCACTGTGATAAGTTAGAAAAGACTCTTTGTTCAACAAGACAGAAAGGAGAAGCCTTGTGTAGATAACAGAAAACCGCCAGACAGAAACTAGCTAGTATGTTGATTACTTAAGCTGATTGTGTAACTAGAACTTAGGCGCATATAACATATAACCTTATATGGAAAAGACCATTACAGGGCCGTGGACTTTCACCAAAGAAGAAGAGAAGAGCCTTCCTCAAACGACCACCAGAAAGTAGAAGAAGACCCCCTAGCAACAGAGGGCGCAAGTGCAGAGTACACCCAGAGATACCGCGAACATGGAAGAAAAAGAGTATAAAAAGACTGTGGGAAGGGGGAAACAGTGTGAGCCGTTGGCGGAGTGCTGACTCTCCAGCCGCACCCAGCGCTGTTTGCTTGCCATTGCTTGCTGTAATCAATAAATTTCTGATTGAATTTCGAAAGGCTGAACAAATTACTCACCTCAATTTATAACACCCACCTCCCCCCCCCCCAACATCCTACTGCTGAGTTCTGGCCTGGCTGATTCAATCCTAGCCACTCCCCCGCCACAGTTCCCACCACCTGTAGCACCCAGCCCGACTGGGGTCAGGTTGACCATTTGCAGGCCCCAGACGAGATATTAACCCTTTCAGTTCTTCAATCCTCCCTAGAGTGAGATAAAGGAACAAGATGCAAGCATGTAAAGGAGCAACATGAAGACATCGAGGTCAGTGAAGAAGTCAAGTCCCAGATGGGAGGGATGAGGAGATGCCTTGATTTTGGACCTGAAAGCCTCTTGTAAACTATGGAGAAAAATGCTCTTTTTCCCTATAATGCATGAAACTATGGGGAGATGAAAGGTTCAAAGTGATATTGAGTACAGGCCTCCATGTTAAAGTAAGCTGATGTTAAAGTAGCTGTGATCCCATGAGAAGTTTGAACAGAGAGAGAAGAGTGATGAGACCCTATGCCCTCAGGGAGAGAAGATCTCTGTTCCCAAGGATGAAGACGATTTCAGAAATAAATAATGGGAATTTTTGCCTTTGAACAACTCATCTTTAAAACAGTACCCCATAAGTTGACATGGCCCATAAACACAGATGTGGGAAAAGCTTGAAGAAAATGGGGGGGACTTCACAATTGCAAATTTCCCCGGGCGGCTGCTATTAGTGAGAAAGCCACAAAAGAACTGGTTTTTCTTGCGGAGAAGGCTCCATAACATTAATAAGAGGGACTTCTTTCCCTAAGTGAACTGAAGAAAGACTATTCTAGAGGTGGTAAACTGACTGAATTTTTAGGGTTTGTTTCTTTACATTGTCAATGGGAAGAAAAGGTTGTGGGGGGAGAAGTGTTCTGAAGGTTTTGTTCTTATTTTTATTACTCTTTCTTTTAATTACTGTAAATAAATTTTTCTTTATACCCTTTTAAAGTTTTAAGCCTGCTTTGCCTTTTTCCTAATCCTACCTCACAGCAGGAAGTGAGTGCACTGGTGATTGGCCAGCACTGAAACCCACCACACTAGTGGATGCATTGGCTGAGAAATCTAAAAATTGGTGAAATATATAATTGGCGAACCAAAACCACAAAAAGGGGGCACTGTGGTGTGAGCTCAGCCACCTCTTTCTATGTGTGTAATGGTAACTCAGCTGGCAGGAGAGAGGGAGAAGGGGCTTTCCTTTGCAAACTGACGGGCTGTTGCAGGCAGCTGCCGCAAGCAGCTGGGAGATTGTCCTAGGGTGAAAAAATGATGATTGTATCCCCAATCGTAGAGCTAATGATGAGCACCAAAACAATAAGCAGGTAGACCAGGCTGCAAAGATAAGATTGTCAAAGATAGACCTAGATTGGCAACACAAGGCGGAGTTATTCTGAGCTCGATGGGCCCATAATGCCTCAGGCCGTCAGGGTAGAGATGCCACCTATAAGTGGGCACGAGACCGAGGGGTGGATTTAACCATGGACAGTATTTCTCAGGTTATCCATGACTGTGAGACGTGTGCTGCCATCAAACAGGCCAAGTGAGCGAAGCCCCTATGGTATGGTGGGCAGTGGTCCAAGTACAGGTATAGGGAGGTCTGGCAGATTGACTACATCACACTGCCCCAGACATGCCAAGGCAAGCTCTATATGCTCACAATGGTGGAAGACACCACAGGATGGTTGGAAACCTACCCCGTGCCTCATGCCACAGCCCGCAACACCATCCTGGGCCTTGAAAAGCACGTCCTTTGGAGGCATGGTACCCCTGAGAGGATTGAGTCAGACAATGGGATTAATTTTAAGAACAGCCTTATCAACACCTGGGCTAGGGAACATGGCACTGAGTGGGTGTACCATATCCCCTACCATGCACCAGCTGCAGGCAAAGTGGAGAGGTACAATGGACTGTTAAAAACCACCTTGAAAGCATTGGGTGGGGGATCTTTCAAAAATTGGGAGCAGCATTTAGCAAAGGCCACCGGGTTAGTTAACACCTGAGGTTCCACCAACTGAGCAGGTCCTGCCCAGAGCAGGTCTGAGTCCCTGAATATAGTAGACAGAGATAAAGTCCCAGTGGCGCATGTCGGAGGTTTGTTAGGGAAGACAGTGTGGATCAATTTTGC
This sequence comes from Vidua chalybeata, assembly GCF_026979565.1. Lineage (NCBI taxonomy): Eukaryota > Metazoa > Chordata > Aves > Passeriformes > Viduidae > Vidua > Vidua chalybeata. Next base: position 1,677,347 of record NC_071569.1, read on the forward strand.
CTTGAGTACAGACAAACCCATTCGTGGGGTTGTCTTTGCTCAGGGACCAGGTTGCACATGGTGGATAATGCAGAGAGATGGAACAACATGATGTGTACCTCCGGGAGATCTGATCTGCAAATATCACTGTTTGCTGGATGTTACTGCCATTGTCTGTACATTAAACCACACAGACATGAAATAGAAGGAAATGTGTAGAGTGTCAAAGGTCTGAGCAAGTGAAAGATGGAGTTTTGAGTGACTAAAATGAAAGTGGGGAATCCTGCAGCTCTGTAGTCGGGGGCCTGGATTCAGTGGTTTGGTGTGGAGACGCGATGGGGACATGATGGGTTTTCCTTGAAATTTTTTGGGTGGAACGGATATAAGTTTTTATATGAATAAAATGCATGGTTGTCCGAGATTAGGGTAAATTTGGGAGAAGACCTCCGGAAGGAGCCCCCAGAAAACAAACCCCCCATGGCCCCTCCTCCACCTGGTTCGGGAAGAATTTCCTCAGAGAGAATTGGAAAAAAAAAATGTTTATTTAACAAGCAAAACACTCCCCAATACAAGAAAACAACACCAGATGACAAAACCCTTTCACAGTTCTGAACAGATGACAAATTCAGAAAGCCTCTCCTGGGAGTGGTCGCCCAGCTATCAGTCTCCGGCGCTGGGGATGGCTGCTGCAGGTCACAAAAATGCAGACTCTCAGTGTTTCTTGATGTTTCTCAGGTCCAGGTCCAGAGCAGGTTCAGATGATATTCAGGAAAGGGAAAGGGAAGGAAAAAAGAAACAGTCCAGGGTAAAAATTGGACTTCCTAGCTAAACTAACTAATAAGCAAAAGCAAAAGCAAAAGCAAGCAAGCAAGCAAGCAAGCAAAGACAAGCCTCTCCTAGACACAGACCATGGTGGGAGGTGATCCGGCTGATAACAAGACAAAACAATCCTTCACTTTCAGAGTCAGTCCTGAAGGCACAGAACATAATATCAGGCATAAACAGAACACAAGATTTGGGATACAAGCACCATACTGTCACCCTAGGACATTCCACCCCTTATCTCCAAATCATCAACATAACTACCAAACATCATGTAAATCTTCATCAAGTAAAACTTCCATCTTCCGCTTACTCAGACCTTCGACACTTACACATTTCCTTCTGTCTCATGTTTGTGTCGTTTAATGTACAAACAATGGCAGTAACATCCAGCAAAGAGTGATATTTGTGTATGAGTCTCACCCCACAATCAGGTCTCCCTGAGGTACACATCATGTTCTTCCATCTTTCTGCATTATCTCCCATGTACAACCTGGTCTCTGAGCAAAGACAATCCCACGAATGGGTTTGTCTGTACTCAAGGCAAAATTGATCCACACTGTCTTCCCTAACAAACCTCTGATATGTGCCACTGGGACTTTATCTCCGTCTGCTATATTCAGGGACTCAGACTGGGCAGGACCTGCTCGATTGGTGGAACCTCGGGTGTTAACTAACCAGGTGGCCTTTGCTAAATGCTGCTCCCAGTTTTTGAAAGATCCCCCACCCAATGCTTTCAAGGCGGTTTTTAACAGTCCATTGTACCTCTCCACCTTGCCTGCAGCTGGTGCATGGTAGGGGATATGGTACACCCACTCAGTGCCATGTTCCCTAGCCCAGGTGTTGATAAGGCTGTTCTTAAAATTAATCCCATTGTCTGACTCAATCCTCTCAGGGGTACCGTGCCTCCAAAGGACGTGCTTTTCAAGGCCCAGGATGGTGTTGCGGGCTGTGGCATGAGGCACGGGGTAGGTTTCCAACCATCCCGTGGTGGCTTCCACCATTGTGAGCACATAGCGCTCGCCTTGGCATGTCTGGGGCAGTGTGATGTAGTCAATCTGCCAGGCCTCCCCATACCTGTACTTGGACCACCATCCACCATACCATAGGGGCTTCACTCGCTTGGCCTGTTTGATGGCAGCACACGTCTCACAGTCATGGAAAACCTGAGAAATTCTATCCATGGTTAAATCCACCCCTTGGTCTCGTGCCCACTTATAGGTGGCATCTCTACCCTGATGGCCTGAGGCATCATGGGCCCATCGTACTAGGAACAACTCCCCCTTGTGTTGCCAATGTAAATCTATCTTTGATACCCTTATCTTTGCAGCCTGATCTACCTGCTGATTGTTTTACTTTTCTTCATTAGCTCTGCTCTTGGGGACATGAGCATCTACATGGTGAACCTTCACAGGTAGTTTCTCTACCCGGGTAGCAATGTCTTTCCATTCTTCAGCAGCCCAAATTGGTTTTCCTCTACACTGCCAGTTAGCCCCTTTCCATCTCTCCAGCCATCCCCACAGACCATTGGCTACCATCCATGAATCAGTGCTGAGGTAGAGCTTTGGCCACTTCTCTCTTTCTGCAATGTCTAGGGCCAGTTGAACGGCTTTGAGTTCAGCAAATTGTCTTGATCCACCTTCTCCTTCAGTGGTCTCTGCGACCCGTCGTGTGGGGCTCCATACAGCTGCTTTCCACTTCCGATTCATCCCTACAATGCGACAGGAACCATCAATGAAAAGAGCATAGCGTGTTTCCTCTGCTGGCAATTGGTTGTAGGGTGGAGCCTCTTCAGCCCGTGTCACTGATTCTTGTTCTTCATCTGTGACACCAAAGTTTTCACCTTCAGGCCAATTTGTAATTACTTCCAAAATCCCAGGGCGATTCAGTTTACCAATACGGGCACGCTGCGTGATGAGAGCAATCCACTTGCTCCATGTAGCACTGGTGGCATGGTGGGTGAAGGGAACCTTTCCTCTGAACATCCACCCCAGCACCGGTAGTCGGGGTGCCAGGAGGAGTTGTGCTTCTGTACCAATCATCTCTGAGGCAGCTTGGACTCCTTCGTAGGCAGCCAAGATTTCCTTCTCTGTTGGGGTGTAGTTGGCTTCAGACCCTCTGTAGCTCTGACTCCAAAATCCTTGTGGTCGGCCTCGAGTCTCATCAGGCACTTTCTGCCAAAGGCTCCAGGACAGACCATGGTTCCCGGCTGCAGAGTACAGCACATTCTTCACATCTGGTCCCATCCTGACTGGGCCAATGGCTACTGCATGAGCAATTTCCTGCTTAATCTGGGCGAAAGCTTGTTGCTGCTCAGGGCCCCAGTGGAAATCGTTCTTCTTGCGGGTGACCAGGTAAAGAGGGCTCACGATCTGACTGTACTCAGGAATGTGCATTCTCCAAAAGCCTATGGTGCCTAAGAAAGCTTGTGTTTCCTTCTTATTGGTTGGTGGGAACACAGCTGTGATCTTGTGGATAACATCCGTAGGAATCTGACACCATCCATCTTGCCACTTCACTCCCAAGAACTGGATCTCTCGAGCAGGTCCCTTAACTTTACTCTTCTTGATGGCGAAACCAGCTTCCAGGAGGATTCAGATGATTTTCTCTCCTTTCTCAAACACCTTTGCTGCTGTCTTCCCCCACACAATGATATCATCAATATACTGTAAATGTTCTGGAGCCTCAATCATTTCTAGTGCAGTCTGGATCAGTCCATGGCAGGATGGTAGGACTGTGTTTCCACCCCTGGGGCAGTCGGTTCCACGTGTACTGCATTCCCCTCCATGTAAAGGCAAACTGAGGCCTGCATTCTGCTGCCAGAGGAATGGAGAAAAATGCGTTAGTAATGTCAATAGTGGCATACCACTTTGCTGCCTTGGACTCCAGCTCGTACTGGAGTTCCAGCATGTCTGGCGCAGCAGCGCTCAGTGGTAGAGTAACTTCATTCAATGCACAGTAGTCCACTGTCAATCTCCATTCTCCTTCAGATTTATGCAAAGGCCAAATAGGACTGTTGAAGGGTGAGTGGGTTTTGCTGACCACCCCTTGGCTCTCCAGCTCTCGAATCATCTTATGGATGGGAACCACAGCATCTCCAGTTGTGCTGTACTGTCAGCGATGCACTGTTGAAGTGGCAATTGGTACCTTTTGCTCTTCTCCCTTCAGAAGTCCTACTGTAGTTGGATTCTCGGACAGTCCAGGCAAGGCGTTCAATTGATGGATGCCCTCTGTCACTGCAGCTGCTATCCCAAATGCCCACCTGAGTCCTTTTGGGTCTTTAAAATACCCCCTTTGGAAGTAATCTATGCCCAGAATACATGGGGCCTCTGGGCCAGGCACAATAGGGTGTTTTTTCCACTCATCGAGCCACGAGTTGGGCGCCAAAATATTTGTCCTAGATTCGGGCAAATTTGGGAGAAGACCTCCGGAAGGAGCCCCCAGAAAACAAACCCCCCATGGCCCCTCCTCCACCTGGTTCGGGAAGAATTTCCTCAGAGAGAAGTGGAAAAAAAACTGTTTATTTAACAAGCAAAACACTCTCCAATACAAAAAACCAACACCAGGTGACAAAACTCTTTCACCATTCAGAAGAGATGACAAATTCAGAAAGTCTTTCCTGGGAGTGGTCACCCAGCTATCAGTCTCCGGCGCTGGGGATGGCTGCTGCAGGTCACAAAAATGCAGACTCTCAGTGTTTCTTGATGTTTCCCAGGTCCAGGTCCAGAGCAGGTTCAGATGATATTCGGGAAAGGGAAAGGGAAGGGAAAAAGAAACTGTCCAGGGTAAAAAATTGGACTGCCTAGCTGTAAGAGGCTGTCTGAAGCCCCTTGTTCTCCATTCTGCCTTCCGAATGCCACGAGAAAGAATGCCTTCCCCCACGGCAGTTCCGGCTTAGAACAGGACACATTGCAGGTGCAACCACTGAACCGTCATGCTAGCTGTTCCGAACAAGGCCTGACAAGAACTTGGCAAGGAGTTGGCAAGGACTTGCAAAGACCTGACATGGACCCAGCACAGGACAACCTGACATGCAGCCTGATTCTAATCTCGGTTCTTAAGCCGAATGAACGTTTGGGGTGACTCCCGTGGTCCTTCATTGAAGACCCCTCATCTGCCTCGTTACCACTGTGACAAACAAAGACTGAGAACCCTCCTCCCAAGGACTGAGACTGAGACCCCTACTATAGGGAGGAGGGGAAATTGGTGGTCTGACCACTAATGACATGACCTTTTTCCCTTCAGTAATTTCAATGGACTTATTCCTCATTGTATTTGTCTTGCTTTGGTGGTTTCTGTGGACTCACCTGTTCCCTCATGGCGATTACAATGGACTCTCATTGTTACACTTGTTCCCTCCTCTTTCCTCTGTGGACTATAACTGGACCCCTGAGTTGACCAGAACTTCAAAGACTTCCCCGACACAACAAATCCCCATCGTCCGAACCACTGAGGATCTCGCCTGTGTTGGTAGCTATTCCCATCCCCCTGCTCTCTCTCTCTCTATCCTTTTATCTCTTTTCTGTTCTCCACTATCGCATTTGCTGTTTTGGCCCCTAATAAAGGTGCATTTGTTTTGATTAACTGATAGTCCCTTGTTGTTTGCCTTTTTGCACTTTTGGGATCGGTGAAAAGAACCATCACGACACCCCGCAATAAGCGGATCGTGACACTAGCTAAACTAACTAATAAGCAAAAGCAAAAGCAAAAGCAAGCAAGCAAGCAAAGCCAAGCCAGCCAAGCCTCTCCTAGACACAGACCATGGGGGGGAGGTGAGCTGGCTGATAACAAGACAAAATAATCCTTCACTTTCAGAGTCAGTCCTGAAGGCACAGAACATAATATCAGGCATGAACAGAGCACACGATTTGGGATACAAGCACCATACTGTCAAGCTAGGACAATGGTGTTTGGTAGTAAGTTGATGATATGCGGGTAAGGAGTGGAATGTCCTAGGGTAACATTATGATGCTTGTATCCCTAATGATGTGTTCTGTTTATGCTGGATATTATATTCTGTGCCTTCAAGACTGGCTCTGAGAGCGAAGGTGGGGAGAAGAAAAGCACGGAGTTTGTTATCAGAGGCTGCACTCACTCCTCCACATTCAGCTGGACTGTGTTGTCTGGGCACGGACTGGGCAGAACAGGGCCCTCCTTTGCATTTTAGTTAGTTTAGCGAGTTGAGGCAGAGAAGTGTGAGACACAACTGCTCACTTAAAAATTTTAAAAAGTTTATTAAACCTTAAGAAAATACAACAAAAGGACTAAATAAGGAAAAATTGCAGCGCTGGGAACTGCCTTCGTGGCTGCCTACCACGTGGTCGGTTCGTCTTCAAGATGGATGCTCAGTCTTTTATACTCCTGGGGGATGCATCAGCCAACCCTGTCCCCTCCCAAAGTCTGTCAATCAGCTTTTCTTTGCTGTTTATTGGTGGAGACTGCTTTCTTGCAACTTGATTGGAGGGTCAGGTGTTGTCATTCCACATCCCCTTAGCAACAAGCTTTTCTGTTCCCAACTGCCCCATGTAAGGGGCACACGTGCATGCCTTCTTTCTACATGTCCTAGATAACACAGGCTGTCTGATGGCAACAAGATGGGGGGGGGGGGGGAGGGAACTGTGGGGAGAACAGAGGACATCTAAACTACAGTAACAAAACTATACATCAATAAAGCTTCTCTTAATATTCACACAATATTCATCCCTTAATTGCGAGAGCAAATAATCTCATTATCCATCTATAACAGAAGTTTTCCCTGGACTGATATTTTTCTTTCCCTTTTCTTGGAACTCTTCAAACCTGCTCTGGAGTGGGACCCAGGGAGCACCGAGAGCTTGTATTTTGTGGTCTACCAGGGCCTACTCTGGGCAGCAGCCTTTCCCAGTGCTGGAGGCACTGATAACAGAGTGACCACCCACAGGAGAGACTTTCTGAATTTGTCATCTCTTCAGAGCAACAAGTGAGTTTTGTCATCTGGTATTGTTCATTTTTTGTGCTGGGGAGTGCTTTGCCTGTTTAAATAAACAGGTTTTTTCCACTTCTCTCCTAGGAAATTCTTCCCAAACCGGTTGGGGGGAGGGGCTGTGTGGGTTTTCTTTCTGGGAGGGGCCCTGTGGGTTTTCTTTCCGGGAGGGGCCCCTTTTGGAGGTTTTCTCCCAAATTTGCCCTAAACCAGGACAGAGATGCTCCCTCCAGAAAAGGGGGTCGGGGTGCCAGGTTTTTCCCCTGAGGCACCTGAGTGGATGGCAAGGGTCCTTTCCAGGGAGATCGAGTGTTCAACAGCTGCTCTTGAAGCGATACGCGGAATAAATAAATAGACTCCACCACCTGGGGTAGTTATGAAGTGGGTATGTATGTCAACGCCCAGCACAAGCAAGATAGCTCTCCAAAAACTTGTGCCCCGAGCCTTGGTCTGACCCACATCTTTATTCACAAAGGTGTTCCATATGCAATATATTACAGAACCTTTCCATGCATATTCAACCCCTGGCCCCGCCTGTCCTCGCCTCTCATGCTAAATAGGTCCACGCCCTTCTGGGCATGCGTCGTTTGCTGTGGTGGTCGTACGGGGGTCTCTCGGTGGTCCTGAGGCTGAAGATTGTGGTCTTCCTCATGACTGAACTTTTGAACTTTTCTCCTTTGCGCGTGCGCTTTTGGTCCTTTGGTGCTTATCTGAGTACGTCTGTCAGTCTTGATAGGCTTGGAGACAGAGGACCCCCTTTATCTGGGTTCTTTGCATCTTTTAGTCTCCTCGGTATTGTTCTTTATGCAAGAAGCTTCAGAAATTTGCATTTTACTATGCCCTTTGTACCATGGCAGAGGTTTCTTAAGTAAAACGTTAAAATTCAACACATAATTCTACAAGCTAAAATTTAAATGCTTAATTCATTTTGTTAACTCAAGTGAACTCCAAAAGTCTCTATTTCACTCTTATGAGCAAAGGCTCACCCATGTGTGAAGAACAAGATTCACTCTCCTGGTAAAATTTAAAAGTTTAATAAAGGACAATAGGAGACAAAGACAATAAAGCAAAGTTTTTAAAAGCCCGGGTGCTTGGGATTCAGCCAAGAGCACACCTGCTATTTTGGAAACACCCTTTATATACCATTTCTATTGCATCAGCCTGTTGCATATTCATAAACATTTATGCATATTTAAACTTTTCCCCAAACTAGTTTACATGCTCCAAGAACTGTTTAGCATGGCTCCTCCTCGGTCCACCATTTTAGAGTATGTGTAATACTTCGCTGTGGTTTTAGTCCATTCTTATCATCACCTCCAGTTTTGGGCTTTGGTCCATACTTTCTACTGATGGTAGGTGTTGATAGTTGGCATATCAGTAGCAGGGGTCCTCATCATACATTCATTGGATGTTATTCCAACCTGTCGCCTTCTGCTGAGAAGGCGGGCGACCTGGTTTCAAGACACAGCACGGCGACCCGGCCTCGCCCGGGTCACTCGGGCCACAGACATGCACAGACACCAATGTGGTGGATGGTCAAATGGCCTTTATTATCTCATCTCGTGAGGTTAAATAGTCAAGGGGGTTTTACTACGTCAAAGGGGGACGGTGGGTCTGGCCAGGGTTAGTAAGGAGTGGAAAACTACTGGAGTTAGGAGGGGCTGCATGCTTCAGGGGTGATTGATTACCTATAGCAGGATGAGGGGGGGAAGGGTCTTGCTTTCCGTCACATCCCGAGATTTTCCGTTCACCTGTCCCTATCTACCACATCTCCCCCCCACTTTTTTTACTAATGAATGAGGTAGTTATAAAAATAGGCACTAAGGTGAGGTATAAAGTTATAATTTGATAAGGGAAAAGGGGTTTTGGTAAACCTGAGTAATCTTTGCAAGGCAAGTTTAGAGAACCTCTGCGACTGGCAGTGTCCTCGGTTTTTGGTTCACAGCATTTGTTGCCGGCCTATAAAAACGATGTTGGCCCGTTCTAGGCGAGCTTGAACAAATGAGACCAGCTTGTTTAGCAAGCATGGTCCAAATGTGAAGGTTAAAAGCAGTATCGCTAGCGGACCTATTATGGTCGAAATTAGAGTGGTGAGCCATGGAGATTGATTGAACCAGGACTCGAACAAGCTCTGTTGGGTTTCCCTGTCTTTCTTTCTTTGAGCTAGTCTATCTCGGAGTTCTGCCATGGAGTCTTTAACGACTCCTGTGTCGTCCGCATAGAAGCAGCATTCCTCCTTCAAGGCAGCACACAAACCTCCTTGTTGCATGAACAAGAGGTCCAGTCCTCGCCTGTTCTGTAAGACCACTTCCGAAAGCGAGGAGACTGATTTCTCTAGAAAGGAGATGGATTTCTCGATCCTCTGCAGGTCCTTATCGATGGTCATCTGCAGCTGAGTAAGCCCTTGGTGTCGGGTCGTGAGGGCTGAGACACCCGTGGCTGTGCCAGCTGCTCCCAGGCCGAGCAGCATTGCGATAGTCACTCCCGTTATTATTTCTCTTTTGTGGAGTCGGCCGGGCTCCTCAAAGAGGTGGTATACCTCTTCGTCTGAGTGTTACAGGACCCTAGGAACAATCAGAACTTGGACACAGAAGTCGATAGCGTCATTGAACTTGGCAAGGAACACGCAAGGACTCACCCCAGATCTCTGACAAACCCACATCCCAGATGCGGATGGGACCGCCCACTTGTTGATCTTTCTGTTGGGCTTGACGACTTCGGTGCAGAAGTTGCCTTCCTGCTTCGCCAAGGCTGCATTGCCAAAGCATTTGCCCTGGCCTATGACTTGACTCAGGGTGATTCCTCTACGGGGAGTGTCCCATCTGCACTGGTGGGGGGCTTCAGCTGTGGAGTAACTGAAGGGGGTGTTTAGAGCAACTCCTTCGTAGAAAGGAGGTTTAACATCGTAGCAAAGCCAGCAGGAATTGGTTAGGTTCGGGTTGGATTCGTTCAAGGATAGAAAGGTAGCCTCTAACATGCGGAAGATTGGGTCTGAGTCCGACTCGGCTAAGCGGCCTATTTGGAAGGCATCTGCATGGCCGGTCGGGATATCAGTGGCCTTTGTGGGTAAGGTTTTGGGATGGGTTATGTTTCTCCCTTTCAGCACATCCTTAATAACCTTATTGGGTCCTACCGGTCGGGGTGCCGGTGGTTGGAGCCTGATAATTCGCACATTCACCCACTCTTTTGGCCCTTTGAGGACTACAGTCCACGTTCTGCCTGTGGCCCAACTAGGGTGTTCTGGCTGCAGAACCGTCATGTTATAGTCTGTGCATTTCCGATATTTGGGCTGTGTATAATGGTTGCTATAGACCCCTTTCACGATGGCGGGCTTTTTACAGCCGGCAGGTGCCCAGGTGAACTGTAAAAATCTATCGGGCTCCTGCAGTTCCCACCCTTCTCCCGATGGTCTGGCATCTGTGACAATGGTTTCACAGCCCCAGTGTGCGCAATATCCCCACCCCGGGTAGTTACAGTACTTCTTCCCAGGGTTGGAGGCTGGACAGCAGTAGGATAGGTACATGTACATGACGTGTGGGTGATGGGGTCGTATTTTTGGTCGTCCTGGAAACAGGTCGGCGATGTGGAACACGAAGGATGGGGTGCCTGCCGTGGTGATTTCTTTGAATACCTTGTCACTTTAAAGATGTTGCATGACCCACCTGAATGGCTGATGGGGGTAATAGTCTGGGTTGGCTCGCCCTCCGGCGATGAGCCCTAATAGCAAGATCGCACAAAGCCACCGTTACTGTCTGGGTCTCACCGGTGCAGGACTCTTGGGTGCTGTCCGGCGTTTTGGTGGTTCGTCGTTTTCCTCTGGAACCGGGGTGTACGCGTTACGGGGACGACCCACGAGCATGTCCTGTAAACAGAAACTCGCAATTCTCGTTAGTCTCATTCTGAAGGTCTGGCTTGATTGACTTAAGTGGACACCACCTGATCTTGCCCTCTTTTTTAACCGCCGCATACCCTCGTCCCGTGAGCACCAGTCTCCTGCCCCGTTCCCATTCGCCCAGCTCCTTTTTGATTACGACCTGCGGGCCCTCTTCTAGTGCTCGGGTGACCCAGTGTTTTCGAACAGGACTGTCTGCCTCATCTCTCCTAGGGAATTGATTCAGTGCTAGCAAAGCTGTTGCCAGCATACGCGCTTGGTCTCCTGGGGGAATGGAATTGGCAAAGCCCTCTGCCTTTGCCAATACTTCTAGCTTAGCTTTCAGGGTCTGGTTTGCTCGCTCAACTATGGCCTGCCCAGTGCTGTTATACGGGATACCTTGTACTAAGGTGATGCCCCATTTCGAGGCGAATTCTTGCACTGGTTTGGAGATGAAATTGGAACCGTTGTCAGTTTTAATTTGCTTGGGGATACCAAGCCATGCATAGCTGTCAGCCAGTGCTGAATTGTGGCCTTAGAGTTAGCTTTGGGGTGCTGTGTGGCTACGATCGCTCCGCTGTAAGTGTCCACTGTCACTGCAAGCCATGCTCGGGGCTTTAGCAGTTGACATAAGGTGAAGTCCAACTGCCAGATTTCCGAGACCTTGAGACCTCTTAGGTTGACCCCACTGGTCCATAGGGGTGACTTCTGGCAGTGAGGGCAAGTGGCCACTACATGTTTTGCGTCCACTGTCGAGATCCCGCATCTCTTCGCCAGTGCTTTGGCTCCGATGTGGAGCGACTCGTGCAGTTGCCGAGCTTCCTGCAGTGTCCACACTCCCTTTGCTGCGGCGTCCGCTTTGTCATTGCCGGTCTGGAAGAAGCCTTTGACTGGGTTGTGGCTGTTGACGTGAATGACAGACACGGTGCCCCGTTGCGAGGAGAGCGCCTCCTCCAGCATTGAGGCCGCTGCTGACGTTGACATGCCTGGTCCTGACATGGCCAGGCAAAGCCTTGCCATGAATATAGAGTCCGTTATGATGTAGAGGTGTTCATCTTGGAAGAGTCCGCACGCCAAAACCACTGCTGCTGCTTCCAGTTGTTGCACTGACAGTGTGGGGTCACATGTTTTGACGCAATGCCATTGCTCTCCTGTCTGCCACACTGCTGCTGCAGTAGAAGTCGTGGAGGAAGCGTCTGTGAAGACCGTCGGTCCCGGCTGCGGTCGGTCCATGACCTTTGGCGGTATGTCTATATCGACAATGGTCAGCAGCTGAGTCCAAGGTGGTCTGGTGGCGTAGGAGATTTCTCCTCCGAAGCCGGTGAGAGCAAGGGCCAGGTGCTCCGATATCGCGGTTGACTCCGTGGTCGGCCGCTTGCGGAAGTGGAGGTGGATTCTTGTCGGCTCGGTTCCCAGGTGTCTCAGGGCGAGTCTCCTGCCCTTCATGATGAGGTTGGCAACGCATTCAACTCCTGGGGAAAACGCACGAGTTGGTCTTCCGAGGACCACCCATTGGATCGGCCGGGACTTTTCAGAAGGTCCTTGGGCCAGTGCTCCCACTCCTCCCTTCTGTGTGAAGTGGACGTATAGATCGAGCGGCGCATCTGGGTTCCACCTGGCAAGCGTGCCAGTAGACATCTGATGCTCGATGAAGTCGAAGGAGCTCGCTGCTTGCGGCATCAGCTCCTTGGGGTCCCAGGGGTGCTTTCCTTTCAGGAGGTCATATAAGGGGTCCATGTCCTCGGGGGGAATCAGGATGATGTTGCGGAGCCACTGCAGAGATCCCACAAGGCGCTGCATGGGTGTCACGTAGGAGTTTGTGATCCCCACTCCCAGGAAGGTCACGCAGGGTCCTCTCTTGATCTTCGTGTTCACAATCTCAAAGCCATTGGCCTGGAGAGTTTCCGTGATCGTGGTCACCAAGTGATCCACTCGGCTCGCTGATGGTGCGGCGATGAGGATGTCGACCATGTATTGAATGATGGTCGCAGCGGGGCAGGATTGTCGGACTGGCATCAGTGCTCTGTCCACGGTGATCTGGCATATGGTCGGGCTGTCCACGAGACCTTGCGGCAACACCTTCCATTGGAAGCGGAGGTTAGGTCGCTCGCCGTTTGGAAACACGACGGAAAAGGCGAACCGTTCCTTGTCCTCAGCGTGCAGGGGTATTGAAAAGAAGCAGTCCTTGATGTCCAGCACTGCACATGGCTGCCCTTTGGGGATGGCTGAGTTCGTGGGCAGCAGTGTCTGAACTGGACCCATGGGTTGGATTGCCCTGTTCACCTCCCTCAGGTCGTGGATGAGGCGATAACCCTCTCCGGACCTTTTGGGGATTACAAATACAGGGGTGTTCCACGGGCTGGTGGAGGGTTCTATGTGACCCTTCTGCAGCTCGCGGCTGACCAGTTCCAGCAAGGCTGCCATTCGAGGCTTTGACAGGGGCCACTGCTCGACCCATATGGGGTCTGACGATTTCCAAGTCAGTCTGATTGGCAGCGGTGGGTGTACGGCAGTGGCCCTCACGATAAATTTGTGATCCTGACTCCTAATATAGCAAGGATATCCCTTCCTATCAAGGGTGGAGAGCTTTGTAGAATGTAGGGGTGGATTGCCACCGTCTGTTCCGGTCCCTTTTTCGAGTGGAGTGTTATGGCCACCAACTGGGTGCTTTTCCACGCCCGGGATGGCCCTCCCACTCCGTTCACTGGGGGGACCTCTTTGCATTGCCAATGCTGAGGCCAAAGCGCTTGGGGAAAAACCGAGCAGTCTGACCCCGTGTCCGCCCAGAACTGAAGCCCTATGACGTGGGGATCCTGACTGCCATAAAGGCAGCATGTCCCCCACACCATCAGGGGCTCCTTCCCTATTTTCATGGCCAGGGCCACCCAGGAGTCCCGCTCTGGGGCGTCCCCTGCTGGCCCTGTGGCACAGGCGCGGCTTGTGGCGGTGGTGGATACGAAGGTGCCACCGGCGGTGCTGCAAAACTCTGCAATTGTGTCGCTGGTGGGGGTGCGAAGCTGACTGCCTCCTGTGGGAGCATGGGGTATGAGGGCCCCCCGCCCCACTGGGGGTTGACATAAATGGGCCGCTTCGCATTCATAGCGGGAGGAGGCTGAGTGCGGCCTGCGTGCCCCCTCCCTTTCCCGTTTCCCTGGGGCCGGGACCTGCAGTCCTTATCGAAATATCCCTTCTTCCCACAGCTCCAGCAGGGCCCTCTTGGGCGTGCTTGCGGTGGGGGCACCGCCGCGGACTGCTGTGCCGGCTGGGGACAGCTCACTGCGATGTGGCCTGCCTGACCACATTTGAAGCATGCCATTGCACTGGTTAGGGTGCGAACAGCTGCTTGAATGGGTGTCAGGTGCTCCTCTCTTACGACGTGTCTGATCATGTCGGCTAGGCTGGCTCCGGCTGGCAGGGAGCGCAGGATGTCCTTGGTGACGGAGTTGCATTGCTGGCGCAAGCAGTCCGCCACCACAGGGCCCTTTGTCCCCGCAGGCAGGGTAGAGGAGTCTACTGCTGCCAGCAGGCGGTCTACGAACTGCGTGAAGCTTTCGCTCTCTGCCTGTCTTATGGCGGACCACGGCAATGGCTTGGCCACAACCAGAGAGGCAGCCCGAATAGCCTCCCTAGCGGCTCGAGTGGTGACCCACATTTCCTCGGCCTGCATCTGTGCGGCTTGTTGCTGAGGTGTAACCATCTCATCATGTTTTCCCAGCAGCCTGGATAGGCTCGACCCGTGCAGTGGCTGCCCCACCCCAGAAGCCTGGGCTAGCGCTTTTGTACAATTATCTTCCCATTCCTGCTTAAACACGATCATTCCCGCACCGCCGAGTATCATGCGACCTATTTGTTTGATATCAAAGGGGAGCAAGTCGTCATTGCCAAAAAGGCCGTCCACGAGGGTGGAGACCATTGCTGAGTTGATCCCTTTCTCTGAGATTGCTTTGACAATTGCCTGTATGTCTTTGGGGTTGTACCGGACTATATATCCTTTGTTGGTTCCCCTCTGGTCCGGTGGTTCTCACCGGGAAGGCTTGAACTGCAGCTGAAGGGGCCCATTCAGCACAGGCTATTTTTATTTTCCCCCAGCCGTTAAACTGGGCTGGTACGCATTGCGATTGCCTTTCGATGTGGCTTAAGGCTTTATTCGTTTTTGTTTTAAACCGCGTTAGCTCCGCTCTTTCCGTTTCTGAGTCCCAGTCGGATTCCGTCAGCTCTCCCGAGCTGGTGGAGCTGCTGTCGCCGGACTCAGAGACAGAAGTCGAATGCCAGCGCACTTCCGGGCTTTGGTGCCTTTTTGTGTGGCTCCGGCCCCGCCCCTCCCTTCGGGGGTGGTGCTGCTCCCGCCCCCTGGGCTTGCCCTGTCGCCCGCAGGGGGAGGTCTCTCCCTTAAATGGTAGCAGCGTTGAGCGCGGCTCCCGATTGGGCATGCGCTCTCTGCCGCTCTCCTCCTCCTCTTTTTCCCGCGGATGCGCATTAGGAAGAACCCGCGACTCCAGGCTCTTCCTGCCAAGAGCCTCCGCGCCCCGCCCGTCCCCTCCGTTGCTGGCGCCATGTTCGGCTTGGTATGGCGGCGGCGCCGCCAGCGCTTCTTCTTGAGCCGCGTTCTCCGCGTCCCTGGCTTCCCTCGCCAGTTCCTCCCAAAAGGACTGCGCGCGCTGCCGCGCCCCCGGCGCCAAATCGCTGATCGGCGGTGAAGGGACGGATGGGGAACCTGCGGGGTTTTCGGGAGGTTCTGCGGGGGGGTTCGGGCTCTGGCTCGGGGAGGGGGGGAACGCGCCCGGCCCCCCCGGATCCCCGCTCCCGGGCAATCTGCTTTCAGGGGCGGTTTGTGTTGCCGCTCCTACCCCCAGCTTGGATGTAGCTAATAAACATGTGCGCGCGGCGCTCCATGTTTCCTGTTCCTCTAGCGCCCTGCGTAGGGCTTGTTCGACTTTTCCCCACACCTTGAGGCTGTTGCCGCTGCCTGAGGATTTAGTATCCTCGGCCAGCGCGGCCGTGCATTTCTCCCACACCTCCGGGTGTAATATTTCCACGGGACGTTCAATCGCCCCAAGCTCTAAGAATCTCGCAACAGCGAGATAAAAATCCTTGAGCCTGCACTTAATTCCCCACTGCTTATAAACTGAACTCACGACCTTCACGATGGCTTCCATGGCAACCGCTGGTCCGGGGACGTCTCCCCCGCCGAGAGTCGGTCCCGCCGCTCCGGCCGCTGCTCTTGTCCAGGCGATACCCGCTACCCGAGAGAGTTTCTCTTTTCCGGGTTTCGGCATCACTTTGTCGCCTTCTGCTGAGAAGGCAGGCAACCTGGTTTCAAGACACAGCACGGCGACCCGGCCTCGCCCAGGTCACTCGGGCCACAGACATGCACAGACACCAATGTGGTGGATGGTCAAATGGCGTTTATTATCTCATCTCGTGAGGTTAAATAGTCAAGGGGGTCGTACTACGTCAAAGGGGGACGGTGGGTCTGGCTAGGGTTAGTAAGGAGTGGAAAACTACTGAGTTAGGAGGGGCTGCATGCTTCAGGGGTGATTGATTACCTATAGCAGGATGAGGGGGGAAGGGTCTTGCTTTCCGTCACATCCCGAGATTTTCCGTTCACCTGTCCCTATCTACCACACCAGAGTGGGGTTGGTTTACTAAAATATGAATATCGGTCTAATATCGATATCCAATTGAGATGGCCAAAAACTCTCTAACAGTTTAAAATTAGAAAGTGTATGTTTATTGCAATGGTCAGGCAGCACATGGGATAACTCCCTAATGCGCACTGCAAAAATCACAGGTATTACAAAGCCCTTTTATTTACAGAAGTCTTGAATACACAAAATATGAATGCATATTCATATCCCTGTCACTTCCTCTGCTCTGCTTCGTATGCTAACTGGCAAAAAGGCTTCTTCATTTTGAAGACTGCTCCCCAAAATGGACCCCCGACTCATTTCAGGGAACAAAACTGTGCATGCTTAATGGCCTTTTTGCCAATTAGCATACGAAGCAGAGGCCACAGCTGCTTCACCATGGTCTTCACCATGGGTTGCAGAGGAATCTCAGCTCTGGTGCTTGGAGCACCTCCTTCACCTCCTTCTGCACTGACCTTGGTGTCTGCAGAGTTGTTTCCCTCACATATTTTCACCCTTCTTTTCTGTGGCCACAATTACATCTGCCCAAGAACTTTTTTTACCTTCTTAAATATGTTGTCACAGAGGCATTACCTCCATTTCTTATTGTCTTGGCCTTGGCCAGCAGTACGTCTGTCCTGGATTTGATTGGCATTGGTTCTGACAGATATGGGGGAAGCTTCTAGCAGCTTCGCACAGAAACCACCTCTGTAGCCCTCTCACTACCAAAATCTGCCCATGAAAACCCAATTCAATCACAATAATAATACTGTTTGGAAAGTTCTCATAAATAGAAGGCATGTTTAAAAAGCTAAAATGGAATTGAGGAGCTTGTATTAATTTAAACATAGTGTTTTGGACCTGGTCTGAGAGCAAAATCACTCTTTTGGAAAGGGGCATAATTGACTTAATATTGTTCCATGAAAATAAGAAAAAGATGTTTTGTAGTGTAAACTAGTGTGATTGTCTGAACTTCGCTCAGATAAACTGGTTGAGACCTGCGATCGATTGTTTCTCTGACAACCCAGGACTGATGTCTTAAACAAAATGTTTTCGAGACAGATAAGGGAAAAGGCCGATAAGAGGTGGGGTAATGCCTTTTATCATACCAATCTCTTCCCTTCCAATAAACCACAACTGCATCAGACAGTGCAACACTCCCCTCAGGGGAGGTATTTGAGTGTTCTCACGTAAACCTGAACATTCTATATATAAGCCGTTGACCTCTTTCTTTTGCAGGCCTCCACCCCCCACGGATCAATACTGTGACTATCACTAACCAAGGACCCAAGGACATTGAAATTGCAACAACCAAGTCTTATCACTATATCCACAAGTGGTGATGAATCGTTAAAACTGAAAATCACTGACAAAGACTCTCTAACAAGTCAAAGTTAGAAAGTGGTATGTTTACTACACCGGCAGGCGGCACTGTGGGAATCGTCCCCAAAATGTGTGACCGCACCACACAAGGATTTTTGCCTTCTATTTATTTCCCAAAATAATACATATACAGAACCCTAGCACCTCCCATCCCCACTTTATATTAAAATGAGGTTATTAGTCTTTCAGGTATGAGCAATTCTTCTCTTGAATTGAGTCAGTGGTCTCGAATTGGGTCAGTGGTCCCAGGGATGAAGTCAGGAAAGTCTTCATCAGGTCTCTGTGACCCTCTGGCATGATCCAAGGCCCTCTGCTTCATGATGGATTGACATAGAGTCCAGGTGCTGGGCATTGTTCCACTGGTTTCAATATGTTCCTATAATGGTTCACTTGCTCTACTTCCTTCTACAAATGAGCTCATAATATAACAATTAGCTTTAGCTTAATCATCTAATAATCATTAACCTATCATTGATATATCTAACTTCAAATATTAATTGGTTCTAACCCTCAGCTAAAATCTTAACCCTTTAAAATCATGATTCAGTGATATCTTTCCTCTCCACTATCTACCCTTGTCCATCCTTCCTCTCTCTCTCTCTCTCTTTCTTTCTTTCTTTCTTTCTTTCTTTCTTTTTCATTCTTTCTCTTTCTTTCATTCTTTTTCTCTTTCTTTCTTTCATTTTCTTTCTTTCTCTTTCATTCTTTTTCTTTCTTTTCTTTCTTCACTTTTCTTTTCCTTCCTTCCTTCCTTCCTTCCTTCCTTCCTTCCTTCCTTCCTTCCTTCCTTCCTTCCTTCCTTCCTTCCTTCCTTCCTTCCTTCCTTCCTTCCTTCCTTCCTTCCTTCCTTCCTTCCTTCCTTCCTTCCTTCCTTCCTTCCTTCCTTCCTTCCTTCCTTCCTTCCTTCCTTCCTTCCTTCCTTCCTTCCTTCCTTCCTTCCTTCCTTCCTTCCTTCCTTCCTTCCTTCCTTCCTTCCTCCCTCCCTCCCTCCCTCCCTCCCTCCCTCCCTCCCTCCCTCCCTTCCTTTCCTTCCTTTCCTTCCTTTCCTTCCTTTCCTTCCTTTCCTTCCTTTCCTTCCTTTCCTTCCTTTCCTTCCTTCTCCCTTTCCTTCCTTCTCCCTTCCCTTCCCTTCCCTTCCCTTCCTTCCCTTCCCTTCCCTTCCCTTCCCTTCCCTTCCCTTCCCTTCCCTTCCCTTCCCTTCCCTTCCCTCCTCAGGTTTAATCTTGGATGCTCTTGGGCATTTTTATCTCACAATTAAGGGGGTTATTGTGGCCAAAATGCAGGACTTGTCACTTGAACTTATTAAACATCATCCCATTGGACTCTGCCCACCCATCCAACCATTCCAGGTCTCTCTGCAGAGCCCTCTTACCTTCCAGCAGATCAACACATGCTCCCAGTTTAGCGTCGTCTGCAAATTTACTAATGTTAGACTCAATACCTTCATCCATGTTGTCAACAAATATATTGAACAGAACGGGCCCCAGCACAGACCAGCATAGACAATAGCAACAGCCTTTCCCGCATCCACCAGGAGGGTCACCTGGTCATAAAAGGAGATTAGGTTGGTCAAACACGACCTATGCCTCCTAAACCCATGCTGGCTGGGTCTGATACCCTTGCCATCCTGTAAGTGCTGCGTGATGACACTCAATATAAACTGTTCCATTACCTTACTGGGTATTGAGGTCAGGCTAACTGGCCTATAATTACCAGGATCCTCTTTCCCATCTGTTACGGTTTGATGCTGGCGCAATGTCAGTGTCTCTATGAAAATACACTTTCTCTAAATGAGTGCTGTGAGATGCGATTAGGAACAGAGTAAAACAGGCTTGAGCTTAAAGGGAAAAAAAAACTTTATTAACTTACTACTATAGTAAAAGACACACACAGAATTCAGGATGAAAACTTTCTAAAACATTCCTCCTCCCCCCACTCAATCTTTAACAAAGTACATTGAGACAAAACTTGGAGCTTTAATTAAGTTACTACCTTTCAGATAATCAATACTCAGTCCATCAAGTGAGAGAGGAGTCTCTCTTGTACCATAGACCCTCAGGAAACACAATTGTAATTTCCTGTGTTTCCATGTCACACATGGCACCGCCTGGAGAAAATCTGCTATTGTGACACCCTCCTTTCCATGTCACAGTGCTCTCACCACTGTGCATGGACTGAAACTGCTCATAGGGTTCTTTTAAGGATGCTTTGTTAAGGACTAAAAGAACAACAGTTCGGTTTCTCATTTTCGGGACAACAGTCCCCCCCATTTTCTCCTCCCCTGGGGCCGAGGATCTCAAGAACAGAGATCTTCTTCTTCCTGAAGATAGAGGGCACTACCACACTCTCCTCATCACTGCAGCAGGTCACTCTCTTGGCTCTAACCATTGTATCCCCCTAAAAATGCCGTTTCTGTTGCAGGAGAGATTGGTTCAGTCTATGGCTATATAAGAAAAGTCTAGCTAAAAGCCACTCCATCATCTCCTCCTACTTAAGATTCTTTCCCTATCTTCTTCTGACATCTCAGGCTCCAGGCTCTCTTTTCTTTCAGACTAAGGAAGATTAATATTTCACAAAGCTTTCATTATCTAAGAAAGGGTTAAAAGTCTCAGACTCTCAAGACAGATAAAATCTTAGCCCAGAACTCCAACTCCCATGGCTGGGCACCTTCCCCCCCCCCTTTCTCCTTCTCTTCTGCCAGCGTACTGCCGGCACATGATATCAATTTCCAGGTAGCTCTACCTCTCTCTCTCTCTCTCTCTCTCCCCCCCTCTAGAAGCGGGGAGCAAAATCATTTCAGTTTCTCTCCACCCTTCCATCTGCAAGGCTGATCCGGTTCTAGTCCCTTCACCCCCTAGCCTACCTCTCCCAGGCTACATGGCTTCCCCTCCCCCACCCAGCCTGTGGTTGGCAGGGGAGAATCTGCATCTTTCACTGACTGAAAATAAAAAAAGAGTTCCCCTAAGAGTTCTCTGCTTTTAACGCCTTGTACTCTCAGAAGCGTGTCTAATGTCTTCAGTAGTCACTCTAAGTGTCAGTATCTAAACTTAACCACTAATTAGTTTGACCCTAACTTCCTAAGCAAATTCACTTCCCTGTCAAACCATGACACCATCGTTTTCGTGAATAGGCTTCACATTGGCCAGCTTCCAGTCATCTGGAACCTCACCAGTGAGGGAGGACTGCTGGTAAATGATGGAGAGCAGCTTCGCAAGCTCATCTTCCAGCTCCCTCATCACCCTGGGATGGATCCTATCTGGTCCCAGAGATTTATGAAAACCCAAGCAGCTCAGCAGTTCTCTGACTGCCCCCTCATGGATAACAGGGGGACCATTCTGCTCCCTGACACCATCTACCATCCCAGGAGGACAGTTGTCCTGAGGACAAGCCATCTTGCCACTAAAGACTGAGGCAAAGAAGGTGTTAAGCACTTGACGCTGTTGAGCTGGACAGGAACAGAGAACTCCAGATCAGAAGGCTAAGGAAATGAATTCTCTCTTTATTTCAAATGTACCACTCTATATACAGAGAACATCGAGAAGGCTAATTTCATTGGTCTTAGAGTAAAAACATGTCACACCATTGGTGTGCAGTGAATGGCGCACAGTAGCAGAACATATCTATAAACAATGTGAATAACAAGATAGATTAGAGAATTATTTACATTCTTTCCCAACTGTTTCCCAGGCTCTTGCCTGGTTAGAAAACCTTTCTCTTTCTCTCTGACTGAGCTGAGAATACCCACAAGCACTTCCGCCTTTTCCTCATCTGCAGTTACTAAGTTTCTTCCCACATCCAGTAGAGAAGAAAGGTTGGTCATACCCTTCCTTTTGCCATTAATATAGTTGTAAAAACATTTTTTATTATCCTTCACAAAGGTTGCCAAATTAAGTTCGAACTGAGCTTTGGCCTCCCTAATTTTTTTCCTACATGCCCTAGAAACCCCCTTAAATACTTCCTGAGAGACCTGACCCTCCTTCCAAAGATGATACATCCTCTTTTTATTCCAAGTTCCTTCAAAACCTTTTTGCCCATCCAGGCTGGATGTTTGCCTCATCGACTCATCTTTTGGTACACAGGGACAGTCTGTTCCTGTGCCCTCAAGATCTCTGTTTTGAAGCACACCCACCTTTGCTGGACTCCTTTGTTTTTCAGGGCTGCTTCCCAAGGAACTCTCTGAATAAGTCTCCTAAATAGGCCGAAGTCTGCCCTCCAGAAGTCCAGTGTAAAAGTTTTATTGATGTTCCTCTTGATTTCACCAAATATCGAGAACTGTATAATTTTATGATCACTATGCCCCAATTGGCCTCAAACCACCATATCTCCCACCAGCCCATCTCTATTTGCAAACCACAGGTCTAACATAGTCCCTCCCCTGGTGGGCTCACTCATCAGCTGCAAAAATGTTGTCCTCCACAGACGCTAAAAACTTCCTGGTCTGCCTCTTTTCTGCTGTATTAAGTTCCCAGCAGATGTCTCGTAGGTTGAAGTCACCTACAAGAACAAGGGCTGGTGATCCTGAAACATTCTCCAGCTGCTTATAGAATAAGTTGTCCACCTCTTCATCCTGGTTGGGTGGACGATAGTAGACTCCCAGTAGGATGTCAGCCTTGTTGGCCTTCCCCTTAATTCTTACCTATCGGTTTCTCAAGGTTGGGATTGAAGGCACTTGAAATGGCATTCCATGTTCGTACTCAGGTGTTTACTATTTCTTATTAGTGAAACAGTCTCACAACCAGCAGCTTTTCATTAGCAAGGTGCAAAATGGCTAACTAACTCTTGTTACAAGGTCTTTTAAAACTAAACTATCCAGTTAAGAAAGGACACCTAGATTATTTTCCCTTTTAACCCAATAACTGATCCCCTGAAGCCCGCAATGCAGATTTTTCTGTCCAATCACAAAACATTACCCAAACCCATGAAGAAGAAGGAAGAAGAAAGTAAAGAAGAACAACCTGTCTCCACCCTAAAATCTCCATCTTGCTTCATATTTATTTCTATATTCTAAAACCCCAAACTCTAAGTTTTCTACCCTGTGATATTACACACTTCTAACCAACTACATACCAAGTAATCCCAGTATTATCAATCAATTTTTAAAGTCTTCTTTACAGCCTCAGGTCAAATGCAGTGCTCTCTTGTGGGTCTGTGCCTTTCAGCACAGCAAGTCTAAATTTCTCAGCATCCAGGATTCCAACTTACCCATAGGTATTCAAATTCATCGTCATTAGTTTAAATACCCATGGCATCAAAAGCCTCCCTAATATAAAGGGCCACCCCTCCACCTCTTCCCCCTTTCCTGTCTCTTCTGAAGAGCTTATAGCCATACAGTGCAGCGCTCCAGCTATGTGAATCATCCCACCACGTTTCTGTGATGGCGACTACATCATAGCTTTGCTGTTGCACCATGGCTTCCAGCTCTTCTTGTTTGTTACCCATGCTCCCTGTGTTAGTATACATGCACTTCAGCTGGGCTACTAATTTCCCACCTAACTCTCGCTTAACACCCTTGGGCCTGGTTCCAGACAGCCCAGCTGCATCCCCTTCCCCCTTCAAACCTAGTTTAAAGCCCTCTCAATGAGTTCTGCCAGTTCATGAGCTAAAATCCTTCTGCCCTTAACAGAGAGATGGAGCCCATCCAGTTCCAGCAGGCCAGGTGCCGTAAAAGTTGCCCCATGATCAAAGAACCCAAAATTCTGCTGATGACACCAATCCTTGAGCCACTTGTTAATAATGTGGGCTCTCCTATTCCTTTCATAGTTTTTCTCTGCCACCAAAGGGACTGAGCAGAACACTACCTGTGCTCCTGCCTTATCAACCACTTGACCCAGTGCCCTAAAGTCCCTTTTAATTGCCCTGACACTCCTCTTTTCAATCTCATCACTGCCAACCTGGAGTATCAGCAGTGGGTAATAATCAGAGGGCTGAATCAGCCCAGGGAGTCTCTTGGTAAGCCCAGGGAATCTCTCGGTAATTAAATCCTACAGAATGAGTTTGGCACTAGTTTATCACTGTCACTTTTTGCTGATTGAAGACAACTCCTTCTGAATCTCACTGAATTTTGGCCAGTTTTCAGGTTTGTAGGTCCAGCAGCTCTGCATTATTTTATATATTTCTTCTGGACATTTTTGCAGTGCTGACATTCAGTTTCCTGGTACAGAAAAAAGGCAAAAATATGCAGCATTGAAAAATTAGACATACTGACAAATTTAAAAATAAATTAGCAAAGTTCAATTTCATTGCATTAAAAAAAATATTGAGGGTAAATTTTATATAACTTGTAATATCTTTCTCAGTGGGTTTGATGCCTTAAGTTTTAGCTTTCATATTTTCCAGATTCTGTACTGCATTAGTATATAACTCTGAACTTCATATAAAATGTTAGCAAGTTCTCTTCACAGTTTAGTTAGACAAAACAATTCTTTTCCAGCCTGAGAACCAATGACACCATTGCAGCTTCAGGCCCAAAAGTATAAACAACAGCGAATTGAGGAGAGCAATCTGGGAAGATGGGACTTCATAACCTGAAGCTGCAATTGGACAATTAAGCCCGATATGTAAATGGACCAAAACTTATAAAAGTGTGAAAACTCGTGACCGGTTGTCCATCTTAGGTGGAGCCATGGCCATGCTCTTGTACTGCCCAAGGTGTATCCTTTGAAGGCCTTTTAATAAATACCTACTTTATTCCTTGAACACTGTCTAGCCTCTCTTCTAGGTAGCCTCTTTAGGCATCAGGTTCATACAGTATTGCAATACTTGGATAGTAAGAAAGAGTCTTGAAATGCCACTAAAGATGATGGAATCAAAGCCCTGAAACCCTGCTCACAGTTATTTGTTTCTTTTAAATAAAAGGCTTTTGATTCTTTTGTAAAAGAGAAAAAAAAAAGTGGCATTCACTGTTCAACCAGCTTGGGATATTTCCACTTGCATTACTTTAACTAATTCATCCTGGTCAAGCCTCTATTTGCACAGCAATCAATCCCTCCTCTCCATTTCATCTTTTCATTGTGTAGCCATGAAAGCTAACATGCTATAACTCTGTCCTCCTTTAAGTCACTAGCTTTTGTTTTTGCAAGAAGCCTACAAATCACACTTAAAAATGCGGGAGTTGGATGGTGGTTGCTGCTGCCTATTATCTGTTCCCAACAAACCTCTCCTGTAGAAAAGCAAGTTGGGTTAACATTCAGGCAACGCAGTCAGACTCACACACAACACTTACCACAGCTGGCTCAGCGAGAGAGGCAAGAAGGCTCTTTTTGTAAGAGTCAAATCCAGTGAGGTTTATTCTGTGCAGATGCCAGAGGAAAGCTCAGGTGAAAAGAGAAAGAGCACGTGCTCTGGACAGCTTAAGAAGGGGAAGGGATGGGGGGGGGGGGGTGGAGCTAAGGGCAGGGCAAAGGGGTTTGGTCTCCAGGGGAGAGGGGGCAGGCACCAGGGGTACCCAACCAATGAGGAAACAGGGAAAGGAGAAACCAGGGTAGGTTGTGAAATATAAGGATCAGTGAGACAGAGGTCTATGGGGGAGTCTTGTCTTTTCCCATAGGGGGAATGAACTCTATGGTAAGTCTTTCCAAGGCAACGCGCTTGGGAATTGGCTGAGGCGAGAGAGTTCATGGGATGCTGCACACTACTTCTCCCAGAAAGCTAAACAGCAATTAAATAATCTCATATTTTGGCTAAATTTGCTAGATAATCCACATGTTATTTCTTTGCTATTTTTTATACTGTACATGCTTACATCCCTATGGATCTACACAGCATCTCTACTCCCTACAAGTAACTATCTTTCTCCACTTGTTCCTGTGATTGTTGGTTTGCATGGGCATGCACCTAAACTGAAGGTCTCCCACAAAAGGATTCCAAAGCTTCATACATTACCCTCAGATGTGTATCTCCCTTAGGGAAGGAAAGAAAACCAGTGGTGTAACTTACGGAATAATTCATGTTTCACATAATTATGGACACATATTTTCTGGAGAGGTGAGTTTTATTTTGGCAAGCTTTAAGCATAATAAAACTGTAGCTCCTAATGAACATTTTTCAGATTATATATATTCTCCTATATTTCAGACTTTAGAAATAAATCATCTTGACGTTAATACCTAGGGATAATATCAACTAACCTAAAGTTCTATAATTTTATAGAAACTTCTTACATGAAGCTCATGGATGAGTATGACCATGTTGGTCATACTCCATGTAAGTTAAGAACTTCTTTCCATTTATTGCCCCAAAATATTTATTTTATTTTATTTTGATATAAAAATACAGACAAATATCAGGTTTTGGGTTTTTTTTTCCCTGTTTACAATCGCTTTCAACTGTGGAGATAGTTTTTAAAATGTACCTTTTCCAGTTGCTTAATATAGCATGGCAACGAGTCCTTCAAGAGGAACTCAAATCACTGTAGTTCTTAATTGTAAAGAGGACCTGGGTTTCTTACTCTGAGAAACTGCTATCTGGAAATGAATCTACAGTTGCTTCAACTATTGTTTAATTTGGACCTTGAAGAACTGATGCACCCAATCAGGTTTGAAAAAAAAATCTGGTCTACTACTGTCTTCAGTGATGCTTCAGACAGATGACAAAATTAAGATAATTTAAATTCAAAGCTCTTTGTGGAAAGCTTTATATTATATGAGAAGGATCACTCTTGGGTGAGATATTTCTATTGTCCCTGATGGATTCACACTGAGATGCACGCTATATCTGAAAGCATAGACTTCTAGCCCTTTGTAGCAGGGCCTGTGAAAATGTTACCTTAAAAATCCATTTATCCTATTTCTGTCATCATTTTTTATGGCTGTGTTTCTTTGTCGCA
Organism: Vidua chalybeata; assembly: GCF_026979565.1. NCBI lineage: Eukaryota > Metazoa > Chordata > Aves > Passeriformes > Viduidae > Vidua > Vidua chalybeata. Next base: position 1,703,815 of record NC_071569.1, read on the forward strand.
TTCTATGAATGCCTTTCTTCTTAAAAACATACACTGGCTTGTGAATGTATGTTTGTTCATCTCTGAGCATTAAACAAACCATAGTAACTCACTTCTTTTATTTCCTTTTCCCTCTGCTGCATTTCCAGAAAGGCCCTATAATCCCATTGCTTGTGTAAAATTTTCAGCTAAGTGTTTTAAATTCACTTACATGAGACAAAAAAGAAAATACATGTAAATTACAGTGATAGTTGGTGATATAACTGTTCTAATGTCCAAAAGTTCAGTTTAGTCTTAAACTAAATATCACTTCCAGCTGACAACTCTATCTACATTAGCTTGTGGGCTTAATAGACAGTAATTATGGACATTCAGTTTGCTCTTCACAGTAAGATTAGTTTTCTTATCTATATATCAACTCTTCAGGGTTTGGCATCCAGTAATATAACACTTTTCATTGAAGTCATTTGGTAGATACAAGTAAATATTTTTTTAAAAGCAAGTGCAACTTCTACACAGTTAATTGTCCGAAATAAGTTTCCTCCCCTTAGTTTTAACCTCTCCCTTTTCCACTAATGAGGAGAGACAAATGTGAAGAGATATAAATGAAAAAATAACAGTTTACTAACAGAAGAACGGCAATAACCAAGAGATACACAGGCAAACAGTTCAATCCTTACCCACAAATGCAGAGGACATCCCCCTTATTGTCCCAGGGAACACAGACAAAATGGCAGAGAGTCCTGTCTCTGGGCCACACAGCCGAGAGAGAGAACAAAGGAAACAACACGGTGTCACATGAAAAGGGGAGGCTTCCTTGACCCTTAGTGTTTAATGTAACTGTCAGCATCCCAAGAAAGGTGAGACCATTGTGCCCAACCAGTCTGACAGTGTCCTATTAGGGGGACCCTTCACTGAGCAGTCCTGCTGCATTGGAGGGTGGTTCAACTGACTTAGGGAAATGCACCAACAGCATAAGGGAGACCCCTCAGCAGGTCTTTCCCTTCATTAGAGTATGTTACCTCCTGCCAGCAACTGCCAGGGCCTGGGAAGGACTCACACTAACAGTTTATGGTTAAGGTTCGAAGATTGTTGGTGATAGTATCTGATGGCAAAAATGTATTCAAAGGAATATACAGACAAGATGTAATCCCCAATAAATATTCAACATTATCATTCTTACCCAATAGGTGTTCCTATGGGGGAGAAAACAAGTTCAACCCATCAACTGATCCCAGCAGTTATGATAGAGTCTTCCCTAACTTTCCCCCCGTTCTCGACTTAGTTTTCTACTGTTTCTTTCTGTTTAGGTGAAGCTTGAGTGACTAGTCATACATACTTGCATTACTGATTGGTGTAAAATTGTCTTACTTCACTTTCTATACTGTTATAACTTCTGTTAGGATGCTAATATTAACTTCTGCTTAGTGACTAGCCATTCCATGTCTAAAATGTAATAATACTATGGTGGGTAAACCTTGGCTGGATGTCAAGTACCCACCAAGCTGCACTATGACTCCCCCTCCATCAACAGGATGGGGGGAAAATGCAATGAAAATTTCATGGGTTGAGATAAGGATAGGGAGATTACTTACCAATTGCCATGATGGACAAAATAGACTCAACTTGGGGAAATTATTTTAACTTATTGCCAATAAAACAAAGCAGTATAATGAGAAATAAGAATAAAGGTAAAAACGTCTACCCTCACCCCTCCTTTCTTTGCAGGCTGAACTTCACTTCTAATACTTTTACCTCCTTCCCTGAAGAGGTGCAGGGAGATGGAGAATGGGACTGTGATCAGGTCATAATGTTTCATTTCTTCCACTCCCTTCTCATGCTCTTTCCCTGCTCCAGCATGGGGTTCCTCCCACAGGATACAGTCCTGTGAGTTTGCGGGCCCCACGTCGAGCAACTCCCTGAGGGCTCCCCTGGCAGAGGGAAACCCCCTTGAAGCAGTTCTTTGTCAGGAAAAGCAGACACACAGGATTTTTTCGGTCTTCAGGTTCTTGTTTTATTGTTATCTTATCAAGACTTCAGCACACTGTCTGCACTCAGACCTTACATGCGTGAAAACAGCACAAAATGGCCAACAAACTCGTGCCGCAAGGTCTTTTTAAGTCTAATCTAAAACTAAACTACCCAATTAAGGAGTGACACCTAGATTATTTCCCTTTCTAACCCAATAACTGACCCCTAAAGGTCCGTAATGCGGAATTTTCTGCCCAATTAGAAGATACCACCCAAACCCAAGAAGAAGAAGGAAGGAGAAGAAAAAAGAAAGGAACTCGAGACAACACCCTGCATCCTCCATATTGCATCTATCTACAATATGCTAAAAATCCTAAAATCTAAATTTCTCAACCATGTGACATACTAAACTACTCTCTACAATCTCTAAAATCTATTTCACACTTTTGTGGTCTCTGGTTTACTTTCAGGCTTAGGAGGCCTTCTCCATGAATGAGAGTCAAAGTCAGTATTTTCCTGGGAGTCAGAGCACCCCAGGGCAGACAGGGGGATATCCCCCTTGCCCTGGGTTTCCACACAGTCCTCCATGAACTTCTCCAATATAGGTCCTTCCCACAGGCTATAGTTCTTCAAGAACTGCTCCAGCGTGGGCTTTTTCCACAGGGTACAGTTCTTCAGGGACAGACTGCTTCAGCATGGGTCCCCCATGGGGCCACAGGTCCTGCCAGGAACCTGTTCCAGCATGGGCTCTCCATGGGCTGCAGCCTCCTTTGGGCACATCCACTTGTTTCACTGTGGTGTCCTTGATGGGTTTCAGGGTGCATCTCTGCTCCACTGTTAACCTCCACAGGCTGCAGGAACAGAGCTGCTTCACCATCATCTTCACCACGGACTGCAGGGAAATCTCTGCTCTGGTGCCTGAGGCACCTTTTCCCGCTCCTTCTCCACTGACCTTGATGTTTGCATGGTTACTTCTTTCACATTTTCTCACTTCTCTTTCCCAGCTGCTGTGCAGTGGTTTTTATCCTTTCTTAAATATGTTATCACAACTACCAACAATACTGATTGACTGGCTCATCTTTGGACAGGGGTGGGTTTATCTTGGAGCTGGCTGGAGCTGGCTCGGTTGGAAATGGGGGCAACTTCTGGTGTCTTCTCACTGAATCCACCCTTGCAGCCCACCTTGCTAATGAAACCTTGCCATGTCAACCCAATACAGATTTACTCAGAAATATATGTGCATATTTTATATTTATATACACTTAATATTGAGTCTATCTATTAATCACCACTTGGGGAAAAAGGGGGGTCCTGGCTATCAGTCAGCTAAACATATACCAGTGTGACCAGGTGGCCAAGAAGGCCAAAGGCATCCTGGTCTGTATCAAGAAGTGTGGCCAACACTACCAGGGACGTGATTGTCCCTCTGTACTCAGCACTGGTGAGGCTGCACCTTGAGTTCTGTGTCCAGTTCTGGGCCCCTCACTACAGGAAAGACAGTGAGGCCCTGGAGAGAGTCCAAAAAAGGGCAATAAAGTTGGTGAAGGGTCTAGAGGGTAAGTCTTATGAGGAGTGGCTGAGGGAGCTGGGACTGTTTAGCCTGGAAGTGGCTCAGGGGACACCCTATCACTACGTGAAAGGAAGTTGTAGCCAAGTGTCGCTTTTTGTTCTTTTCTTCTCTCTCCGACTTCCTTGTTTTCACCCGGTCCGCTTTCCTGGAGCGCTGGCCAGGCGCTTCCGGGAGCTGCCGGAGAGAGAGAGAAGCGACAAACACCTTTGCAGGTTCGTTTGATACGGACACAGCTGTTTAGAGAGCGCGAGCAAGACCGGGATAAAGACTTAAGAGAGTGGACACTTGTTGTGCAGTCCAAAGTAGGTTGTATTTGCCCGATTGCCGCACGTACAAGTGACCCCGATCTCGGGTCCAGACAAAGGTTTTATAGGGAAAAATAAGAGATAAGGTGAGACCAATAGAACAATGCCCAGTGTGAATACATTATAGGTAAAATCCAATGGGAATAACTCCAGGGGGAAGGATGAATACACGTAAAAATACAGAATGGAAACTCCAGCTTTAGGTTTAGGAAATAGAAACTCCCATCTCAAATTCACAAAGCCCTTTTGCTCCGTTTGCATAGCTGCACACTGCAACATCTCCCTCTTTTTTATTTAATAAAATGAACGGAGCTTTGGGGGAAGGAGGAACTGCGGCTATCAAACTGCAGTGTTGTTCTGTTTTCCATCTTCCCACCATTCTCCTCCCGTGGTGGCAGCAGCAACCACAACAGGTGCGGAGGCTGCAAACTTGGAGGAAGCAATGCTAAAAATTATTTGCTTGAAAATCCCAAATGATAGCAAAACTAAAAAGATTGCAACTACAAAATAACAAATGTCCTTTAGAAGGGACAACACCCACCCAGAAAGATCCCAGCCCTTAAACATGCCCTTGAACCAGCCCTCATTCTCCTGCTTCACGCTGCCAATGAGGTTTCTCATCTCCTGGATGGACGATTGAACACTTTGGCCTTTTGATGACAAGTTGAAGCAGCACAATCCCTCAAATTCTTTGCATCCATGCCCATGTGCCAACAGCAGGAAATCGATAGCTGCCCTGTTTTGCAGGGTGGCTTTCCTGGTAATTTCCTCGTCTGCAAGCAGGTCACTCAAGGCTGCTGATGTTAAACTTGCCTGCTTCGTCACCCAGCATTCCAAATTGCCTAATTCACTCAATGCTTTGGCTGCTGCTACCCATGGTAGGAACACAGAGACGGCAACCCTTTTCGATTTTGCCCAATGGTTAATTTTGGCATCACAATGTTCATCAAATTGACTTGCACTCTGTTTAGTAATTTTTGTTTCACCTTTTGTTTGCCCAATTGGAATTTGAGTCATGTTGGGGGAAGCAAGGGAAAGATGCCCCAGAGTGCATGGGCCTCCAACCAGACGAGAAGGGATTCCTGGATATGCTCTATCCCCACAGATGAAAAACATTCCCTTTTCCAGCTTGCGGGGATAGAAATCCGTGGTGCTAGGGACCTCTAAAACAGCAACAGCTGTGCACCATTGGCTTGCTCTGAATTCCATCTTGTATTGTCTGACCTGTGCATATAGTTTTATTTCTTTATCTGGCGAAAAATTAAATTGAACGCAAAATTCAGCTTTTGTGGAGCCCAGAAGTTCTAATTCCTTGGGCTCTCCATCAGCAGCGGGCAAGTCTAGAACAAACTTTTGCCACAGAAGCAGGGGATTCTGAACAGGTATTTTAACATGTTCTACAACATCCTTGTGCTTGTAGAACTCTGCCCAGATATTTGGGGGATTGTTTTCATTCAACTCAGTTTGCAAATGGATCAAAGACTTTGGAAATTCTTGCCCCTTGCTTGGAATCCCTACCAGGCATGTGGACACTGGATTTTCTGCTGAGGCAGTGGCTAAACACAGGTGTTCTTGTTTCAAGGCTCGGGCAAGAGTGACCCACACATTTTTTCGTGGTTGAGGGACGATCCATGCGTCCCCTGTGGACAGGTAGAAGGTCATTTTCTGGAGCCAAACGAGGAGCAGGAACGTAGAAATTGACATCCTGCTAGTCTGAAAGAAAAATGAAACCATACAACAAGGTAAACTAACTATAAAAATTCTGCCAGTATAAAGGAAAAACAGGAATTAGGGTTCTCTTCCTCCCTTGCGGCGTTTCCTGTTTGACGCTACTGCGTCATTTGTGAGGTCTCCAACACCCCCCTGACCCACCCCATTTGTGTCATCACGCAGGGTAGGTCTGCGCTCCCCAATTAGTTTTTTTGCTGGTTGGAGAATTCTCCCCCCCCTCCCTTCCCCCCTGAGGAGGCGCTGTCCCCCAAAAGGGGCACTGGCTGATGAAATGGCCTTCCTCATTGCAGTAAAAACACCTGCGTTTGGGAGGAGGAGAACTCGATGTTGGAGTTTCTGAGGTTGCTGATGTTGGAGCAACCAGTTTTCCCTGAGGGCTTTCCACCAAGTCATCTGCCATCAGGGTGGCTTTTCTTGTGCACTCTTCGATGAGCCGATCCAGCGTAGGTGGAAGAGACGCTGGAAGACCCATGATGACTCGCTGACAGGCATCATTTGCATTTGTGGTGACAATTTCAAACGTGAGTTCGTCTCGTGCTTCTTGCCCTTCCACCTTTTTCTCGACTGTGTCTCTCACTCGATCAACAAAATCCATGAATGGCTCTGAAACAGACTGCTTGAGAGCAATATAAGGTATTATAGGTTCTTTTGAGGGCATACTAAGAAATGCCCGTTCTGCTGTGTCTTTTGTGAGATCTAACACTGGTTTTGGAATCCCTGCTGCCTGTTTTTGGGCTTGATTCCAGTCTTTTTCACCCACAAGATGTTCGAGGGTGATCTCATCATCCTCTATATCTGTTGCATAATCGGGACTCTGCAAAATTTCTGGAACAAGGTCTCCTGCAAACCTTTTCCAAGTTCTTTCCCACATTCTGTATTCTGATGGAGGGAGCAGGCAGCTGAACAAGCGCTTTAAATCAGTGGGAACTAAGGTGTTAGAATTGAAAGTTGCTTTTAACATGCTCTTAAAAAACTCGCTTTTTTTCCCAAATTCACGTTTCGTTTTGCAGAGTTCCTTTATGCTTTCGTATGAAAGTGGTTCCCATCTGGGGTTTTGCCCTCTCGCGTTGTACAACACTGGCGCGAGAAACAAGGAGTTTGAATCCCTGCCTGCTTTCTGTTTCCCAGCTTCGGCTTCCCCACCTTTCCCGTCGCCATGGGAACCAGAGGCCAGGGCTTGGGAAACAGGAGGAGCGGGGGCAGGGTCCGGAGGCTCGGGGGTGGAGGTTTGTGTAGGAGTGGCTGAGGTTGGTGATGCCGTGTGGAGCGGGGTGGGATCAGCTGTGCCTGAAAAAAGGTGGAGTTCTAGTCTTCAAATGACTTCTTTATTCTGCAGGGCCACATCTTTTATCTGTATTCATCTATGATTTTTAACACAATGTTTGAAAACTGCTTAAATCTGAACTACTAGTCTTCTAAGCTTTCTTCTTAAAACCCTATCCAAGAAGCTAAAAAACTTTACAAAGATGTCGCCTTTGCACCCCTGAGTAGTGGACCCCTACTTGATGCATCCTGTGCTGCCAGCCCAGTAGCTGGATGCAGACTAATCAGGGACGAGGCTGCTTTACTAGGAGTAGATGGAGGTTTTGATGCCAGCAGGGCCACTTCTAGCAGCATCAAACCCAGTTTCACTGTTTCTCTCTTGCCATTTATTTCTCCAGATTTGCAAAATTTTACTGCTCCATTTCTACATCTTAAAATAAGCCCTCCCTTCCTGCCTAGTCTCTTTTGTAATTTCCTGGTTACTGTTTAATCCAGCTGATGGTCATCATCCTCTTGTCATCAGTTTGGGGCAAATGCCCTCTCAGAGAGATGTGGGTGTCCCATTCACACCCACTGTTATACTCAAATCCCTATCTATCCTATCAGTGTTTGTTATCCTGGCCTTGTTGCCAGAAGGATGCCTTACAGACAGGCCCACAGTGGTATTATTCTTTGGATTATTTTGTTAACTAGATTTCCTCAAGAGCCTAATAGAAGACAAACGGGGGGGGGGGGGGTTAGAATGTTTATACAGTTATATTATTTGACTTATATTGTTTTTGTTGTCCCAAACATGGGCTCATTACTCAGTGCACAGTGCCTATTCATACACTGAGGTGAGGTATTTCTATTTTTTTATTCTAGTTTGTGCAAAGTAGGGAGCCAGGTGGTAACCCCCGAAAGGCTGGCTCACCGATCATCAGAATTTTACACAATTTATTCATTTTAACAAAAGCATCAGCATTCATTGGTTACAGATTGCATAGCTTTTGCATTAATTAGTACTTAAACCCCTATTTGCTAGTTACAGATCTGGCTTCTCATGCTAAATAGTGTACCAGCACAGTTATTCTCTTCAGTTGAGTCAAGGGTCTGTTTTGAGTTGGTGGTCAATGGGTTGGTGGTTGTGATCTCTAACTTCTGCAATTACTTTTCCCCCAGTTACTGCTCAGTCCTGCTGACTTCATTCCTGGTGGTTCTTGCCCAGACAGCCCATTCATCTTGGGATTCTGTTCCCTTTTCCTTAAAACCAAATATTAGCCAAGACTACAAGGTTCACAATGCAATTGCTTAATCATAACTGCCTGGATATAGCTACTGATTAATAACAAAAAAAAAATGCAACATTTGGTTCAAATCTTGAGTGGCTAGATATCATTTTGACACTGGGCAAGTAGAGATGTAGGTTTTTAGAATTTGATGCTCTGGAGGTATTGGAAGTTAGGGATTTTTCCTGTTGTTTTTCTTTCCCTTAGGAATTTTTCCCCATTTTGTTGCTAGGGGACAATAACAACCGGGTATTAAGAGAGACAAAAGACATGGCCACAGTTTAGGGGAGGGGTCCACCATCTGGATACTCTCTCTTTTTACCTGGGATTTCTCTGGGAAAGGCAGAGATACTGTGAGAATTGGGCTGGGGTAAAGGGGTTGGGTGCAGCTCCTACCCTCTTGTTCTTGTGGCATTCGGAGGAGAAGGAGGCTGTAGTTGCTGTGGGAAGAATTCACCACCAATGCGGGGTTCTGTCTTCTGCTGCCTTCTACCATGAGTGGAGCTCTGCTCATAAGAGAGGCCATTGCACTGGGACCTTATTAACACCCTACCTCACTAAAAAAGGTACTTTTCACCATCTGCTCATGTGACAGCTGCAGCTGGTCTGTAAACTGCACAGATAAAATTTGCCATAACAGACCCCCAACTCGACTAGCCTAGTTCATTAAAGAGTAGAAGTAAACAAATCCCTGGATAAGACAATGATAGCTTGGATTAGAACTCAAACAAGGGACCTCAGTCAATCCCATTCAATCCTGAATGCAGACATCTGGTTGGCCAGTGAGCTGGGCGGTGTTGATACCTCAACCAGTCAGGTGTTCAAGCACGGGAATTTTGATGCTCCTATAAAAGGTGGCGTCCCTCAATAAACGTGGGCTGTTGTCACATGAACTCGGTGTGTTCAGTCTTGTGCCAGTCTCCAAAACTGTAACAAGTGCAACAAGTGGTGACCTGCTGACATGATTGACAGCAGCTGCCATGGGTAGAGCAGTGAGACAGAGGGCACCATGAAGTGCTGCATGCAGCGTATAGGGCTGCCTAAAGAACAGTGGTGTGAAGAGCTGCCTAAGTCCAGACCCTTATAAATACCCCTGTAAATAGAAGAACACTGCCGGAAAACATGGGAGGATGGATATCGGTGGAAGAACACCCAGTTATGAAGGTATGGACCCTCCTTTTACAGGAATGGGGGGTAGAATATGAAGAGCAGGCTTTGTTAGCCTTGCTGACATGGTCCAAGAACCACGGGTTGGACACAACTAAAGAAGCCACCCTGGATTTAAAAACTTGGGAGCAGACTGGGAGATTCATAATCGAGGCAGACTCCATAGGTGATGAAGCTGCCATAAAAGTTATAAAGCCCTGGAGGCTCATTTTGGACTTGTTGAGGCAGTTAAAAACCAAGGTATGCAGTGAGGATGTGGTGCCGGATGAGGCAGTGGGATGCATGGACACCACACCAGGCACATGGGAGGAAAGGATGAAGGAGGCAGCCCTGCCTAGCCATAGAGCCATGCCAAGCTGCTGTGCTGTGCCAAGCAGAGGAGCCGTGCCAGGTGAGCACTCTGCAGCTGCACCGGACTGCGCTACGCACTTTGCCACCATGGACGTGCTCAGACCGCCTCTACCCGAGGCTCACTGGCTTGGCTCAGAGATCATGCCTGCAGTCCAGCCTCGGCTTGGCATGCCTGAGACAGAGTAAAAATTTAACAGGGTAGAAATGTAGAAATCTATTTAGATTTAGGTGAAATGTGCCACTTTGAGCTTACTAACATAAGTAAAATATGCTGTTTAGTCTAGTAACTGCAGCACTAGCAAAACTGCCCCAGCTAAGGAGAAAAAATGCAAATTTCCAAGCTAAAGAGATAAAAGATAGGAAAGACTCCTCAGACCTTGAAACAGACAGCGCACAGTAACCCAAGAGTTCTCTCTGTACTTTCTGACAAAAAACTAAGTACAAGTGTATGGATATTCTCAGTTCAGTCAGAGAAAAAGAGAGAGGTTTTTCTAACCAGGCAAGAGCCTGGGAACCAGTTGGAAAAGAATGTAAATAATTCTCTAATCTCTCTTGTTGTTTACATTGTTTATAGATATGTTTTGCCACCGTGGGTCATTCACTGCACACCAATGGTGTGAGATTTTTACTCTAAGACCAATGAAATTAATCCGCACAATGTTCTCTATATATAGAGCGGTGCATTTGAAATAAATCAGTTTTATTCCTTGCCTTCTAACTTGGAGTCCTTCTGTTCCCGTCCGGCTCAACATCGACATCTGGTGGACCCCGACTGTTAGTGCAGCCTAGGCTGAAGACCCGAGCCCTGGCGTCTTGCAGGGGTCACTCTGCGGCCGCGGCTCTGCGCCAGTAGCCTGGAGGCTCTGGCCGGACACCTTTGCCCTCTTGGAGAGGTAATGCTGAAACCGTGTGCCTTCTGGAGAAGGCTTGGTCCTGTTTGGACCGCGTGTTGGCTCTTCGAAGCCAATAACTGAGCGGGACAGTTTTTCCCTGAAGCAGTGGATTGTCTGTGTGATAAATTGAGGCGAATAATTTGATTCAGCCTTTTTAAGGTCAATTAGAATTTTATTAATTACAGCAAGCAGTAGCAAGCAAAACAGCGCTGGGTGGGTAGGGGTCTCCTAACCGCCCCTCCTGCAGTGTCCCACACTGCAGTGCCCCACGCCCCACTCCCTTATTCAGTCTCTTTTTATAGTTTTCTTGGAGGTTCCTTCATTCGCGTCTCTTGCGATAGCGGTGGGCGTAGCTTGAGCATCTCTCTGCATTGTGTCGAGGCAGGTGATCGTTGGTTTCACAATCGGTTCCGGACAGTGATGGGCATACCCGGAGCACTCCTGCATTGTCTAGTCCGGTGGCCGTTGCCTGGTGGTCGCTGATTTCATAATCAGCTCCGGCCATCCCCCAACATCCTTAGCCTGTGTCTGCAAGAAAAGCTAAGAAAAGCTCCCTAAATGATTATTAATCATACTTGTGGTCTTGCGTTTTGCAATATGTCTATAGCCTTGTAATATGCCTATAGCCTTGCGGTTTGTAGCAGTTGCTTCCTGTTTCCCAACTTCACAGATGCTTCCCCTATCTCCTAACAGGCAAGCTAGTCCCTCATACTTTAATTTTATATTTCCTCCTTTAATATTCCAATTTCTTTGATGAACAAACAAGTTACCACAGTTTATCACAATCCCCCATTTTCTCTTTTACCATTTTGTTCATCAAATCGCTTTGCTGCTTCGTAGGCTAGAAGTAAAATGTTCAGCATTGTCCTGACTAGAAACACCACTAGGACAGAGCAATAGAAAACTAATAATTTGCCAATAAGGGTGGAGTCCTAGCCTTGTTTTTGTTTTGTAATATCCTGTTTTCCCCTTTTTGGCTTGCTGCTCCCTTGGTCTTTCGGAGGCACTTAGACTGGTCCTTTGAGGGATCCTAGTACTCGGCTGGCAATAGTTGGAGCATTTCAGCATTGTTCCACTTAGAGGGGGCTTGGCCTTTCCTCTCTGCCTCGCTCGCCGACTCGGGTGCTTCGAGCCGCGAGGTAAACCATCTTCTCGGCAGCAGCAGTACTCGCCTGAGCGTCCCCTTTTCCGCTCCTGCCTAGCCTTGTACTGTTCCCAGTTCTTATCTTTGACCAGAGGTGGGTTGGAAGGAATCCCCTTCAGTTCCTTTCGACAACACCCTTTTATTATCTGAGCAGCAAATGGAGTGGGCTCGTTAGTATGAAAACAAGAATATTTCCCACCACTCTGATCCAAAACTGACCCACTGATTTTCCAATTCTCCTATCCTTAGCACAGTTTCAGTTAGTTTTCGCTGGGTTTTATAGCACTCAGTACAAACCCCAATTGGTGGTCTTCCCCTCTGGCAATGGACCCACCACCGTTCTTGGCAAATTTTACATATAAAGCACACAAAAGGATAACAATCTCCACAACCTTCCTTATTACAAATCACTATATAGTCTTCAGCTAGTTTGTAATTGTATCCCTTTGCTTCCCCTTATGGTTGATTTGGATAATGTCCACAGAGTTCATTAGTTTTTCTTAAGAGTCACTTTCAAGTTCCCAAGCTGGCTAGTCACTCTCCACTGGTTATTTGTGGCAACCGGGCCTTTCACTCGGCTGGCGTGAGTCCACCCCTTTTCGGCCGTCCTGACTGCCGTTTCTGTGGTAAGCAAAACAAGAAAAGGACCTTCCCCACATGGAGTTAAGGAATCTTCCTTCCAAGACTTAATAAGTACTTGATCCCTGGTTTTATCTTATGGATTGTGATATCCAGAGGTGGTCTCTGTGCCAACACTCCTTTCTTCCTCAATTCCTGCCTTCTGCTCATAATTTGGGTGATGTAGAATTTAATATGAGAATCTTTTAGGCAGGGGTGATCTGTGGGGGCTTCCATATAATAAGGCATTCCAAATAGCATTTCAAATGGGGAGATTCCCACATCAGTTCGGGGTTGAGTTCGAATGTTCAATAAGGCAAGAGGTAGGCACTTAACCCATGACATTTTTGTTTCCAGCATTAACTTTGTGAGTTGTTGATTTTTTTTATTTCTCCATTCATTCTTTCCACCCTCCCCGAGCTCTGTGGATGCCATGGGGTGTGATATTTCCATTGAGTCCCCAAAGCTGTCAGGACAACTTTTGCAATTTTAGAGGTGAAATGGGGTCCCCGGTCCGAGTCTAAACACTCAATTAATCCATACCGGGGGATAATTTGCTCTAATAATACTTTTACCACAGTATTCGAAGTAGCTCGGGCCATAGGATAAGCTTCCACGTAATGGGTTAAGTGGTCTACCAGTACCAATAAATATTTATACCTCCCCACTTTTGGTAATTCTGTAAAATCTATTTGTATATGTGAAAAGGGTCATTGTGCCAGTTCCCTTCTGCCCATTGGTCTTTTCTCTTAATTGTTGTTTATTTATTCTTTGACAGGTTAAACATTGTTGGGTTACCTGTTTTGCAAGATTATAGACCCCTATACACATATATTTAATTGCAAATTGGTCAACCAGGGCTTGAATTCCCCAGTGGGTTTTCCTATGGATTGCTTGCAGGACCCTCATTGCTATTCCTTTTGGGAGTACCTCCCGCCCATCCGGTAGTATCCACTTGCCTCCCTCTTTTTCCTTCACCCCCATTTGGTTTAATTTTTGTTTTTCCTGTACCATGAAGGCTAACACATGGTTAATGGGTTCATGGAACCGGCAATGTTTGTCTTGGGGGTTATCACAGGCACACTGTATCGAATCAATCCCGTATGCATCCCAACAAGCCCAACATGGTTCTTCCTCTAAGTCAGCTCCACAAGTGGAGCAATCTTCCCTTTGTGTGACCTCCCCCCTTATATGGTTTTAAACTCATTAGAGCTGCCTTTCTCGCCTCCTGGTTGGCTAGGTTATTTCCCCGTACTGAGTTTCCCATCCCCACTTGATGTCCTTTTACATGAGCAATAGCTATTCTTTCCGGACCTCTCAAGGCCTGGAGCACTTTCTGAATTAATTCCCCATGTATCAACCCCTTTCCCTGTGGATTGATAAGTCCCCTTTCTTCCCAGATTTTACCAAATGTATGAACCACCCCATAAGCATATTTTGAATCACTATAAATGGTCCCAACCTTTCCTCTTAGCAGTTCTAAAGCTCTGAGCACTGCATACAATTCACATGCTTGTGCTGACCAGCTGGGGTTAAGAGGACCAGATTCTATTTTCTTAAAAATTTTCCCATCCACAATAGCATACCCAGATTTCCTTTTCCCTTCAAGGACCCGAGAGGATCCATCTACATAATATCGATATCCTTCCTCTAATTCCTCCTCTTCGAGATCTGGTCTTATTTTTGTTTGTTCCTCTATTTGCAAAAGACAATCATGAGTTAGTCCCACAACTGGTTCCCCATATAGAAACTGGGCTGGATTTTGTAAGCTTGTGGTTTCAATACTTAACCTAGGAGAGGAAATTAGGATGCCTTCATACTTTAGGAGTCTGGCATCTGTTATCCATTTATCCGCTTTTTTGTTGTAGTACTCCACGGATGTTATGAAGAGATAAAACCTTCAGTTCACTCCCAAAAGTTATCTTTCCTGCTTCTTCTACCAAAAGGGCAGCAGCCACTATCGATTGCAGACAGGCAGGCCACCCTCGACTAACAGGGTCGAGAAGCTTTGAAAGATATGCCACTGGTTTCTTTCCTCCAGCCCATTCCTGGGCTAACACCCCGTATGCCACCCCTTCCTTGACATTAATGAATAAAAAGAATGGTCTTTTTAGATCCGGGAGGCTGAGAACCGGGGCATTGACCAGTTCAGTTTTTAATGATTTTAACCGGGTCTCATCCTCGGAGCTCCATTTTAATAGCCCGTCTGTTGTTAATTTTTCATACAGAAATTTAACTTTCCCACTAAAATTTTCAATCCATTGTCTGCAATACCCAAAAAGTCCCAGTAACTGTCGAACCTGCCTTTTAGTTTTTGGAGCTTCCAGGGAAAGTATTCCCTGGACTCTATCAGTATCCAATTTCTTAGTCCCCTGAGTCAGCCAGTGTCCGAGGTACTTAACTTCCTCTTCCACGAATTGTAATTTTGACTTTGAAACTTTGAGTCCCTTAAGGCTTAAATAATTTAGGAGTTTTATAGTTTCTTCCCTTACTTTTTCTTCTTCTTTCCCTGCAATTAATAAATCATCTACGTATTGTAGAAGCACAATCCCCTCCCCCTGTGAATATTCTGCCAATATTTGTTCCAGAGCTTGCCCAAACAAATTTGGGGATTCGGTAAACCCCTGGGGAAGGACTGTCCACCTCAATTGTTGTTTTCTATGTGTATCCGGGTCTTCACATTCAAAAGCAAAATAATCTCTAGAAGTTTCCTTAAGGGGACAGGCCCAAAAAAGCATCTTTAAGATCTATTACACTATACCACTGGTTTTCTGGGCCAAGTTGGCTTAAGATAGTATGTGGATTGGCTACGACCGGGAATCTTTCAACTGTTCTTTTATTGATTTCCTGCAAGTCATGCACCAATCTGTAGCTGCCATTCGGTTTCTTTACCGGCAGGATGGGGGTATTGAAAGGGGACATGCAGGGTTCTAAAAGTCCCTTTTCCAAAAGTCTCTTTATTTCTGTTTTTAGTCCTTCCCTCCCCTCTTTGGGTATGGGATATTGCCGAATCCTGACAGGGATTTCTGGGTTCCTGATAGTTACCTCAAAGGGTTCAATATTTAATTTCCCCACACTGTCGGGGGTATACCAAACTTCTGGGTTAATCTTTTTCTCGTCTTCAACCCAGAGAGGATATAGTTTTACTGTTAGTTCTCCCTTTTTTGCCTCTATCCCTATCCCCAACTTGACCATCAAATCTCTCCCTAATAGATTATAATCTGCTTCTGGAACTAGTAAAAATGACCCAATTCCTAATTTAGAATCACTTTCTAAGAGTAAATCCTTAATTACAGGTACTCCAAAGGGTTCCCCTTTGGCCCCAGTCACCTGTATTATTTCAGGTGAAACCTTATACCCTTGGGGAAGGGTCTGGACAGTTGATCTCTCCGCCCCTGAGTCCACAAGGAACTCATATTCTTGTTGCTGGGGACCTATCTTTAATTTTACCAGGGGCTCTGTTCTTTCCCTTGTCCCCAGCAGATAGAGCCCCTGAACCCCCTAATCTTCTTTGAACTGTTCCTCATCAGCAATCTTCTGCCGACACTCTCTCCTCATGTGTCCCTTCTTCCCACAATAGAAACAGACAATGCTCTCTCCACCTCTCGACTTCCCTTCAAACCAACTCTCGACTTCCCTTCAAACCAACTTCGCTGGACGTCAGTCCGACCTCTGGACTGACCTCCAGTTCCCCCCACCAGGGACTCCGCTGTCCCCCCCCACTGCTGCTAACAGGATTCCAGACTGCTTTTTAAAACTCTCATCCTCTCTCCCAACACACACCTTTTGAGCCTCTCACAACAACTCATCCAATCCTCTCGCCTGCCATCCCTCCAACCTCTCCAACTTCTTCCGAATGTCCACCCAAGAATCGACCACAAAATGCACCTTCAAAAGTGTCTCACCGTCTGGAGTATTGGGGTCCACCCCTGAATACAACTGGAAAGCTTTCTTCAATCTCTCCCACTATCCAAAGAGCTGCATATTCGCTCTCCTCTTGGTTAAAGGGCTCTTTGGAGTTAACATATATATTTAGAGCTTGACAGATCCAATCCTCAGACGACCCAAATACAGGCCAATATAGTTGGTCTCCCCTTATTTGTTTACCTCCCCAAATTTCCATACAATAATGGATCATTTTAACCTTATCTTTTCCTTTTCTAGAAGGAAAGGCATCCCAATACTCTACCATTAAGCCTAGTGGAAGTTTTACTGAGATTCTCCCACCCATGGGTTCAGCAGATTTACTTTTTCTCTGACCCATCTTCTAGAGTGCCTTCTCACACTCAACACAAACAATACGACAGTCGCTTCCCCCAATTCGTGGCCCACTCCGTCGGCAGATATGGGAAACGCACTACTATGGGGTCCACACTCACTTGGGGAATCTGAGCTGCCAGTTCCCCTCTCACACACACGTTCGCATTCGCTGCACTGCAGGACTCCCACCCCTGACCGAGCGACCGAGTGGACCAGACTACTCACGTCTTTCCAGCGCCTCCGTTTCTCGACCGGGGCTTCGCCCTGTGTGTCTTCTTATTCACCTCAATCACCCCGGGACTACACACCCCTAAACGACTCTTAAAGACCCCGTTTCCGGGGTCGAGGCTTTGTCCCTTTCACATGCACTCCGGAGCCCGCTTGTACGGGGCCCACCGTCTTTTTCACATGCACACGCATTCTGGAGCCCGCCTGTACGGGGCCCACCGTCTTTTTCACATGCACACGCATTCCGGAGCCCGCTTGTACGGGGCCCACCGTCTTTTTCACATGCACACGCATTCCGGAGCCCGCTTGTACGGGGCCCACCGAGCACATACACTTATACTAAATTAGTAAGCCGAAACTTGGGGAAGTTTCTCCGGGGATCCCCCGCCCCAGGAACTTTGACGCAGTCCACCTCCGCGTCTGGATTAGGCCCGCTTGCTCTCCTCCTAACCCAGGAGCCTCCCCACCGAGGGTAACTCGACGCCGAGGGGGTGCAGCTCTCCCCCTCCTACGTCCCCCAACCCTGGATGCTCTTGGAACATTAGTCCCTCAATCCAGCAGGTTTGAATCAACCCTGGATGCTCTTGGAATATTAATCCCTCAATCCAGCAGGTTTTAATCAACCCTGGAAAAGGGAGGCCCACCACCCACCGGGAAAAGAGGCCCACCACCCACCGGGGGCTACTTACGCTTCCTGCGTGTTCACTCTTCCGCGGTTCTTCGTGCACAAAGATTAACGGGGGTACCTTTGCTTGCTACTGAGTTTTAGGTTCGTCGGTAAAGGCCCAAGGAGGAAGCCCGCCCTTAGGTCCACCGCAAAAAGGCGGTGGGGCGCCTCACCCTAGTGGGGCCTCCCTCCCGGGTTTCCTTTATCCGAGTCACAGCACCAAATTCTGATAAATTGAGGCGAATAATTTGATTCAGCCTTTTAAGGTCAATTAGAATTTTATTAATTACAGCAAGCAGTAGCAAGCAAAACAGCGCTGGGTGGGTAGGGGTCTCCTAACCGCCCCTCCTGCAGTGTCCCACACTGCAGTGCCCCACGCCCCACTCCCTTATTCAGTCTCTTTTTATAGTTTTCTTGGAGGTTCCTTCATTCGCGTCTCTTGCGATAGCGGTGGGCGTAGCTTGAGCATCTCTCTGCATTGTGTCGAGGCAGGTGATCGTTGGTTTCACAATCGGTTCCAGACAGTGATGGGCGTACCCGGAGCACTCCTGCGTTGTCTAGTCCGGTGGCCGTTGCCTGGTGGTCGCTGATTTCATAATCAGCTCCGGCCATCCCCCAACATCCTTAGCCTGTGTCTGCAAGAAAAGCTAAGAAAAGCTCCCTAAATGATTATTAATCATACTTGTGGTCTTGCGTTTTGCAATATGTCTATAGCCTTGTAATATGCCTATAGCCTTGCGGTTTGTAGCAGTTGCTTCCTGTTTCCCAACTTCACAGATGCTTCCCCTATCTCCTAACAGGCAAGCTAGTCCCTCATACTTTAATTTTATATTTCCTCCTTTAATATTCCAATTTCTTTGATGAACAAACAAGTTACCACAGTTTATCACATCTGTCTCTTGAAGTGGACGTCTGCTAAGGGAGGGTTTCCTAACAATGGGGAACCAGCCATCTATGGGTGAATGGTTGGTCTTGACCGTTTGGCAAAGCTGGGCCCCTCAACTGGGGGCCCAGGTTTCCGATGATGAGCTCATCAGGCTGCTAGGTTGGGCTCGGGACCGTGGATTTTCTGCGGACCCTGGACACACCCCTGATCGTAGAGTGTGGCGCGATTTGGGTCGCTGCCTCGTGAAGCAGGCGGACAAGGGGGACGCTACAGCGTCCGCTCTGTTCACGGTCTGGGGGTGCATATGCACAGCCCTGCGTGCCAAGACCCCGAGGAGCAGTGACTCCGAATGGGAGCTCTCGGGAAACGAGGACACCGTTTCTGCATGCATCAGTGGGCGACAGGCGGGCGGGGTGGAGCCCAGCCCTGCCCCAGCGCAGAGTGTGGCTGCGAGAGACGCTGGGACACCCCGCGGACTTTACATGTCGCCGGGAACTCATGCTAAGCCCAAGTATTCCCATCCCTGTGACTATGTTCAGCCAAGATATTCTCTGCCGATGGATCGGCCGCTGGTTACGCAGCAGTCCGCGCTGCGACCGGCTGTGCAGGCGCACTCTATCTTGAGCGCGGTGCCAGTGACGTCGTCCGCCTTTCAGGCGGCGGCGGGGGTGCCTTTGTCGCAACTGTCGGTTTCGGCACACCCGACACTGCATGGCCTGCTGGGGGCTGTCCCGTCTTTGCCGCGACAGCCCGGAGCCTGTCCGTTGATGGAGCAGATGGCTCCACTGATTCAGCCATTGCTGGCCCCCCTTTCCGGACTGCAGGTGGGGGGAGGGGCGGCGCAGCCCGCGGCACGTGACGCAGTGGGGGCTACAGCCCCCCTGACTCCTTCGCTATCAACTATGGAGCCTGCGCAGATGTACGGGTCCCGCCCCCAAGTACTACCGGGATCAGTGATGGAGCCTTTGATCCACCCCCTGGCACGCTCCCCGCCGCCCGCGGGGGCTCCAGCTCTGCCGACGGGGCAGGCACAAATGCCTCCCGGTCCGCCCCGTGGCACGCCATGTGCACCAGCTGACTTGATTTCTTTTGTGGTGCCGGCGTCAGTTGTGCAGCAGCACATTCTGGGCGGGACCACCATGTCGTTCTCCGCCCTGCCCTCTGCGGGACTGGCTTCCGCGCCAGGGGCGGGGGCTGCCTTCCCTGCCCCATCTGCCATGGCGCCACACCTGCCGACAACGGGGTTCCTTGCTCCGCCCGCCGCCTCGCCCGCTGTGGCAGCGACAGCAGCAGCTCTGCCTCTTGCTTCGCCTGCTGTGGCTTCGGTGCCCGTACTGCCTGCTGTGTTCCAGCAGCCAGCGCTGTTTGTGTCTCCGATGACTGCAGCTTCGGCGCACGCCCTGCCCGCTGTGTCGCAGGCTCCGGCTCATCCCTTCATGCCGCCGCCTGCGATGGGATGATCTGCCGAGCCGCCGGTCACGGCTCCGGTCCCTGCCCAGTTACCGGCGGCTGCCCCCTCCTTCTTGGGGGCTGTGGGCTCAGAGGCTGTGCCCGGTTCTTCTGTTTTTCACAGTTAACAGCCGCTTCTCCGGCCTCGGTGCCTCCCATCAGCCCACCCTCCCCCACGGATCGTAGACTGTCCCGCTTGCCCCCGTCCCAGGGGGCAGGCAGCGACAGCGATGATCTGCCCTGCTCGACTCCACCACGGGGGCGTGACCGAATGTCGGAACGCCGGCACCGACGGGGGCGACAGGTGTCTCAGAGAGATCTGTGGATGCTGCCTCCTGTCGGGTGTCTGTGCAGCCGATAAATCCCTGCCGCTTTTGGGAAGCAGTCAGAGAATGGGCTTTGGAGGCTTGTGATTGGGATTTGATAGAGCATGTGGGAAAACCTGGTGGTGCGGTCTTGAACCCACCGATCCAGGAAATGGAGACCATAGTTACCGGTCAGTTGGCTCCTTTGGCCTCTCCGGAAGTGGCACAAGAGGATGGAGGTGACGATGGTGCATCGCAATGTAAGCTTCAGGTCTTTCCCGTGCACAAGGCTGCCCGAAATCGGGACAGCAAGACAGACACGAAGTTATGGCCTGGCGGGTTGTGCAGGATTTGCAAGATAAAGTGGCAAAATATGGGCTGGGCTCTGCTCCACTGATGCAGGTCCTCAGAGTGATAAACACTGACCTGCTTGCTCCCTATGATATCAAGCATCTGGCCTCTGTGTTGTTCCAACCTGTGCAGCTTGATGTTTTTATGAACAATTGGAGGAGGCTGGCCGAAAGGGTTGTGGCTGAAAACGTACATTACCCTCAGACGGATCCTAGATCCTTTGTGGGGGTGGATGCACTCATGGGACAGAATGCCTTTGCCAATCCTGATGTTCAGGCTACCTGGCACCCCATCATGCTTGAGCAGGCCCAGAAGGTGGGCTTTGCGGCACTGATGAAAACCATGGAGACAGCCGCTCCCAAGCAACGATATGTGAAGATAATACAGGGAACCAAAAAATTGTTCTTGCCGTTTGTTGAAAGGCTTGCAGCCACTTTAGAAAAGCAGATCGAGGATGAAAATTTGAGGCAGGTTTTATGCAAGACTTTGGCAAGGGAAAATGCAAATGAAGACTGCAGGAAAATCATAAATGCGTTGCCAGGTCACCCATCATTGACAGACATGGTTGAAGCTTGTTCCAGGGTTGGTATGGTGGACCATAAAATGTCTGTTCTGGCAGCAACCTTGCAGGCAGGCCTGCCATCCTCAGGGACTGGTTGACGCAAGAAGGGGAAAAAGAAAGGCAAGCAGGCACAGGGGACAAAAGTAAGGAAAGGGCCAGACTCTAATTTTTTGTGTCCCAGGTGTGGGAAGCCAGGTCATTTTGCAAACAAATGCAAGTCTATTTACCATGCCAATGGTAAGCGTTTGATGGGCTTGGGAAACGGGGGGGAAAGAGCGTACAGGGGAACTGCGCGCCGACACAAGTGGTCCCCCAGGGCACGGCACCAGCACAGGGTGTCTCAGCCAGCTCAGTGCAAGCACCTGCGGCTCTGCTGGGGTGGATGTACACACTGCAGCAGCAGTCATCTTAAATTCTAGTAAGGTGCATAAGGTTCCTCTGAACGCATTCGGGCCTTTAGGCCATGGATTGAGTGCATTCTTGGTGGGACGATCTAGTGCTACCCTTTTGGGAATCTTTGTGCACCCGGGTGTCATCGATTCTGACTTTACGGGCCAAATTTGTGCCATGGTTTCCACGGCCTCCCCCCTGTCGTTATTCCAGCAGGGACCCGCATTGCTCAACTTGTGCCTTTCCAGTCATGTGTTCCCAGGGCAGATCAACGGACGCGTGGGGATGGTGGTTTTGGATCCACTGGACCACTGCAGATCTTCTGGTCTGCGGTCATTTCTGCCGACTGTCCGCAAATGATGTGCTCCTTGATTCTACCAGGTGCCAGTCCGCCTCGGATTCAGCTGCAAGGATTGATCGACACCAGAGCTAACGTGACAGTCATCTCTTCTTCTGTGTGGCCTCCTAAGTGGCCTTTGGACTCTGTGGGAGAAGCCCTTGA
Organism: Vidua chalybeata; assembly: GCF_026979565.1. Classification (NCBI taxonomy): domain Eukaryota; kingdom Metazoa; phylum Chordata; class Aves; order Passeriformes; family Viduidae; genus Vidua; species Vidua chalybeata. Next base: position 1,725,675 of record NC_071569.1, read on the forward strand.
AGGGTTGGGGGGTGCGGCGCAGACATTTCTGAGCCGGCAGGCCGTGTTGATCAAAAATCCAGAAGGGCAGACCGCTAAGGTTCGGCCCTATGTTACTGCACCTCCAATCACTCTTTGGGGGTGGGATGTGCTGGCCGCCTGGGGGGTATGGATCGGAACGGGTTTTTGCTAGGGGCCACTGTGCAGAAGGGCGCAGAATATCCTATGCTGCCTTTACGGTGGCTGGTGACCAGACCTGTCTGGGAGAACCAGTGGCCCCTACCACATGAAAAGTTAGTCGCTTTTCATGATTTAGTTCAAGATCAGCTTTGCCAGGGACACATTGATCCTTTTACCAGTCCCTGGAACACTCCTGTTTTTGTTATTAAGAAAAAGTCAGGGAAGTGGAGGCTGTTACAGGACCTCCGGAAGGTTAATGCAGTCATGGAGAGTATGGGGGCATTGCAGCCTAGTATGCCCTCACCTACCATGCTCCCTGCGGGATGGAAAATCTTAATTGTTGATCTGAAGGATTGTTTCTTTACCATCCCGTTGCATCCTGATGACAGGCCAAAGTTTGCCTTTACCGTGCCTCCATCAACAATGCTGAGTCTGTACGGAGATATCAATGGAAAGTTTTGCCACAGGGCTGCAAGAACAGTCCGACTATTTGTCAATGGTATGTGGCTCAGGCCTTGTCCGGAGTCCGCGAGCAGTTCCCTGACATGTATTGTTATCATTATATGGATGACATCCTGGTGGCAGCGCCCACTCAGGAGGAACTGCTGAAGGTACAGCCTCAGTTGTTCGCCACCTTGCATTCATATGGACTGCAAGTGGCTCCGGAAAAGGTTCAAAGCCATCCTCCTTGGAAATACCTAGGAGTCAAAATTCTTGAACGAACTATTCAGCATCAAGAGGTGCAATTCCCAAAGTCTATTGCAACCCTGAATGATGCTCAAAAATTGCTTGGGGTCATCAATTGGTTGCGTCCCTTTTTGGGACTGACCACAGAGTGGATGTCCCCTCTGTTCAACCTTTTAAAGGGGGACCCAGATTTGAATTCACCTCGGAAATTGACTCCTGAAGCGCGACAAGCATTGGAGGAGGTCCAACAGGCTTTGTCTGCTCGTCAAGTTTATAGAGTAGACCCTTCCATTGATATCACTGTTTTCATTACCTGTCCAGACAGTCATCCCACAGGTGTCATTGGCCAATGGAATGACACATGGCCTGATCCTTTGCACATCTTGGAATGGGTCTTTTTACCCCATCAATTGAAAAAGACGGCGTCTTTGCTGCTTGATTTATTTGCCCAGTTGATAATCAAATGCCGTTATCGGTGTTTGCAACTGATGGCAGCTGATCCCGCGAGGATCGTTCTTCCAGTGGAGCAGAACACTTTTGAATGGTGTTTCATTAACAGTGCTCCCTTGCAAAGTGCGCTGCAAAATTTTCCAGGGCAAATTGTTTACCATCTGCCCAGTCATAAATTACTGCAACTGGCGAAAACAACCAATCTGTCCTTAAGACCGAAAAACAGTCGAGTGCCAGTGCGGGGACCCACCGTCTTTACCGACGGTTCGGGGAAAACGGGAAAGGCCATTGTGACCTGGAAAGATGAGTCTGGATGGCAAGTGTTGGAAGGCCACATGTCTGGTTCAGCTCAATTGGTTGAACTGAAAGCTGTTACAATGGCGTTTCAGAGATTTTCTCAGATGCCTTTGAACTTGGTCACTGACTCTGCTTATGTTGCAGACATAACCCAGCGGTTGGACTGCTCACTGCTGAAAGAGGTCAACAATGCAGTTTTGTTTCAATTGTTGAGAGCCTTGTGGTGCGTAATTCAGGCCCGGGTTCATCCGTACTACATCCTGCACATTCGGAGTCACACCAATTTACCAGGTTTTATAACAGAAGGTAACGCCAGGGCTGACAGGTTAGCCAACCCGGCATGGGTGGCGCTTCAGCCTGACAGAACTGCGCAAGCCAAGGCATCACATGATTTCTTTCATCAAAGTGCACATACTTTGCAGAAGCAATTCGATCTGACGTCAACCGAAGCTCGTGACATTGTCAGGTCTTGTGCTGACTGTCATGGGTTTGCTGCGCCTTTACCGGCGGGGGTGAACCCCAGAGGCCTAAAGGCCTTGCAGCTTTGGCAAACGGATGTCACTCACATTGCCGAGTTTGGTCGACTCAAGTATGTGCACGTGTCTATTGACACCTTCTCCTCCGCCATGTGGGCATCTGCTTACACCGGGGAGAAGGGTCGTGATGTGATTGCCCATTGGAGAATGGCTTTTGCAGTTTTGGGAATACCTTCAAGTGTGAAGACTGACAATGGCCCTGCCTATGTCTCACAGAAGATGCGCCAGTTTTTACGCTTGTGGGGAATCTCTCACAAATTTGGCATTCCACATTCGCCAACTGGTCAAGCCATCGCTGAACGTGCTCATGGTACTCTAAAGCGCGTTCTGGAAAAACAAAAAGGGGGAATGCCCGGGGAGACCCCACACAGTAGGTTGGAGAAAGCTTTATATACAATCAACCATTTGACAGTGCCGAAAAATTCAGAGATTCCTATTATCCTGAATCATTTTCTTTCATTGCATCCAGCAGGTGAGGCGCATTTGCCCCGAGCAAAGGTCTGGGTGCGGGACCTTGCCACAAACAAGTGGGAAGGCCCGTGCGACCTCATCACTTGGGGCCGCGGGTATGCATGTGTCTCCACAGGTACCAGGGAACGATGGATACCCGCGAAGTGTGTTCGCCCTGACCTGTGACAGCAGAAACAGAAGGTGGTCAGCAGATGGCCTTCAGACAGTGACCATGGTGCTGACCATCCATCACGGTCTTCAGACGAGGACCAAGACATCGACCATCAGCCAGCTCCTCCCTCCACAAGTGGAGAGTGAACATTTGTTTAGTTTCCGGAAACAGACTGTTGATGAGTTAGGCTGCCTGTGTAACACGCAGACTAACAATGTTTTGGAGTTGGTGATGGGTTTCTTGAAATTAGTAGTTAAGTTGATAGCAAGTTATAATGTAAGAATAAGTGGAAATCTCTTTGACTGAACTGAGCTAATGTCCGATGGGGGTTTCGATTGTCAACTGATAAACTTCGGAGCTGTGTTTGTCCTCTTTCCTGCAAGGGGCCCCGCAGGAGGATGACAGGCACCGCCTCCTTCTTTAAACAAAAAGGGGGAAATGTGGATATTCTCAGCTCAGTCAGAGAGAAAGAGAAAGGTTTTCTAACCAGGCAAGAGCCTGGGAAACAGTTGGGAAAGAATGTAAATAATTCTCTAATCTATCTTGTTATTCACATTGTTTATAGATATGCTCTGCCACTGTGCGTCATTCACTGCACACCGATGGTGTGACATGTTTTCACTCTAAGACCAATGAAATTAATCTTCTCGATGTTCTCTATATATAGAGTGGTATATTTGAAATAAATCAGAGCTCATTTTCTTTGCCTTCTGATCTGGAGTTCTCTGTTCCCATCCTGCTCGACAGCGACAACAGTCCTTCTGCCATTCTGGGTGATTTCTTAAAGAGAAAAACATATCAGTGTACGAAACCTCATCTCATTTACCTTTCCATCTTAAGAACAGCATTAACTGCAGTAAGGTATTATAATCTAAAATTCCAGCAGGTGGCCACTTCGCTCCATCCTCCAACCTGTATAATGACCACCAAAGTGTGCAATATTGAATTAAATATTTTTTATTTTCCGAGCTGCTCCTACTGGTGACTTCCTTCCAGTGGGCCAAGCTACACCCCAAGGGGCTAGCCCGGGGAACTTCTTTGCTCTGGTTAGTTCCCATTACCTCCTTCTCCTTGTCCTATCTCATTTCCACCCAAACCTCTCTTCACAGAGTCTCACAGTTGTTTCCCAGTTTTCCTCCCACACACACCCCCAGGTGGCAGGTATCAGATGTGATCTTCCACACACGAGTTTTAGGATCTCAGGTTCTTAATCTGCTTGATCAGGAAACCTCAATTTACACTTGGGGCATATGCCCTAACTCCTACTGGATCAGCAATACCAGCGCCTCTCACAAACTCTGCACTGCAATAGTACCCACGCAAGGTGCCAGCCTCTCAATACACCAAAGGCTCTCGGAAATTGCCCACAGAGGCAGGCTATTCCATTTGTCACTTCGGGGATTTCTAAATCCTCTACGGCAGGTTGTTCCCAGTCCAGACGTACTATGTTACCAGCTGAAGTCCAATAAAGCCCCTCTATTTGAACTCATTGGTCTCCCCTATTGATCCAATAATTCACAGGATTCACAAACTCACAGGGATCAAGTCTAAACCACTGGGGCAGAGGAACCCCCTGAGGACCCTTTTTTATTCTTCCTTCTAGTACATACACATAGAATTTCACAATAGGTTCATGGATATTCATTTCACTGGTTTCGCATTACAGCTTGCAATTAGTCCTTGTACAGAGAACTCTCTGGTCACTTCGTTTATCTCCTGCAGACTCAGCTTTGGTTTTTTTTTCTCTTCGTTTCAAAGTTCAAGGGGCCTCTCTTATCTCTTCAGCTTGGAAATTTGCATTCCTTCTCCTCGACTGAGGCAGATTTTATAAGCACAGCAGAGCTATCAGAGTAAATAGCATATTTTACCTATGGTGGCAAGCTACTAATAATTCAAAGTAGCACATTTCACCTAAATCCAAATGGATTTTTACCCTGTTAAATTTACCCTGTAAAATACCCTGTTTCATCTGCACATGGCTATTTTTGTGCTACACTTTCCAGGACCCATGCCCAGAGGCTGTGAGAGTTCATCATTCCTCAGTCGATGACAGGACCATGTGACAGGGATCCCAAATGCCTCACTTTAGTGCCGTCCAGAATTGTAGCCTTGCCTGCAGCACCTCAAAGATGGACTAACCAACTAATTATAGACTCATCATGTCGTCAAGTGTAATCCTTTCTCAGGCCACGAAGGTCCTTCAGGGAAAAGGACTCAGTATTGGCTTATGATCTTGTGTCAGTTGCTTTGACTCCTGATTTTACATCAGGAAGCGTTGAGGGTCCTTCTCCTGCATCATCACATCATCATCATCCACTGGTCAATAGGTCTTGTCGCTACACTTTCCGCTTCTCGTGCTAGTAGCAACAGCCATTGGTTGAGGCTTACTGTCTGGTTTAGCTACTGGTTTTGAGCCTGGGGTGTTGACTGCAGCCTGAGTGACTGGGATAACTGTTGATTTATCTCCCTGCCCCCCTTCCTCTGTCTGCTGCCCTACAGTATCAAGCAGAGTGCGATAACCATATGCCAGGGCCCAGCTCACTGCAATGATCTTTTTCGCCTTAGGGTTATCATGGCACTTCTCTTTCAGGTACTTTGCCACCTCTGCTGGGTTCTGAATTTGTTCACATGGAAAGTCCCAAACTATAGGGTCAGAAAATTCCTTCAGGATTTGGCCCATATCCTCCCATTTCCCACACCACTCCGGATTTTCCATGCCTGGATCTACTCCTGGGTCAGGGGTCTCATCATCCCCTCTAGAAATCTCAGCCCTCATTCTAGAGAAACTGCAGACTGTATAGAGGAAGCTTACCAGGTTAAATACCAGAAAGATGGTCTCTTTAACATTCAGGGGAAACTGAACATTCTCCAATAGGGATGTAACAGATTCAAAGGAGAAAAAGGAAAGCAAAGGCTGAAAAGCCTCATCTCCTGCTCCTCCTCTAACAAACTGGATACATAACCATAACCATACATACCTGGAACTGACCTCAGCACCTTTATAAACTTCATACAAGTCATTACAACCAAGCCCAGCCCAATAGCTATTCTAGTCCATGCCCCTCTGCTGCAAAAACTGCGTATTAGGGACAATACCGGATCTATTTCTGTATAAGAAAACAAACCTAGGGACCACAGAGGTATTAAGACCTCAAAAAACCCTAGGGACCAGAAACACATGCAAGCCTCCATCCCAAGAGACGTTATGAATTGAAACAACATGGCTACTAACTGCTTTATCCTAATACAGAGCAATTGCAACCAAAATACAATCAGAACAGGGTTTTTCCACTCTCTCAAGCCACGTATTGGGGATACAAGCATCATAACGTCACCCTAGGATACATTGCCATTGTATACCATAAATACCATGGGCAATATGTATGGACTTCTCCAGATAAACCAGTCATAGACTAAATGAACTCAACAAACATCTTGGGGGAATGACCAGTGACTACTGAAATAATACCTGTGCTTGAGTATAGGTATGTGTGTATGTATATGTATGTGTATATGTATATAGTTGAAAGGTATAAAATCTGGGCATGGGTAGATGGTATAGAATAAGGGGTGGTAATGTCATGGTTATAGAGAAAAGGGGTGGAGTTTCTAGCACTGCTTAATTCCATACACCCACATCATGGTAGGGGTGTGGTTTCAGCAGGAGGAAGCTGGGGTGGAAACGGAAGGGTTGCCATCTTTTGCCGAGGCCTGGGGAAGGGGGTATTCAAGCATCAGGTCACCCAGGCAGAGATAGCGCCTTTCTGCCACCGGCGGTTCTTTTTCTTGTTCCCCTGAGCCACAGCTTTTCTGGTTTGATGCTGAAAGACAGTGCCACTGAGTCCGAGATGCCACTCCAAGAAAAAGAAAAGAGAGAGAGCCGCGGTGACACAGGGTAGAACACAGCTGAGCTAAATGGACCCCAAGCCACAGTTGCAGTGACTGCAGAAACCACTGTAGCCGAAGCCGGAACCACCGGGCATTTCAGTCCCACTCCTGCAAAGTCAGGCCCAGGAAAAGGGTCCACTGACCTGTTCCAAAACCTTCTCAAGTCCTACTAGGTTTTGTGTTGTCCCTGTTGTATGTAAAATCACGCTATGAAAAGCCATGTTGCATCCTGGGGTTCGGGTTTAGATTAGGGGTTTTTAATTTATGTTAGATAGCCAAGTTCTGTAAATCCCACGCACCTCCTGTGTTTTCCCCTCCCCGTGGTGGTTCGCTCTCGCTGCGTGCTATTGGAGCTTACCCCACTCACTCCTGCAGACACTCCCCATCCTGACCAGAGATTTCCTCGCCAGTCACCCCGATCCCACATCCCCACTAGCCCAGGGACCCGGGAACTGCCCCAGCACAGTCTCAGTTGGTCGCTGTGGTCGACATCACCGCCACGTCAGCCGCCTCTATTGGACGGGAGGCTGTGGTTCCCCTTGTCCCGCCCCCCATAAAATCCTACACCACCGGAACCCCACCACCATTTTCTCCCATGTGAGAGCCGGGAGCGGTCGCGCCTTTCTACCGAGCAGCGCCACGTGACCAATAAACCATTCCTGCCAAGCACGGAGTAAATGGACAAATTCCTTACTTCTTTGCCGGATCCCTAGCGCACAGTTACAGTGGCTGGCCAGCCCACGCACCCGGGACACGGAAGCCGTGTCCAGGAACCCGCGGCAGAAAACCCCGGCAGCATGTGGAAGCTACACCACAGCCGGGCTTCCAAGAGCTGCATGCAGCCGGGGAGAACAAAGCAAACGCTGCAAAGAAGCCAGTGTCCATGAAGGAGACAGAGGAGTCCTGCAACTTTATTCAAATAAAGGGAGAGAGTCCACTGGGGCACACATCTGTGGGGTTTTCTTTCTCAAGGTTTTGGAGGGCGCAGCCTCCTTTTATCCTAAACTCCTGGCTGCATGTTGCCTTCTTCCTTTCCCCATTGGCTGAGGTACTAGTGAAACCTAACTGGTATGTAACAAAAGGTTAACCACAAGTAACATTGTAACAAGATGTGCAGGTAAAGCAAGCAAGATAGCAAAGAAAGCAAGACAGCAGGGCAAGGGAGATAACAAATGTCATCAAGAGCAAGATAGCAAGTTTTAACAAAACTTACAAACTGCAAAATTAGCTAAAAACAAGTTAGACTGAAAAACAAGAAGCACCAGACATATGCTGGAGATAGAGGTAAAAAGTTCAAACGTGAGGAAGACTACAGAAGTCTTCATCAAAAGACCACCAGAAGACTGACAACCACCACAGAAGGAACTGACGCATGTGCAAAAGCAACAAACTGTTGTAAAACCATGACACAGCTTTATGAAAATATGAGTATGCTAATGATATGCTGTAATTGTGGCATTGTGTCGAGGGAGGACTTTTTAAAAGCAACTGAAGGCTAAAGAGGATTGAAGGAGTTTTTGGCAGAGAGATTCCCCTCACTCCCAGCTCTGAATAAACAAATACCTGCTCTGTAGCTGTCTGACTATAGAGTTTTATTTTCTTGCCCAGTTTTGGGCTTCACTAGGAAGGTACAGCCTTCCCAAACCACCTACCACATATCCTCCCTGAAACCTGTGATTTTACAAAGTTTGAAAAAACTTTGGGGTGAAAAACAAAAACCCCAAACTTTTTCAGTAGTTGCCAATCCTGTTTGTCACCTTTCTCACAAAGTTACCCTCTTCCATCCTATGTGCAGCCCACAGTGTAAATGTGGCAGTGTCCTCCATTGGTAACAGCAATAACCAGATCAGTGACAGCTGCTGCTTGTGCCTTTCACTTGCCAGCACAAAACCACGGCATTTTCTCTTGTCCTGAGAGAAGCCCATGCCACTGGCATATCTCCACAGCCTAGATGGGCAGACACCCAAGTCTTGCCAGCACAGACAAGCCTGGAGCATCCTGGAGACACTGAGAACCAAAAATTGGTGGGGCGTGTTTGTGTAAGCTGGTGAACATTGCTGCTGCAAGAAATTGGAGCCTGGATAATTCCACCTGTTTATTGAAGAAAAACTACTTGTGCTTTTGGAGTTTTTTATGCTGATGGCTTTCTTTTTCCATGTAAGCTCAACCAGGATAACTGCAGTGTCTCTGCCAGATGTGATGGCCAGGGGACACCTGCCTGCAATGGTCCATAAGCCAGAATTGCAATTCTGGCCAGGCCGGCAAGAAGACTGCCGGACCTCTGCTACTTCTCCTCTTCAGAATACTCTCTAAGACAGAATTAAGAGGCCCAGTGAAAAAAAAAACAAAGAATAAACCATAAAATCCAAATCAGGTGAGAAGTAACCAGAAAAGCCCCCAAGATGTCCAAAAAGTAGAGTCAAGACAGAATAACCAACTAATTATAGACTCATCAGGTCATCGAGTGTAATCCTTTCTTAGGCCACAGAGGTCCTCCAGGGAAAAGGACTCAATATTGGCCTCTGATCTTGTACCAGTTGCTTTGACTCCTGATTTTATGTCAGGAAGCGTTGAGGGTCCTTCTCCTGCATCATAATCATCATTGTCATCCACTGGTCTTCTCTGCATTTTCCACTTCTCGTGCTAGTAGCAACAGCCATTGGTTGAGGCTTACTGCCTGGTTTAGGTGCTGGCTTCGAGCCTGGGTTGTTGGCTGCAGCCTGGGTTACTGGGATAGCTGCTAATTTATCTCCCTGTCCCCCCTTCCTCTGTCTGCTGCCCTACAGTAACAAGCAGGGTGCGATAACCATATGCCAGGGCCCAGCTCACTGCAATGATCTTTTTCGCCTTAGGGTTATCATGGCACTTCTCTTTCAGGTACTTTGCCACCTCTGCTGGGTTCTGAATTTGTTCACATGGAAAGTCCCAAACTATAGGGTCAGAAAATTCCTTCAGGATTTGGCCCATATCCTCCCATTTCCCACACCACTCCGGATTTTCCATGCCTGGATCTACTCCTGGGTCAGGGGTCTCATCATCCCCTCTAGAAATCTCAGCCCTCATTCTAGAGAAACTGCAGACTGTATAGAGGAAGCTTACCAGGTTAAATACCAGAAAGATGGTCTCTTTAACATTCAGGGGAAACTGAACATTCTCCAATAGGGATGTAACAGATTCAAAGGAGAAAAAGGAAAGCAAAGGCTGAAAAGCCTCATCTCCTGCTCCTCCTCTAACAAACAGGGTGCACAACCATAACCATGAACCATACATTCCTGGAACAGGCTCCAGAACCTTTATAAACCTCCTACAAGCCATTACAACCAAGCCCAGCCCGATGGATATTCTGGTCAGTGCCCCTCTGCTGCAAAAACTATGTATTAGGGACAATACCGGAGCTATTTCTGGATAAGAAAATAAACCTAGGGACCATAGAGGTATTAAGACCTCAAAAAACCCTAGGGACCAGAAACACATGCAAGCCACCACCCCAAGAGACGTTATGAATTCAAACAACATAGCTACTGACTTCTCTATACCAGCCCAGAGTAATTGCAACCAAAATACAATTGAAGCAGGTTTTTTTCCACTCTCTCAAGCCTCACGATTTGGGCGCCAAAATATTTGCCCTGGTTTAGGGCAAATTTGGGAGAAAACCTCCAGGAGGACCCCCCCTCCAGACAGCAAACCCCCACGGCCCCTCCCTGCCCCCCACCTGGTTCGGGAAGAATTTCCTTGGAGAGAAGTGGAAAAAAACCTGTTTATTTAACAGACAGAAACACTCTAAGGCACAAAAACAACAACACCAGATGACAGAAACTTTTTCACCACTTTGAAGAGATGACAAATTCATAAAGTCTCTCCTAGGAGTGGTTGCCCAGTTATCGGTCTCCGGCGCTGGGGATGGCTGCTGCAGGTCACAAATGCAGGCTCTTTGTGTTTCTCGGTGTTTCCCAGGTCCCAGTCCGGACCAGATTCGAATGGTATTCAGGAAAGGGAAAGAAAAGCAGTCCAGGGAAAAAAATTGGACTGCCTAGCTAAACTAACTAATAAGCAAAAGCAAGGGCAAAAGCAAAAAGCAGGAGCGAAAGCAAAGCAAAAGCAAGCAAGCCAGCAAGCAAGCAAGTAAGCCCTATCCTGTCTCCTAGACACAGACCATGGGGGGAGATGAGCTGACTGATAACAAGACAAAACAAACCTTCACTTTTCAGAGCCAGTCTTGAAGGCACAGAACATAACATCAAGCATAAAGAGAACACACGATTGGGGATACAAGCACCATAACATCACCTTAGGACAACTCGCAATCAAATTCTGCCTCTGATAGGCACCACATAAAAATGTACTTAGTTGCTCCCTTCATCTTACTTAGTGGCAGAAAATTGATTACACATGCACTGCCATGGATTCTTCTTGGTTGTAGCAAGACTTTCTAAAATTTGCTTTACTAGTACTCCAGATCCCTGAATCACAGCCTCTTTCCAGATAGAAGTAATCTTTAAGTTCAGTGAAGAGTGAGTTGAAGTGTAACAGATAGGTAATCCTTAGCTATAAAGAGAAAAAGGCTTCAAGGGAAGGTTTCACATGATCTCGCCCTATGGCAGTACATAATGGGGGTAGGAACTACTTCCTTCTGTCCAAAATATTGAACTTCTGAGGTCTTGCTTCCTCCTATTAACACTTTTGTTTGACAGTCCCATTAGAGAACATTTCAGATGAAGTGTGACACTTCATGACTGTTGTTTAAAGATAGTCTCCATCATTCTGGTTGATAATTTAGAACCTCTGTCTTACTACGTGTGAAAAATGCGTATTTGATTATTGGCTCTTTGCAAATATTAAATTGAATACTATATGTATTATGGAGGGTTATTTTGTAATACTGTATAAATCCTTTTTAAGTAATGTATTAAATATGGTTTTAGGTTATAACATAATGTTAAAATAGAAACTGCGATGTAAGGTATTTTTTTACTACCTCAAGAAAAGGGATAAGATAAACAAGAAACTCTTCGCACAGAGATAACAGCGACACAAAACCTGAAGAATTACAGCCTCCTTATCAGAAAAGACAAACATTCTTCCACCTTCTCTCCGTCTTTAGGGAACCACCAGGATTAAGGGGAAGGAGTTGACAAAAACCAGAAAAAAATCTTAATTTGCAAGGAATTTATGCATCATGTATGAGATACATGAATATGCAACAGGCTATTGCTTTTAAGGGTTATTCCTTTGTTCGCAAGGCATGTTTTTGGCAGCTTAGTGCCCAAAAACATCCAGAAGTGTGTAATTCTTTGCTTTTTATTGTCTCATAGTGTCCTAATCCTCATTGTCCAAATTTTTATTACTCTAATTTTATTACTATTTTTATAACTATTTTATTACTAATAAACTTTTAAGATTTTAAAAAACAAGTGTTTGGTGTTTTTCACACTACGGGAGAAATGTGGTTGTATTATATGGCAACCTTTTAAAATTAAGCATTCTTTTGCTTGACACTTTGAAATACCATTTTACTTTATTATGACATGTTACAAGTCGCTTTTATGCCTCTTATGTGCTTATAAAACAAACTGTGGTTTTCTTCTCACAGGTTATCCACACCTTCGATCCTAAACAAAACCAGGGTGCAGCTCCTGAGATTCAGGCACTAAAAAATCAGTTGCAGGAATGTGAAAGAATGTTCCATTCATTGGAGGTAATAATTTCCATGTTTCCCAGTAGATCCTTTGTGTTTTCTCATTTTTGGGTATAGGCTGTGCTTCTCTAATATTTACTGTTATCTGCAGCTAAATAATTTTAAATATATGGAGGTTATTTTGTTTCAGAAAGAATATGAAAAAACAAAGAGTCAAAGATAAACGGAAGAGAAGTTTCTTTTTAGTGCCTGGTATAATATCCTAAGAATCTCCAAACTTAAAAAATATAAAAACATTGATCTTAGTTGTTTATGTGGTGTTTATCAAGGTTTTAATTAATTTATAGTTTTGTGCAGACCTGATACTCCGCTTGTGGCATTTACCAAGCTATACATATTTAGTTCTTTCATTCTGTTTACTACATATGAAAATGTTGTGAGTACAGTCAAGCATCACTTACACTATTCAAAGCATAAAGGAACTGTATATCAACCTGTCCCAGACTGAAAGGCAAGATGTATTCCATTTGCCATCTGTATGGCCATTGTCGTCTGTTAAGTGGGCAGTTTTCCTTATCTCTTCCACAACCAATCCTCTCTCAGGGGAGACATCTGTTGATAATGGGCTATTGAATGTCACTGCATGACTGATAAGAACTATAACATCCCATTGTGAGATGCTCCACCCAGAGGGAGGAGCCAAGCATTTCTATATGGATATAATCTTGAGTTTCTGGAATGCCAGCACAGCTTTTTCTGCACTGGATTTCCCAGAGGAACAGCTGCCTCTTCCACTGCCTCTTCAGAGGAAGACTACACTCTTTTCTACAGGATCACTGCTCCAACAGAACCACACCTGACACTCCAGGAGGACTGCAGCCATAATTCCCAATTGGACTGCTGCCAACACCCTGACCAACAGGGTGTCAGGTTGTATTCTGACTCTGTCAGTTGTTGCAGTGTGCAGCTACGCAAATGGAGAAAAAAGGCTTTGTGAATTTGAGATGGGAGTTTCTGTTTCCTAAACCTAAAGCTGGAGTTTCTATTCTGTATTTTTACGTGTATTCATCCTTCCCCCTGGAGTTATTCCCATTGGATTTTACCTATAATGTATTCACACTGGGCACTGTTCTATTGGTTTCACCTTATCTCTTATTTTCCCCTATAAAACCTGTGTCTGGACCCCTGATCAATGTCACTTGTACGTGCGGCGTTCGAGCAAATGCAACCTACTTTGGACTGCACAACAAGTGTCCAATCTCTTGAGTCTCTTTATCCCGGTCTTGATCGTGCTCTGTAAACAGCTCTGTCCGTATCAAACGAACCCACAAAGGTGTTTGTTTCTTCTCTCCGGCAGCTCCCGGAAGTGCCTGGCCAGCGCCCCGGGAAAGTGTAACCGGGCGAAAACAAGGAAGTTGGAGAGAGAAAAGAACAAAGCAACAGTCAGTGTTGTTTTGGTTTACTGCATTGTTTATTTTATCTTTTTATTTTCTTCCCTAATAAAGAACTGTTATTCCTGCTCCTATGTTTTTGCCTGAGAGTCCCCCTTAATTTCAAATTTATAACAATTCAGAGCGAGGGGGGTCTAAATTTTTTTCCATTTCAGGGGAGGCTCCTGCCTTCCTTTGCAGACACCTGTCTTTCCAAACCTAGACACAACCACACACCTTTTTGTAGGGAACTTTTCACCTTTAGCAAACGTGTTCAAGACTTAGCTTTGATAGGGTGTGGCTGCTTTGAAACTGTTCTCCTTATAGGAGTCCCTGAACCCCTGTAATATGCATCTGTTTCATCATAGAGGTTAAATCATTTCACTGTCTTCCCTTGGAAGAGTTTCCTTCTTGATGTTTTATGTTCCTGCTGTGTTTGTGTGTAGGAGAGTAAAATGGTGTTTAAAAAGAGCATTTGGATCTTTTTTGTATTAAAGGCACTTTCAGGTCACTTGGTGCCCTTGTCCAACTACATAATGTTGGTCCCACTGGTAAGCAGAAGACATGGCTGAATTGTGTGATATATATTGTTCAGTAGCTTGACTCTCATTTGGAAGAAAATTATTAGTGATAGCTTCAGCTGCTTCTTCCTTTTAATTAGTCTCTGATTTTATCCACAGTCCACCATGGTTTCTATCATCTCATACTGGTCAGGTTCTTCCAGTCAGTATGTGATTATTTTCTTTTCCCTGATATTCAATAGTGGGAATATTTCATAGCTGCTGGCTTCTGCTAAAGACACAGATTCTTTCAAAAAGAGAGAATCATGGAATAGCTAAGGTTGGAAAGGCCTTTGGTGATCATCTAAACCAATTCCCCTGCTTAAGCAGACCCACATAGACACAGTTGTCCAAGGCCATGTCCAGACAGTTTTTAAATCTCTCAGAGAATGGAGGCTCCACAACCTCTCCAAGCAACCTGTTCCAGTCTTCAAACACTTTCATAGTCAAGAAGAGTTTGCTTATGTTCAGAGGGAACCTCCTGTGTTTCCATTTGCTCCCATTTCCTCTTGTCCTCTCACTGGGCACCACTGAAAAGAGCCTGGCTCCCTCTCCTCAGGTATTTGTAGATATTGATGAGATCCTCCTGAGCCTTCTCTTTTCAAGACTAAACAGTCCCAGGTCTCTCAGCCTCTCCTTGTATGAAAGATGTTTCAGTCCTTGAATCATGTCTGTGGCGCCTTTCTGGACTCTTTCCATCATATTCATGTCTGTCTTGTACTGGGGAGCCCAGAACTGGGCACAGGACTCTAGATGTGGACTCACCAGTGCTGAGTAGAGGGGAAGGATCTCATCCCTCAACCTGCTGGCAACGTTCTTCCTTATACAACCCAGAATGCTGTTGGCATTCTTTAGCACAAGGATGTTCAACTTGGTACCCATCAACACCAAAATAAGGTCTCACCACTTCTATTAAGTTAGTATTTTCACAGAGTGTGAATATAATTGAGAAGTACTCTTCTAGCTCAACTTCTGGGAGGAGTGGGGGTGTCTCTATTGAGTAAGAAAGCAGCACAGACTCCAAGAAGGCTGGTTTGCACAGCAGCAGCTTTAATACGAAAAACTCTCTCTTTTATAGACTGTTCCGATACATTTCACCTGATTGGCTAATTAACAAAAACATCTTTCTTATAAACAATCCTCGAGAAGAACAGGAAAACATAAAGTAGGAAAACACCCATCTGCAGGTTGTTTATAATAACAAGCTATCATCACTTCTCTACAACTCCCTAAAAGTCTCACAAGTCCACTGTGAGAAAACGTATCTGGTTTTCTCGCTCTCTGACCAGGCTGTCACATCCACATGGGGGAGAGGCAGGGGGTTTGCTTTCCAAAATGTTTGTCCTAGCACCATGTGTTCATGTGTTGAAATACACATTCAAGACCGGGCACATTGGTAGTCCAGTTTCTCAAGAATTACTGCAAACTTTCATGATGATAAGATGAGAACTAATTGAAAAGGAAGACTGTTATAACCCCATTCTTGAAAATATAATGCTTGAAATTCAAACCAGGTTAGTTCTCATTTGTGAAGAAGAAATAATAATAATGAACTGTAAATTAGTTGTTCATCATTATTTATTGCTATTCACTAATAAGTTTCTCTTTACGGGGAATGACTGCATAAAAAAGCAGCAGAAGACAGACTTGCTGGTACAGGCTCAGTAAAGTCCTTCCTAGCTAGACAAAGGTGAGCTGTAAGCACAAGGAGATCTTACCCTGGTGTGCTAGTTTGAAAGCAAACCACTGGGAGGAATTCACTCCACGCAAATATCTTGCGAGAGATTCCAAGTCAGAACTACAATTTAATAGGAAAAATTACAATAAAGGCAATGGTATAGAAACACTGGCTTAAACTGACAAAGTCAGAATATAACTTGATACCCTGTTAGTCTGGGTGGTGGCAGCTGTCTGACTGGAGTGATGGATATGGTCTTATCAAAACGGTTATCCTGTAGAAAGGTCTGGTCCTTCTCTAGAGGTCCAGTGGTGGTTATTGAGAGCTCCCTGCCCTCTGGGAATCCAGTGGTGGTATCATGGTGTCCCAACCCCAGACTATATACAGGTAGGAATGTTTGGTACATCCCCCACGGCAGGGCATTTCACAATGGGATGATGTCATTCTATGTCCATCTTGCCACTTCACTCTCAGGAACCAGATCTCTTGAGCAGGTCCATTGACTTTGCTCTTCTTGATGATGAAACCAGCTTCCAGGAGAATCTGCATGATTTTCTCTCTGTGAGAAATGACTGCTCACTTTAAAAAAAATTTAAAGGTTTATTAAACCTTAACAATATTGCAACAAAAGGACTAAATAAGGAAAAACAGGCCTGGGAATCTCCCTCATGGCTGCCTACCACATGGCTGGTTCATCTTCAAGATGGGTGCTTTGCCTTTTATATCTCTAGCCCCTCCTACAGCCTTGTTGTGATAAGTTAGAAAAGACTTTTTGTTCATCAAGACAAAAAGGGGAAGCCTTGTGTAGATAACAGAAAACCAAAGGGGAAGCCTTGTGTAAACAACAGGAATTCAAAGGGGAAACCTTGTGTAGATAACAGGACTTGAGCTTAGGTGCATATAACATATAACCTTATATGGAAAAGACCATTACAGGGCCATGGACTTTCACAGAGGAAGAAGAGAGGAGCCTTCCTCAAACGACCACCAGAGAGTAAAAGAAGACCCCCTAGCAACAGAAGGCGCAAGCGCAGAGTACACCCAGAGATACAGCGGACACGGAGGAAAGAGAGTATAAAAAGACTGCGGGAAGGGGGAAACGGTGTGAGCCGTTTGCGGAGTGGGGACTCCCCGGCTGCACCCAGTGCTGTTTGTTTGCCATCGCTTGCTGTAATCAATAAATTTCTGATTGACTCTCGAAAGGCTGAACAAATTATTCGCCTCAATTTATAACATTGTCAGTCAACTCCTTCCTTGCTGTCTAGTGGTAGAAGTCACTTTCTTACATTCTGATTGGAGGTCAGGTGCTGCCATAGTAACAAGCCAACCTTCCCAAATCTCTGGATTATCAAGACCATCCCATGATAACACATACTGGGGGGAGCACATTGCAGTAACATAACTATACATTTATAAAACTTCTTTTAACATGCATATAATGTTTACCCCTTAATTGTGAGAGCTAACCTTTTAGTCATCTATAACATCTCCTTTCTCCAATACTTCTGCTGCCGTCTTCCCCCACACAATGATGCTGTTGATGTACTGCAGGTGTTATGGAGCCTCACCCTTTTCCAGTGCAATCTGGATCAGTCCATGGCAGATGGCAGGACTGTGCTTCCACCCCTAGGGTAGTCAGTTCCAGGTGTATTGCATTCCCATGCCCCTCCAGGTGAAGGCAAACTGAGTATTGGCGCTCGGGTTTTGGTTTTTTTTTTCTGTTCTTTCCTTATCACCTGTGGAATTTCTTCCCATTGAGTTGCTAATGGAAACCGATGGCTTGAGATTTGGTTTTCGGGAGTTTCTCGGTGGGGGGGGGGGGTGGAGATACTGGAAGATTTGGGATGGGGGAAGGGGCTGGGGGCAGTTCCTCACTGGCTCTTGCTCTCTCGGCACCGGAGGGGAGACAGGCTGTGGGCACTATGGAGAGGATTCGCCACCACTGTGAGGCTCCATCCCTGCTGCCTTCTCCTACCACCACCATGACCCAGCAGGGAACTTTTCTTCTGCTCCTGGGCCCCTGCATTCTCCTGCCCTGCCAGGACATCCCGCTTGTTCCAGCATTTTGCCATGGAGTTTTGGGACATTGTCGTTCACTGCCCTGGGATTTCTGCTCATTCCTGCCGTTTCCAGCCTACTGCTTCCAAGAGTCCTACTAGGGGCACTGGTATCTGTAATGAACAGTTTCCACGTGTTCCCCAGAGATGCGGGCAGGGCCTTCTTAGTTCCCATGGCAGCACTAAAAAAACTACTAACTCTAGCTAAGTACCAATATTGAAATGGTAATTAGCTAATTGCTCTGTTTGTTTTCTCTAAACTACCTGGAGATAACTGGCCTCCCACCCCTCCACGCTGCCATTCTGGGACTAATATGCAAATAAAAACCCCTTACGATCATGGGAGTATTTTTAGGAGATAAAAAGGACTATAAATCAAAAACTGAACACAGTAGAGGAGTCTAGACAAATGCCCTAGCTGAGGAAGAGGGAAACACATCCCCTGATTGACTTTTACCCGTCGCCATCACCTAAGAAAGAATAGACTAGGTTAGGCTATGAGAAGCAGGGAGACAGAAAGGCATAGAGAGAGCCCTGGTGCTGCCACCACGGAAGGAGTGGGGACAGCTGTTGTTCTGGACTTCAGCAACAGACTATGCATGCCACGCCTCCTCACCCTCTGTCCAGCAGTGTGCCACAAGGAAAGAAGAAGGGTGTGGTAGATAGGGACAGGCGAACGGAAGATTTCAGGATGTAGCGGAAAGCAAGACCCCCTCATCCTGCGATATGTAATCAATCATCCCTGAGGCATGTAGCCCCTCCTAACTCCAGTAGTTTTCCACTCCTTACTAACCCTAGCCAGACCCACTGTCCCCCTTTGACGTAGTAAAGCCCCTTGACTATTTAACCTCACGAGGTAAGGTAATAAACGCCATTTGACCATCCACCACATTGGTGTCTGTGCATGTCAGTGGCCCGAGTGACCCGGGGGAGGCTGGGTCGCCGTGCTGTCTCTTGAAACCAGGTTGCCTGCCTTCTCAGCAGAAGGCAACAGAAGGGACAGCTGCTGCTCTGGACTTCAGTGACAGACTCTGCACGCCTCCTTCCTTTCGGCCACCTGGGTAAGCTACAACCGTGGGGACGAGCTCCATGTCAAGCCCCCTGCCCAGCTGATCTTTTTAATAAAGAGCTGAACATTAATAAAGGCATTATCCCTGTTCATTTCAGTAAAGTGAGGCCTCTCCTCCATCCCTTCTCGTCTCGGCCGAGCTGCCATTGCCACGAGCTCTTCAAGCCCGCGCCAGAGTGCCCCCTGCAGCCGCATAGAGATCATCGCACCTGTTCTGTCCACCGGGAGCCTGCCAGCGTGTTGCCTTCCGCAGAGAAGGCAGGCGACCTGGTTTCAAGACACAGCACGGCAACCCGGCCTCGCCCGGGTCACTCGGGCCACAGACATGCACAGACACCAATGTGGTGGATGGTCAAATGGCCTTTATTATCTCATCTCGTGAGGTTAAATAGTCAAGGGGGTCTTACTACGTCAAAGGGGGAAGGTGGGTCCGGCTAGGGTTAGTAAGGAGTGGAAAAGTACTGGAGTTAGGAGGGGCTGCATGCTTCAGGGGTGATTGATTACCTATAGCAGGATGAGGGGAGAAGGGTCTTGCTTTCCGTCACATCCTGAGATTTTCCGTTTGCCTGTCCCTATCTACCACATCTCCCCTCCCCTTTTTTACTAATGAATGAGGTAGTTATAAACATAGGCACTAAGGTGAGGTACAAAGTTTTAATTTGATAAGGGAAAAGGGGTTTTTGGCAAACCTGAGTAATCTTCGCAAGGCAAGTTTAGAAAACCTTTGCAACTGGCAGTGTTCTCGGTTTTTGGTTCACAGCATTTGTCGCTGGCCTATAAACAGGATGTTGGCCCGTTCTAGGCGAGCTTGAACAAATGAGACCAGCTTGTTTAGCAGGCATAGTCCGAATGTAAGGGCTAAAAGCAGTATCGCTAGTGGACCTATCAGGGTGGAAATTAGAGCGGTGAGCCATGGTGATTGATTGAACCAGGATTCGAACCAGCTCTGTTGGGTTTCCCTGTCTTTCTTTCTTTGAGCCAGTCTATCTCGGAGTTCTGCCATGGAGTCTTTAACGACTCCTGTGTGGTCCGCATAGAAGCAGCATTCCTCCTTCAAGGCGGCACACAGTCCTCCTTGTTTCATGAACAAGAGGTCCAGTCCTCGCCTGTTCTGTAAGACCACTTCCGAAAGCGAGGAGACTGATTTCTCTAGAAAGGAGATGGATTTCTTGATCCTCTGCAGGTCCTCATCGATGGTCATTTGCAGCTGAGCAAGCCCTTGGTGTCGGGTCGCAAGGGCTGAGACACCCGTGGCTGTGCCAGCTGCTCCCAGGCCGAGCAGCATTGCGATAGTCACTCCCGCTATTATTTCTCTTTTGTGGAGTCGGCCTGGTTCCTCAAAAAGGTGGTATACCTCTTCGTCTGAGTGGTACAGGACCCTAGGAACAATCAGAACTTGGACACAGAAGTCGATAGCATCACTGAACTTGGCAAGGAACACGCAAGGACTCACCCCAGATCGCTGACAAACCCACATCCCAGATGCGGATGGGACCGCCAACTTGTTGATCTTTCTGTTGGGCTTGACGACTTCGGTGCGGAAGTTGCCTTTCTGCTTTGCCAAGGCTGCATTGCCAAAGCATTTGCCCTGGCCTATGACTTGACTCAGGGTGATTCCTCTACGGGGAGTGTCCCATCTGCACTGGTGGGGGGCATCAGCTGTGGAATAACTGAAGGGGGTGTTTAGAGCAACTCCTTCGTAGAAAGGAGGTTTAACATCGTAGCAAAGCCAGCAGGAATTGGTTAGGTTTGGGTTGGATTCGTTCAAGGATAGAAAGGTAGCCTCTAGCATGCGGAAGATTGGGTCTGAGTCTGACTTGGCTAAGCGGCCTATTTGGAAGGCATCCGCATGGCCGGTCAGGATGTCAGTGGCCTTTGTGGGTAAGGTTTTGGGATGGGTTATGTTTCTCCCTTTCCGCACGTCCTTAATAACCTTATTGGGTCCTACCGGTTGGGGTGCCGGTGGTTGGAGCCTGATAATTCGCACATTCACCCACTCTTTTGGCCCTTCGAGGACTACAGTTCACGTTCTGCCTGTGGCCCAACTAGGGTGTTCTGGCTGCAAAACCGTCATGTTATAGTCTGTGCGCTTCCAATATTTGGGCTGTGTATAATGGTTGCTATAGACCCCTTTCGCGATGGCGGGCTTTTTACAGCCGGTAGGTGTCCAGGTGAACTGTAAAAATCTCTCAGGCTCCTGCGGTTCCCACCCTTCTCCCGATGGTCTGGCATCTGTGACAATGGTTTCACAGCCCCAGTGTCCGCAATATCCCCACCCCAGGTAGTTACAGTACTTCTTCCCTGGGTTGGAGGCTGGACACCAGTAGGATAGGTACATGTACATGATGTGTGGGTGATGGGGTCGTATTTTTGGTTGTCCTGGAAACAGGTCGGCGATGTGGAACACGAAGGATGGGGTGCCTGCTGTGGTGATTTCTTTGAATACCTTGTCACTTGAAAGACGTTGCATGACCCACCTGAATGGCTGATGGGGGTAATAGTCTGGGTTGGCTCGCCCTCCGGCGATGAGCCTTAATAGCTAGATCGCACAAAGCCACCGTTGCTGTCTGGGTCTCACCGGTGCAGGACTCTTGGGTGCTGTCCGGCGTTTTGGTGGTTCGTCGTTTTCCTCTGGAACCGGGGTGTACACGCTACGGGAACACCCCACAAGCATGTCCTGTAAACAGAAACTCGCAATTCCTGTTAGTCTCATTCTGAAGGTCTGGCTTGATTGACTTAAGTGGGCACCACCTGATCTTGCCCTCTTTTTTAACCGCTGCATACCCTCGTCCCGTGAGCACCAGTCTCCAGCCCCGTTGATCGGGCTGTCCACGAGACCTTGCGGCAACACCTTCCATTGGAAGCAGAGGTTAGGTCGCTCGCCGTTTGGAAACACGACAGAAAAGGCGAACCGTTCCTTGTCCTCAGCGTGCAGGGGTATTGAAAAGAAGCAGTCCTTGATGTCCAGCACTGCGCATGGCTGCCCTTCGGGGATGGCTGAGTTCGTGGGCAGCAGTGTCTGAACTGGACCCATGGGTTGGATTGTCCTGTTCACTTCCCTCAGGTCGTGGATGAGGCGATAACCCTCTCCCGACCTTTTGGGGATTACAAATACAGGGGTGTTCCACGGGCTGGTGGAGGGTTCTATGTGACCCTTCTGCAGCTCGCGGCTGACCAGTTCCAGCAAAGCTGCCATTCGAGGCTTTGACAGGGGCCACTGCTCGACCCATATGGGGTCTGATGATTTCCAAGTCAGTCTGATTGGCAGCGGTGGGTGTACGGCAGTGGCCCTCAGGATAAATTTGTGATCCTGACTCCTAATATAGCAAGGTCATCCCTTCCTATCAAGGGTGGAGAGCTTTGTAGAATGTAGGGGTGGATTGCCACCATCTGTTCGGGTCGTTTTTTCTGAGATCGCTTTGACAATTGCCTGTATGTCTTTGGGGTTTACCGGATTATATATCCTTTGCTGGTTCCCCTCTGGTCCGGTGATTCTCACCGGGAAGGCTTGAACTGCAGCCGAGGGGGCCCATTCAGCACAAGCTATTTTTATTTTTCCCCAGTCGGTGAACTGGGCTGTTTCGCATTGTGATTGCCTTTCGACATGGCTTAAGGCTTTATTCATTTTTGTTTTAAACCGCGTTAGCTCCGCTCTTTCCGTTTCTGAGTCCCAGTCGGCTTCTGTCAGCTCTCCCGAGCTGGTGGAGCTGCTGTCGCCGGACTCAGAGCCGGACTTCCGGGCTTCGGTGCCTTTTTGCGCGGCTCCGGCCCCGTCCCTCCCTTCGGGGTTGGTGCCGCTCCCGCCCCCTGGGCTTGCCCTGTTGCCTGCAGGGGGAGGTCTCTCCCTTAAATGGTAGCAGCATTGAGCACGGCTCCCGATTGGGCGAGTGCTCTCTGCCGCTCTCCTCCTTCTCCTTTTCTTGCGGATGAGCATTAGCAAGAACCCGCGACTCCGGACTCTTCCTGCCGAGAGCCTCCGAGCCCCGCCCATCCCCTTGGTCGCCGGTGCCCTGTTCGGCTGGGTAGGGCGGCGGCGCTGCCCGCGCCTCCTCCCGAGCCGCGTTTTCCGCGTCCCTGGCTTCCCTCGCCAGCTCCTCCCAAAAGGACTGCGCGTGCTGCTGCGCTCCCGGTGCCGGATGGGGAACCCGCGTTTTTTTCGGGAGGTTCCGCGGGGGGGTTTGGGCTCTGGCTCGGGGAGGGGGGGAACACACCCGGCCCCCCCGGATCCCCGCTCCCGGGCACACCGATTTCAGGGGCAGTTTGCGTTGCCGCTCCTACCCCCAGCTTGGGTGTAGCTAATAAACATGTGCGCGCGGCGCTCCATGTTTCCTGTTCCTCTAGCGCCCTGCGCAGGGCTTGTTCGACTTTTCCCCACGCCTTGAGGCTTTTGCCGCTGCCTGAGGATTTAGTATCCTCGGCCAGCGCGGCCGTGCATTTCTCCCACAACTCCGGGTGTAATATTTCCACGGGACGTTCAATCACCCCAAGCTCTAAGAGCCTCGCAATAGCGAGATAAAAATCCTTGAGCCTGCACTTAATTCCCCACTGCTTATAAACTGAACTCACGACCTTCACGATGGCTTCCATGGCAACCGCTGGTCCGGGGACGTCTCCCCTGCCGAGAGTCGGTCCCGCCGCTCCGGCCGCTGCTCTTGTTCAGGCGATACCCGCTACCCGAGAGAATTTTTCATTCCCCGGCTTCGGCACCACTTTGTTGCCTTCCGCGGAGAAGGCAGGCGACCTGGTTTCAGAACACAGCACGGCAACCCGGCCTCCCCCGGGTCACTCGGGCCACAGACATGCACAGACACCAATGTGGTGGATGGTCAAATGGCCGTTATTATCTCATCTCGTGAGGTTAAATAGTCAAGGGGGTCTTACTACGTCAAAGGGGGACGGTGGGTCCGGCTAGGGTTAGTAAGGAGTGGAAAAGTACTGGAGTTAGGAGGGGCTGCATGCTTCAGGGGTGATTGATTACCTATAGCAGGATGAGGGGGGAAGGGTCTTGCTTTCCGTCACATCCCGAGATTTTCCGTTCGCCTGTCCCTATCTACCACACCAGCGCCCCTACCAGCTGTGACCATAACTACATGTCGTGGTTTGACATGGAAGTGAATTTTTTCCAGGAAGTTGGGTCAAACCAATCAGTGGTCAGGTTTGGATATTGGCACCTGGAGTGACCACTGAAAGTATGGACACGCCTCTGAGAACACAGGGGGTTAAAAGCAAGGACTCCCAGGAGAACTCTCTCTTTTGGTTCCGGTCGTCAGAGAGTGCAGACTCCCCCCCTGCCCAGCCTTAGGCTGGGTGGGGGAGGGGAAGCCACGCGGCCTTGTCTAGGTAGGCCGAGGGGGCTGAGGGTCTGGAACCCAGCCAGCTCCTGTGGACGGAAGGGTGGAGAGAAGCGGAGATGCCTTTGCCTCCCCCCATGTGGGAAAGAGACGGAGAGCCTGGCGGCACCTGGAAATCTGCCGGCAGAGGAGAAGGAGAAGGCGGGGGGAAATGCCCAGCGTGGGAGGCGGAACGCCGGACTGAGATATCGGCCGTCCAGGGAGTCTGAACTTTTAACCCTTTCGAGGGAATGAGGGCTTTTTAAAAGTATTACTCCTCCTTGATTTGTAGTGGAAGAGAGATAGTCCGGGACCTGAGATGTTAGAAGAAGAAATATTTAGGTGGGAGGAGATGATGGAGTAGCTTTTAGCTGGACTTTTCTTGTTAGCCATGGACTGAACCAAAATCTCCTGCAATAGAGACTGCATTTTAGGGGGATGCAGTGGTGACCCAGGGAGACCTGTTTCAGCTTCGAACAGCACAAGAATGGCGAGAAACGAAGAGAGCTGAAGAGGGAATGGTGATACCCTCTGTCTTCGGGAAGAAGATGAGTCCTGCTTTTGGACCCCTCGGCCCCAGGGGAAAATGGGGGGGACTGTAGTCCCAGGATGAGAAACTGAACTGTTATATCTTTGGGTCCGTGGCAAAGCATCCTTAAAGGAGCCCTATGAGCAGTCTGTCCATGCACGGTGGTGAGAGCACTGTGACATGGAAAGGAGAGTGTCACACTGGCAGATTTTTTTCTTCCGGGCGGTTGCCATGTGTGACAGGGAAACACAGGGGGGCAGCTGTGTTTCCTGGGGGGCCTGTGGTGCAAGAGAGACTTCTCTCTCCCTTGATAGTTTAAGCATAGATTACCTGAAGGGTGGTAATTTGATCAAGAATCCCGGGTGATGTTTCATGGCTGGGTGTGTTTGGAATTGGGAGGAGGAGGGGTGGTTTTAAAAGGTCTTCATCCTGGATTTAGTTTATGTGTTTTCTGTATTAGTAGTAGTTTAATAAAGTTTTTTCCTTTGTTATTAAGCTTGGGCCTGCTCTGCTCTGTCCCTGATAACATCTCACAGCATTTATTTAGGGAAGGTGCATTTTCATGGGGGTGCTGGCATTGCGCCAGTGTCAAACCATGACACTACACCAAAGGGGAGAGTGTCACAGTAGAAAGGCTGTTACTGGGTTCTGGGTTCTGTTTGTTGTTAATGCCTTAGTTGTTGTTGGTTTTTTTTTGCTTTATTATACATACTACTAAAGACCTGTTTATCCTATTCCCATATCTTTGCCTGAGAGCCCCATATTTTCAAAATTCTGCTAATTCAGAGGGAGGAGGTTTACACTCTCCGTTCCAAGGGAGGCTTTTTCTGCCTTCCCTAGCAGACACCTCTCTTGTAAATCAAGACACTGAGGCATGAACTCTGCTGACAGAGGAATGGAGAAAAATGCATTGGCAATGTCAATAGTGGCATACCACTTCGCTGACTTGGACTCCAGGTCGTAGTGCAGCTCCAACATGTCCAGCATGGCAGCGCTCAGCAGTGGAGTCACTTCATTCAAGGCACAATAGTCCACAGTCAATTTCCATTCTCCTTCAGATTTACTCACAGGCCAAATGGAGCTGTTGAAGGGTGAGTGGGTTTTGCTAACCACCCCTTGGCTCTCCAGCTCACGTATCATCTTGTGGATGGGAATCACAGCATCTTGATTTGTCTGATACTTCCAGTGGTGTGCTGTCGAGGTAGCAATTGGTACTTGTTGCTCTTCCCCCTTCAGAAGTCTGACTGCAGATGGGTTTCCTGATGGTCTAGGCAAGGTGTTCAACTGCTTGATGCCCTCTGTGTCCAAAGCAGCTATCCCAAATGCCCACCTGAGTCCCTTTGGGTCTTTGAAATACCCACTTCAGAGGAAGTCTATGCTTAAAATGCATGGGGCCTTTGGGCCAGTCACAATGGGATGTTTCTTCCACTCTTTCCCAGTCAGGCTTACATCAGCTTCCACCAGGGTCAAATCCTGCGATCCCCCTGTCACACCAGCAACAGAAACAGGTTCTGCACCCATGTGTTGCGATGGAATTAGCATGCACTGCACACCAGTGTCAACCAAGGCCTCATATTTTTGTAGTTTCGATGTGCCAGGTCATCATATCCACACAGTTCAAAAGACGTGGTTTTCCCTGGATTCTACCTGGCTAGGGGCAGGGCCCCGCTAGTCCTTCTCTCCCTAGGAATACGTTCTAGAGATTCCTTCAAGGGGATTGGACATGTCATCTTTTCTTCCATCACATCTGGCAGCTCAGCTACAGGCAACTGGAGATACTTCCTTTCTGGTGGAACTTCCTCTCTGAGTCTTGCTTTCCTTCAATTCATGCACCCTTTGTGCCAGAGCAGTGGTGGGCTTTCCATCCCATCTCCTCATGTTTTCCCCACAGACACACAGGAAGAACCACATCTCAGCTCATGGGGGGTACCCTCTCTCCCTAGCTGAGGGACTTCTGCGTCTAGTAACAGAACCTCTGGTCTCTACCAGTGAGATTTGGAGAAGGTCCTCTTTAAGCTCCTTCTTGACTTTCTGGTGATTCTTGTTGCTATTGGACACGAAATGAGTACACAGAAGCTTGGTGTCTTTAAGAGAGAAAAAGAGGTAATTTTATTTCTGACCTTGCAATGTATAGAATTCTAAAAGTGACAGTGGATTGGAGGATGAAATTGCTACCCCTCCAACCACACTGGTCAAACTAACAGTCCATCAATTCTCTCCTCCCACAAAGAAGAATGCAAAACAATCATTGTTTACATGAACAGTGCGTGAGAACTCCAGTAGAAATATGTAAACATTATCAGAAGGCTAAAGAAGTTTTATGAGAACTTTAAAACTTTCAAAAGAACTATAAAAGAAAACTTAACACTTTTAAAAATCAGAGCAACAGCTTCTCCTCCATCTTATCTTCCATTTTTTGTATGTGCTCTGACAGACGTTTCCACAGTTGAGATTCTTGCATGTGTTGGGCCATGCACGGCATCTACATATGCTTGGAGCTTCTTTGCCATAGCAAGCATGGTCTCATCTCCCTCATTCCATTTCATCATTGCTAAAGCAGAAGCGTATTCATGTAGCCCAAATCGTACAAGTTTTAGTCACTTCACTGGTGTATATTTTACTATGTCTGGACTCTTAATTGTTTGGTCAGCTGAGAAAGCAATCTCTGCCACTGCCAGTTTTCTCAAGCATTGAATCCCTTGTTCTATGGTCTTCCATGGGGTTTTCTGTAGCTGGAGATCTTCTTGGCACAGGTATCTGTTGGGATATTGGGACACAAGACAGATGATGGACTTTGGACCTGGTTACCATAAGAGATTTGATAACAGGATGCCTTGGCAAGACAAAACAGAACTTTGAGAATTAAACCAAGATTGTAAGAAGATTAAATCAGACAGGTTTACTGGAAAAAGAAAATGTCACTAAACTCTGCAAGCAAGAGATGTTGTAATATGCATAAGTTTGTGTATGTGATTTTAACCTAATCATTGTAGTAAACATTACTAGTCTTCCTAAAACTGTATATAAGCATTGGTAATCCACAATAAATTCAGATTCTGATCACCGATTGAGTCTTCCCCGTCTCTCCTCATCACTGGCAGGTATCTTTCCTTTACACTTCTCAAGAGCTGTGTCCAGAGACTGAGGGAGTCAGGCCCCCTTGCCATGCCTTGGTCAATACCTGAATCATGTGACAGGAATCCCAAATGCCTCGCTTCAGTACTGTCCAAAATTGTATTATCACCTGCAGCATCCCAAATACGGACTAACCAATTTAATATAGATTCGTCAGACCGTCAGGTATAATCCTTTCTTAGGCCCAAAGGTCCTTCATGGACAAGGACTCAATAAAATTTCTGGTTCTGAGTCCTCTGCTGGCTTTGAGGGTCCTTCCCCTGCATCATCATCATCATCCACTGGGCGATTGGTTTTGGTTTTTTGTTTTCTTCCCTGGATAGGAGGATCTGCCATTGGCTTAGGCTCCCTATCTGGTTTAGCTGCAGCCTGAGTGACTGGGGTGTCGGCTGATTTACCTTCCTGCCCCTCTGCCTTTATCTACTGCCCTATAGTATCTAGCAGCATATGATAAGCATATGCCAGGGCCCAGCATATTGCAATGAGTTTCTTCTCATTAGAGTTGTCATTGCACTTCTCTTTCAGATTTTTCCCCACTTCATCTGGCTTCTGAATTTGTTCGGGGGGAATTTCCAAGCTATCAGGGCAGAGAATTCCTTCAGGGTTTGGACCACGTCCTCCCATTCCCTACACCACTCAGAATTTTCCACACCTGGGTCAGGTGTCTGGTTGGTCCCTCTGGGCATCTCAGCCCTCATTCTAGACAAGCTGCAGACCATATAGAGGAAGCCTGTAGTATCCCATGAACTCCCTCTCCCCCAGCCAATTCCCAAGGGCATTGCACCATAGAGTTCATTCCTCCTGTGGGAAAAGACAAGACTCCCCCATGGACCTCTGTCTCACTGATCCCTATATTTCGCAATCTACCCTGGTTTCTCCTTTCCCTGTTCCCTCATTGGTTGGATACCCCTGGTGGCTGCCCCCTCTCTCCTGGAGACCAATCCCCTTTGCCCCGCCCTTAGCTCTGCCCCCCCATCCCTTCCCCTTCTTAGAGCTGTCCAGAGCATGTGCTACTGCTCTTTTGCCTGGGTTTCCTTCAGCCACCACATGTAAT
Organism: Vidua chalybeata; assembly: GCF_026979565.1. Taxonomy (NCBI): domain Eukaryota; kingdom Metazoa; phylum Chordata; class Aves; order Passeriformes; family Viduidae; genus Vidua; species Vidua chalybeata. The sequence goes on from NC_071569.1 coordinate 1,754,791, forward strand.
ATACCTCACTGGAATAAAATCCTGCAAAGAACCTTCTGCCTCTCTCGCTGAGCCAGCTGTGGTGAGTCTTGTGTGTGGATCTGACTGTGTTGCCTGAATGTTAACCCAACCTGCTTTTCTACAGGAGAGGTTTGTTGGGAACAGATAATAGGCAGCAGCAACCACCATCCAACTCCCGCATTTTTAGAAGCCTACCAGATAAAATACCAGGAAGGTGATGTCTTTAACATCCAGGGGAAATTTAACATTCTCAAAGGTGATGTACCAGATTTAAAGGGGAAGAAGGAGATGAAAGGTTGGGAAACTTCATCCCCTGCTTCTCCTCTAACAAACTGGGTGCAATTACTAATAAACCCCCAGAGCAGGCCACCGAAACTAGGATGGAGAAACAACAGACCATATACAATTTTAACAACTCCCAGTAGCTCTGTTAACCTTCTATAAATCATTATCACCAAGCACATCGGTATAGCAAGCCTGATTTGTACACCTGCTCTGTAAACATTACATGCCAGGGACAAAATTGGCACTATCTGTGGATAGGCAAACAGGCCTAGGGACCAGAGAGACATTATTTCCTCAAACCACATGGTGACTACTAACTGCTTTACCCCAATACAAAATGATTAAAACCAAAATGTAATTATTAAAGTTTTTTTTCCACTTTCCCCAGCCATGCATTGGGTGCCAAATTCTTTGTCTTGATTCGAGGCAAATTAGGAGGAAATGTCCTGAAAAGGGTGTCTCCTCTAAAAAACAGTAGGTTTTAGCAGCTCCTCCCCCACACATTTGAAAATAATTTCTTGGAGGACAGTGAAAAAAACCTGTTTATTTAACAAGCAAGATGCACGCAGGCACAAGAAAAAGAATTAATCATGTTAGATAATAAACCTTCTCATTGTGAAGAAAACTGGTGGATTTTTTTTTGAGTCCTGCTCTTGCTCTCCTGAGATCCAGAGCTGGGGTGCAGCATCCCAGGGCCTCCCCTCTGGGCCGCGATGTGGGGCTCCCGGTGATGTTCCGGTGTTTTGGACCGGAGCAGAGCTGAACAGTTCCAGAAGAAGAAGTCACAGTCCCAGGAAAAAAACTTCTTGCCTCAGCTTAAAAAAAAAATAAACTAGCTAAAAGCACATATGTCCTCTCTCTCCATGCTAGACAACATAGCCGAGAGAGAACCCAGGGTAGGATGAGCGAAAATCATGCCTAAAGAATTCCACTGGCCTCCCCCCTCTCCCGGACCTAGTTTATAGGACTCATGTCTGAGCATAAAGCAGACAATAGGGGATACAGTATCATACAGACACCCCAAGACAGGGAATTTTTAGAGGTCTACCAGCAGAAGAGTGGGGAAGACATACTGGCATGGATTTTGCGAGCTTTGGATAGTGGCACTGTGTCTTTTCCACTTATTAATGTGTGAAAAAGATCTATTAAGCCCTACAGCCAGTGAGGATCAGATACAATGGGGATATGCTCAATTACAAAATATCAGGGGTACTGATGGCCAGGATGCTGCTGCACCTACGCTATACAAAAGGTTGGGTGCAGCAGTTTTAACAGCATATGCAGATGCTGCCAACTTAGTGCTGTTCCTCGGAAATTGGTGTACAATGGAAGAAGATATTAGTTTCTTGTGGCAGATGGGGATGGATCATGTTTTAATTACAGGATCTAGTCTGGATGGGGCAGCATTAACAAAAAGTATAAAAATGCAGCTTTTGAGTGGGACGCCTGTTTCACTCAAACCCTTGATTCTAAGCAGCAGTCATGAGTGATACTGGTAATATAGATACCCTAGCAAATACCTTGAGGGAAATTTGGTCTCTAATTTTGGAACCAGCTGTGTGGGTGGTGAATGAAAATAGGTTGACAGAATCAAAGAGTTACTTCACTGGTGACAAGTAAACAAATATGGAATGATCTTGTGCAAGCCAGTGTCCCATCATCAGAAATAAATGGGATCACAGCATCAGAAGTGTTTCATCATTGGCAAAAGTTAGTGCCTATGCAAAAAAAAATCTTCCCATTCCACCCCACCTGCCACATCACAGCGAGGCACTGCCTGGCAAATGCCAAACTACCAGAAATGGACTAGGAAGAAAGTTGTTTGGCAATGGACCAAGCAACAAGAGACCTCCAATGCCTGCCAAAATGCTTTTATTGAGCTTGCTCAATTACACACTCCTAGGCAAGGATATTCTTTTGAATTAGAAGTAACAATTCTGGATGATAGAGCCTTGTGGGGATTGTGGCAGATGACTGGGATGAAAAGTTGAAAAAAATCTGTGGTATTTTGGTCCAAGGGATTACAAGGCTGTGCTATACATTATACCCTGATGGAAAAATGAATTTAAGCTGTAGTTTGGGCACTGCAAGAAAATGGAAGAATCACGGGCCAAAATAGCATGACTATACACCACCAGTACAAAACACAGTGAGGACTGAAGTTCCTTCAGATGGTGTCTCTCCCAAAATATTAGCCACAGGGGAAATGGACTTGTTTATACCAATGGATTCTGTGGTGGGACCACAACCTATTAATCTAGATGTGAACATTTGTGTAATAACCACTGACAATGCAGTGTGGTTCTGTACTCTGTCTTTTCCCCTTATTCTATATACTATGTCAATATCATATTGTTGAGCTATCGAATTTCAGGTATCTTTGACATAAATCCAACATCAAATTGAAGTTTGATCTGAAAAAACATAAGCCAAAACTCTTCAATCTGTGTGGGCTATCACCCCATCTCAAGCTACCAGGCCTGGAATAATTTTAGCAGAAGGAGCTGGAGCAACAGCATATGTATTACTGGAAGGAGATGACATTCCTATTTTCCTCCCTTATCACAGGTTGACTCATGGGCTTGTACTATGAGCACATACCTTGGATACCTTTCTGCAAGATCATTTTGTAAATACCTGTGTGTAGCTGTGTGTGGTTGTTTTTTACTGTAACTAACTGTCCTGTTTCAGGGCAAATTTGGGAGAGAACCCCCAAAGGGGTTCCTCTAGAAGGCAGATTCAATTGGCCCCTCCCCCCAACTGGTTCAGGAAAAAATACTTACTTGGAAAAAAGTGGAAAAAACTGTTTATTAAACAAGAAAACCTAAACAATATTAAACAATGAAACTTTTTGCCGCTCTAAAAGAGGGACAAACTCAGAAAAATCCCCCCCCCCCGGGCTGCAGCTCAGCTCACTTAGTCTCTTATCAGTCCCTCCGGCGCTGGAAATGCCGCGGCCCAGGCCCGGCCCGCTGGGCCACAGGTGTGAGCTGCCGGTGCTCTTCTTGGTGTTCAGTCCAGAGCAGGTTTGAGCAGGTGCAAAGAAAAGGAAAATCCACAGTCCAGGGAACTTCTTTGCCTCAGCTAGCTAAAGCTAACTAAAAAGCAAAGGAGAGCTCTGTCTTGCTGTCTGTCCATCCACAGACAACACAGTCCAGGAGAAGGAATGTGGAGGAGTGAGTGCAGTTTCTGAAAACAAACTCCGTGCTTCTTCTCCCCCGCTTCACTCCTGGAACAAGTCTTAAAGGTACAGAACTTATTATTCAGCATAAACAGAACAGACAACTGGGGATAAAAGCATCATACAGTCAACCTAGGACACTAACTTATCATTCTTTCTGAGTAGTGACTATAGAGCACCTGATGTGCCTTTGTGCAAGGTTTAATTTGGACATCTGTTGTATTGTGTTTTTATATCTCTGTAACAGTTCTGTAATGGTTTGCCCCTTTACCCCACATTTTCTCCTGGTGGTTCCACCCTGAGCTTTCCCACCTTTCCCTCAATGCCAATCTCCCTGAAAATGCTCAGTCATTCCCCTGTCCCCTCCCTGGTACCCTGTCCATCACTCGGCTCCTCATCCCACTCTCCCAGAATCTTCCACCTTGGGCATCGAGTGAGTGGACGAGGGTCAGGGGTCCCTCCCTTGAACTTCTCCCATTGGTTTGTGTGTCTGTCTGTCCCTCCGCCTTCCACGCCCCCGAATCCCCCCATTGGGTGGTGGGCGTCCCTTCCCCCTAGTTACCGCCCCGGTATTTAAGATGATTGCGAAAGCCTCGAGGGACTTTCGGCTGTCGGATACAATGGCATTCGGAGCTCCTCGGAGCTCGGATTAAACCTGAGACTTTTCCCCCGGCCTTGAGTTGACTCCCTTATTACCTTCTCGGACGCTGTCTCTCCTCCATACAAGGCAGACAGCGAAGTGCTCTGTCTTAGCTGCTCCCCGAATCTTCTTGAGAAACAGGGGAGTGTCCGCCGAGCAGGTGAAGCTAGGGAGTTTCAGAGTAGGCATGGTGGCAGACATCCAAGGCAATTGTTGCCTTAACTTTGTGAATAACTGCTGTACACCAAGGAACACAGATTATGGATAAACTACTGCCCTCTTCAACAACATAAATGCTGTTGAGTTTGAAGGCTGCTTCTACCTGACTGCTGAATCAGCTGTCATGGAGGATGATACTCAGCATCTTCAGGACTTAATACATCAAATCACACAACCTACTGGTGGTGCCTGGCTAGCTGAGTGGTTTAAGTCCCTGCCAAGAAGGGTGGGACACTTAGAGCATTAGATGCTTATTCCTTTTTCTGTATGCTTTTTTAGGTGCCTCTGTAAATTCCCTATCCCACCTTTCCAGCCCCAGCAGCAGTGGTCTCTTGAGTGAGGGTGTGTAATGTTGGGAGGAATAGGTTAAAAAGTGGAAGACTGGCAAGGAGGACTGTAAATTGCTCAAGTGACCTTGCAGCTGGGAATAACCCTTGATAAACCACTATGAACAGCAGCCAGTGATCCTCTGTCATGGACCGAGTTTAATGGTGCCTGTCTCTCCACTTGTGTGCTTCTTCCTGGGTGTTGCTTCAGGAATCCCCTGGATCAGCAGGGTAATGGGAAAAATTTTACTCTTTGTGTTTTAGTCATATGTTTGTGGTTGTCCCAGCTGCTTTCCTGTGCTGACTTACACATAGGTGCTTCATTACAAGAGACACGTGGACATGCTGGAGACAGTTCAACCAAGGGCCATAAAGATGATCAAGGGACTAGAGCTCCTCTCCTATGAGGAAAGGCTGAGAGAGCTGGGACTGTTCATTCTAGAGAAAGTCTCAGGGGGCATCTCACCCATGTATATAAATACCTGAAGGGAGGATGAAAACAAGATGGAGCCAGGCTCTTTTCAGTGGTGCTCAGTGACTGGACAAGAGACAATGGGCACAAGTGTAACATAGGAGGTACTGTCTGAGAATCAGGAAACTTTTTCACTGTGAAGGTGACTGGGTTCTGAAACAGGCTGTCCAGTGGGGTTGTGGAATCTCCCTCCTTAGAGATGTTCTAAAGCCTCCTGGACATGATCCTGGGTAACCAGCTCTAGGAGATACTGCTTGATCAGAGATGTTGGACCAGGGGACCATCAGATGTTCCTTCCAACCTCAACCATTCCACAATTCTGTGAACAGACAGGTGCCCCAAAACAGAAATGCATACACATGTAGACACTTGGCTTTTGAGGCAAGCTACGGTGTCCATAAGTAATCTGTAACAGTCTGTACCCTTAAATAATATGCCCAAGATAGGTTAAAAAAAAGCTCTAACTTCTTTAAAAGACAGAGAGAGATAGACAAGTTAGAGGTACTGTCAAAGCTCATAGGTCTTTCAGTCTCATTGCATGTCAAATGAGCAGTCATGCTGGTATTTTGTGTAGAATCACTATAAAAATATTGCCTTTGTGTGCTAAGGCCAGACTGTTGAGCACATCCCATGCTTAGTTTGCAACCTATCATGTTTCTATTCAAGACCCAAATCTCATCCAGACCAGGTGTCATGTTTCTTTCACCAAGATTGACAGCAAGTTAGCATTAAGAATCCAAATTGTAACATATGGAGATATCTGGGAAGTCAAATACTCAGTCTCTCCTAAGGAATCTCTGTAAACTATGAAGAAAATACATAAATAACTCAAAATTATAAGGACTATGAAGTCTTAAAACTAAAACAACACAATCCAGGTTAACACACACTCCTCACCAGTGAATATATGAATAATTTATACTTAAATAAGGTATATTTAACACAAAAAGGAAAACTTTAAGGGAAGTTGAACAGAATTTGATGTTAGGGCACACAGAAGCCCTTTGTAGTAGATGCCGGTAGTGGCCCTTGTTTTTTGTCTCCTACAGATGACTACAAGGTTCAATTCCACTTGGATATGATGTCTAACAGGGCAACACAGTGGTCACAATCCAGCAAAACATCACACTATGTAAGAAAAAATATAGCCCATTGCAGAGTTTTCATTAATACACACGGACAGCACATAAAAAGGTCATTGGTCATGTGTTACTCAAAGTCTACTTCATGGCTGCAAACTGCTAGTGAGCCTTAATTTTTTTTTTTTTTTTTTTTGGTCACATTACCTTTGAATAATGGGAAAGCTTTGGTGTTTTGGGAATGGGAAACCACTACAGTGTTTTATAGTTTTACTCCTTGTACTCAGATTTTTTTTAAATTACAAGGTCACTAAAACTCATGCACACTGAAATAAAAATCATGCAGTAGTTAAGGTAAACCATCCAAGCAAGTTTTATTCATTAATATTCATAAATACACACAGCAGCTTCATTAGAGATTTTTTTTCATTTTTTCCTCTTCAGTTTGAATGTGGAGTATTAGGAGAGCTTTTTTGCACGTCAAGCTACAGGACACAGAGCTTTTTTTTCTCTGCACTGCAACCTATATTTATCTGCTATAAGTAAAAATTGGTTAAGTGGAAATGATTATCATATATATATTTTCTCTTTTCCTTTGAATGTACACAATGTAACAAGAATGACAGACCTGAAATTACAATCACCAAAACAAACCCAAGATAGTTGTTGTCCACTTTCATTGGCAAATACAGCACAGAGGACATTGTCTGCAAAGTGGGATGCCATCAAAGAGGAGGCTCATTTCCTTTATTATTCTCTTTTAAATTTAGGTTTTCTAAAGCAACATCTAGAGGCATAATATCTACGCAGCCCATAGCACCAAAATCAGCAATCTCTCCCCGTTCATCCTCATCTGAGGAGGAACTTTCTTCCTGCATCAAAGTGGACAGTAGAAGCTCTTGAACAAACAAGCTGTGATCTGCCAGTTCGCTTTCTTTTGATTGACGCTCTGCTTCTGACATCTTAGGATCATTCAACCTGCAGAGCAACACAGAAAGATAAGACAGGCTTAGTAGTACCATCAACAAAATTGGCTTTCACTAATTGCTTAAACAGTTGAACTGATGCATGCTGAATAACATCTGAAAGCCATTCCTTTGAGAAACAACCTAGGTACTGCTGCACTTCTCGACATGTATAGATCTGACATTATCTGGCACTCCTGATGCAAGAATACAAACATTTAATAAACTTGTTCCAAGATGCTTCAAAAAATCCTTCATAGAAGTAGATTCTGAGGCTGAAGGGAAAATAAAATCGATTTCTGAAGTTTGTTTCCCCTCAGAGGGATTTTGTTTTAAGGGGCATTAAAATTCTCTAGTCATCTCTTAAGTGTTCATTTTGTCCCCAGGACAACTTCTAAATGCAAGCATGACACAAAATACATTACTACACACATAATGCCCAGAGATTCCCAAAGCACAGTACATCATTCCCTTTACTTATCAGTCCATGCACCATCACCTAATAGAAGCAAGAAAATTTCTTGCTTCAGTTCTATCCTAGCTCACAAGATCAGTGATTGACATTTGCAGATACTTTCATTAAACTTATGATTTTCAAAAAGCTTTGGATTGAGATATTATCACAAGTTTTGATAGAAATCAGCATGACACCACTAACTTATCACAACCCCAGTTTCTAAACACAAAAACTGTTTAAATGCTTTTGTTCTTTCTCAACATGCAACAAAAAAACATCTTCCCCCTTGAATCCAGAAAATCAATATTCTAAACCTCCAAAAAGAGCTGGAATGAGAGTGGGCAACTCTTCTATAGTAGAATGGACTAGATGATGGTTGTAGGTCTCTTCCAAGTGAACTATTCTATTCTATAGAACTGTAGGATCTAACTATACTTTCTGAAACAGATATGCATGCTGGTTATTAATAGCACAATCCTTCTTTGTTTTTTTAATACAAAATATTTTATATATAAACCTCTATTCAACCTTCAGCCTTCATTAAAGATTCATTTCCTGTTAAATAAAACTAACTTTAAAGTTATCTCCCCTCACATTATCAGCATAAAAGTTTGAAACATATTATTGTAAAGGCTCTTGTCTTATCAGAAGTAGTAGGGTAAACAAACACAGGTTAACAAGGCAATATCCCATATTTTTCTCTTCAAATTGAAAAACAAGTAATATTTATTCATTGCCTAGGAACAAACAGCAGGGTTGAAAAGGTGATGTTACAAATGCAAACAAAAGCATAGTATCTCAACTACAAACTTCATTAGTGATCTGGCAGTAGTTTCACTGAACTCGATGTCCACAACAAGACAAGGAAAACAGAAATGGAAGAAAAGTTAAAACCACAAACCAAATTACCTCATAAGAAGAAACTGGGAATTCTGTATAGTCTGATGATTGTTTTCTGTGTTAGATGTATTGGTTGCTGCTATAGATTGTGTATGAGTGGTGGGTATGCTGCTTGTGTTAGTGCGTCTAGTGGCATTGCGTGCAGTTTCCAGTTGTTGTCTTGCTGCCTGTGCATGCTGTCTTTCCAACTGCAGTTGCATCTGCAGCTGCTGTAACTGAGAAGCAGAAGGGCCAGAAGAATTGAGCTGCCCTGCAGAACGTCTCACGCCTGATAACTGAGATAAAAGCTCTGCCAGAAAAGAGAGAAGTTTCTACAGTGAAATCTGCTTAAACACATATCACACAACAGCATAATTATGTCCTGAATACCAGTATATCAATTCCTTTGCTTTCTAAAAACTTTCATCTATGAAATTCATGAACAAATTGTATTGATTTGAAAAGCTTCATGGGCTATCCATTACAAGCACTCCATGTCTCAAAACCCATGGGAAGATTAAGAATTATTTAAAGAACTATGTATAAAAAAGAACCAAAGCTTAAAGCTTTTTAAACTGATACGGGTCAACCTATGGAGAATACCATATAAGCAGTATCTTGTGCAAGAATTCTCTAAAATTTTATTTTCAAGTTAGTCAAAATAGTTATTAACCCCTTAGATTCTGACTTCAGTTGGTGGCTTCATGCACCTTCAATGCATATTCCAGAGGGAAGCTGTGCTGCAGAAAAGACAAATAATTATAGCATAATTTCAGACATTTTTAGAAAATATTCAGTTTAGAAAGGCTATTTAAATGCTGCATTATATGAAAAATATTTGACCACAAGAGGGGATTTTTGGTGCAGTTTTTGACCTCTGCTCAAAAGAGAAATTCTAATGATAAAAAAGTTAAATCTAGCCTGGATTCCTTTCCTCCAGAGTTCAAGACTGTGACAAATTATGTCCATGCTAAGCATTTCCCGAAATAAACATTAATAATAAGCAATTGCCCAGCAATTTGCTACATATTATATTCCACACAAAGTTGTGAGTACTACTTTGTTGTGTATGATACAAGGAGGGCAGAAGTAGTAGATTACCTTTTTTCCCTATCCATCCAATCCTCATTAAAGCCGTAAGTCATTATTACAGGTAATGAAAATTTTCCTTCCATCTCACTTTCATGATATAATCCTTTGAAACTAGGCTTTACTTAGGGGAACAAAGCACAGTGCAGTAATTCTTTGCATCTGGAGCACTTGATATCACTATCAGCTACCAATATTTTATTTCACTAATTACTGATAACAACCACAAGGAGAAAAATAAATAAATAATGCACACATGTCTGTTACAAGCACAAGTTCTAACTTCTGGTAGTATGTACTAATTATTACCCCAATACAAAGGAAGACTTATAACACTGCCAGGTAAGACATATTTTTCCTTGCTGTTTGTAAGATCACTTTGAGTACAGCTTAACAGAACCCTAGTAACAGATGTGAATTTGAGACACAGGCTTGGCATGACACAGACACCAAACCAGGCTGCACTACATTGTCTGAATGCAAAAAAACATTGACACCAAAAAAAAAAAAAAAAAAAAAAAAAAAGACAAGACTCAAAGGAATACCATTTTATTACACATGCTCCTAAATGGGAAGGTCTTGTGAGGCTGAAATAAGCCAAGGCAGCCACTTCATGTTTAACTCAGCTAAACTAACACACACTGCATCAGTAAGAGGAAGTGTTCCACTCCAGGACTCCAGGAGACACAAACATGCTCCCTTCTTGCACCAACTCTAGTGCTTTAAAGGACCCATGACCTAATTTAAGTCATTAAGATGACATAAAATTTTCATCCTCTTTTGCTGGGATATTTTTAGTAGCAGGAATGCAGCCTGCAGGTCTCAGGAAGTGATTTTTCCCCTCCATTTGGCACTGGGGCAAAGCCACATCCAGAGTTCTGTGTTCAGTTTTTGGCTCCCCAGGACAAGAGACATGGACATAACAGAGCAAATCCAGTGGAGGGCCACCCAGATGATCAGAAGGCTGGAACATATTACAGGATGAAAGAGTGGGAGAACTGTTTCTGTTCAGACTGGAAAAGAATGCTTTGTAAGATATTTTACCGCTGGCTGAATCTACCCAAGTGGAAGATACAGAGAGAACTAAGATAGACATCATTTTTTACTATATGAGTGTAAGATTGATATCTCTAAGATTTTACATTAGATCATCAAGTCCAACCCCCCTGCCATGGGCAGGGACATCTTTCACTAGATCAGGTTGTTCAAAGCCACATCCAACCTGACCTTGAACACTTCCAATGATGGGGCATCCACAACTTCCCTAGGCAACCTGTCCCAATTACAATGACTTACCCTCCTTGTAAAAAAAAGTCTTCATTATGTCCAATTTAAACTTATACTCTTTCAGTTCAAAACTGTTTCCCCTTGTCCTGTCACTACAGGACTTCATAAAAAAACCCCAACAACTCTGTCTTTCTTATAAGTCCCCTTTATATCTTGAAAGGTTGCAATAAGGTCTCCCTGGAGCCTTTTCTTCTCCAGGATAAACAACTCAACTCTCTCAGCCTTTCTCCATAGGAGAGGTGTTCCAGCCCTCTGATCATTTTTGTGACCCTCATCTGGACCCACTCTAACAGGTCCATAAGGTCCATGTCTTTTTTGTACTGCTGACCCCAGAGCTGGATGCACACTGGATGCAGGACCTTGCACTTGGCCTTGTTGAACTTCATGATGTTCCCATGGCCCCACTACTCAAGCCTCTCAAGGTCCCTCTGGATAGCATTCCTTCCCTCTAGGAAATCAACTGTTCTACTCAGCTTGGTGTCGTCTGCAAACTTGCTGAGGATGTACTCAATCCCTCTGCATCATGGATATTAAATAGTACTAGTTCGAATAAAGACCCTTGAGGGACACCACTTGTTACTGATTTCCACTTGGATGTTGAGCCATTGACTGAAATTCTTTGGATGCAGTCATCCAGCCAGTTCCTTATCTGTCTAACAATCCACCCGTCAAATCTATCTCTCTCCAATTTAGTGGCAAGAATGTTGTGAGGGACGGTGTCAAA